>NC_045768.1:65325684-65628809 GCF_008692025.1 Phocoena sinus
TGATAAAAATAACACTGCATCTAATTTTTAATGAGGTCAAAATATGGTTGCATAAAATTTTGTGGTTTTGCATGTTTAGATTTTATTTAACTGTGGCTCAGAGTCAAAAGCCATTTAGACGAAAAGGGAAGAATTTAGTGTCATGTTTGTTTTGGGTTCCCCACCACAATATGTTTTTTTTTTTTTTTAAACGTCTTTATTGGAGTATAATTGCTTTACAGTGGTGTGTTAGTTTCTGCTGTATAACAAACTGAATCAGCTATATGTATATATATCCCCATATCTCCTCCCTCTTGCGTCTCCCTCCCACCTTCCCTATCCCACCCCTCTAGGTGGTCACAAAGCACTGAGCTGGTTTCCCTGGGCTACGCAGCTGCTTCCCACTAGCTATCTATTTTACATTTGTTAGTGTATATATATGTCCAGGCCACTCTCTTAACTTCATCCCAGCTTACCCTTCCCCCTCCCCGTGTCCTCAAGTCCGTTCTCTATGTCTGCGTCTTTATTCCTGTCCTGCCCCTAGGTTCTTCAGAACCTTTTTTTTTTTTTTAAGATTCCATATATATGTGTTAGCATACGGTATTTTTCTCTTTCTTAGTTCACTCTGTATGTCAGACTCTAGGTCCATTCACCTCACTACAAATGTTTCGTTTCTTTTTAATATTCCATGTATATATGTGCCACATCTTCTTTATCCGTTCATCTGTTGATGGACACTTAGGCTGCTTCCATGTCCTGGCTGTTGTAAATAGAGCTGCAATGAACATTGTGGTACATGATGCTTTTTGAATTACGGTTTTCTCAGGGTCTGTGCCCAGTAGTGGGATTGCTTGGTCGTATGTAGTTCTGTTTTTTAGTTTTTTAAGGAACCTCCATAGTGTTTGTTCTCCATAGTGGCTGAATCAGTTTACATTCCCACCAACAGTGCAAGAGGGTTCCCTTTTCTCCACACCCCCTCCAGCATTTATTGTCTGTAAATTTTTTGGTGATGGCCATTCTGACCGATGTGAGGTGATCCTCATTGTAGTTTTGATTTGCAATTCTCTAGTGATTGGTGATGTTGAGCATCCTTTCATGTGTTTGTTGGCAGTCTGTATACCTTCTTTGGAGAAATGTCTATTTAGGTCTTCTGCCCACTTTTGGATTGGGGTTTTTTTTTTTTTTTTTTGATATTGAGCTGCATGAGCTGCTTGTAAATTTTGGAGATTAATCGTTTGTCAGTTGCTTCATTTGCAAATATTTTCTCCCATTCTGAGGGTTCTATTTTCGTCTTGTTTATGGTTTCCTTTGCTGTGCAAAAGCTTTGAAGTTTCATTAGGTCCCATTTGTTTATTTTTGTTTCTATTTCCATTTCTCTAGGAGGTGGGTCAAAAAGAATCTTGCTGTGATTTATGTCATAGAATGTTCTGCCTTTGTTTTCCTCTAAGAGTTTGATAGTGTCTGGCCTTACATTTAGGTCTTTAATCCATTTTGAGTTTTATTTTTGTGTATGGTGTTAAGGAGTGTTCTAATTTCATTCTTTCACATGTAGCTGTCCAGTTTTCCCAGCACCACTTACTGAAGAGGCTGTCTTTTCTCCATTGTATGTTCTTGCCTCCTTTATCAAAAATAAGGTGACCATATGTGCATGGGTTTATCTCTGGGCTTTCTATTCTTTTCCATTGATTTATATTTCTGTTTTTGTGCCAGTACCATACTGTCTTGATTACTGTAGCTTTGTAGTATAGTCTGAAGTCTGGGAGCCTGATTCCTCCAGCTCCGTTTTTCTTTCTCAAGATTGCTTTGGCCGTTCGGGGTCGTGTGTTTCCATGCAAATTGTTAAATATTTTGTTCTAGTTCTGTGAAAAATGCCATTGGTAGTTTGATAGGGATTGCACTGAATCTGTAGATTGCTTTGGGTAGTATAGTCATTTTCACAATGTTGATTCTTCCAGTCCAAGAACATAGTATATTGCTCCATCTGTTTGTATCATCTTTAATTTCTTTCATCATTGTCTTACAGTTTTCTGCATACAGGTCTTCTGTCTCCTTAGGTAGGTTTATTCCTAGGTATTTTATTCTTCTTGTTGCAGTGGTAAATGAGAGTGTTTCCTTAACTTCTCTTTCAGATTTTTCATCATTAGTGTAAAGGAATGCAAGAGATTTCTGTGCATTAATTTTGTATCCTGCAACTTTACTGAATTCATTGATTAGCTCTAGTAGTTTTCTGGTAGCATCTTTAGGATTCTCTATGTATAGTATCATGTCATCTGCAAACAGTGACAGCTTTACTTCTTTTCCAATTTGGATTCCTTTTATTTCCTTTTCTTCTCTGATTGCTGTGGCTAAAACTTGCAAAACTATGTTGAATAATAGCGGTGAGAGTGGGCAACCTTGTATTGTTCCTGATTTTAGTGGAAATGCTTTCAGTTTTTCACCATTGAGGAGGGTGTTGGCTGTGGGTTTATCATATACGGCCTTCATTATGTTGAGTTAAGTTCCCTCTATGCCTACTTTCTGGAGGGTTTTTATTATAAATAGGTGTTGAATTTTGTTGAAAGCCTTTTCTGCATCTATTGATATGATCGTATGGTTTTCATCCTTCAATTTGCTAATATGGTATATCACATTGATTGATTTGCATATATTCACAGTATGCTTTTCTAAATGATCAATAGGAAAACATGATAGATCAGTTATCAGATCGAAATGGAAATCAGGGGATGTCAAAACATTCCATGGGATGCAGAATTCAGATAGACTGAAAAATGTCATTTTCACTTAATGTGACATTTCAGGTCAAAAACCAAAATCTCATTTGAATAATGTTGCCCATATTCCCATTTGTATACACTCTGTAACATTTTAATCCTAAATTCTAGGTTAAAAACCTGGAGTTTTTACAGTGAGTTAACACCAGTCAGAATGGCCATCATCAGAAAACCTACAGACAATAAATGCTGGAGAGGGTGTTGAGAAAAGGGAACCCTCTTGCACTCTTGTTGGGAATGTAAATTGATAGAGCCACTATGGACAAGAGTATGGAGGTTCCTTAAAAAACTAAAAACAGAACTGCCATACGACCCAGCAGTCCTCCTACTGGGCATATACCCTGAGAAAACCGTAATTCAGAAAGAAACATGTACCACAGTGTTCAGTGCAGCACTATTTACAATAGCCAGGACATGGAAGCAACCTAAGTGTCTATCGACAATGAATGGATAAAGAAGATGTGGCACATATATACAATGGAATATTACTCAGCCATTAAAAGAAACGAAATTTATTTGTAGTGAGGTGGATGGACCTAGAGTCTGACATACAGAGTGAACTAAGTCAGAAAGAGAAAAACAAATACCATATGCTAACACACATATATGGAATCTAAAAAAAAAAAATGGTTCTGAAGAACCTAGGGGCAGGACAGGAATAAAGACGCAGACATAGAGAATGGACTTGAGGACACGGGGAGGGGGAAGAGTAAGCTGGGACAAAGTGAGAGAGTGGCATTGATTTGTACCAAATGTAAAATAGCTAGCTAGTGGGAAGCGGCTGCATAGCACAGGGAGATCAGCTGGGTGCTCTGTGACCACCTAGAGGGGTGGAATAGGGAGGGTGCGAGGGAGACCCAAGAGGGAGGGGATATGGGGATATATGTATATGTATAGCGGATTCACTTTGTTATTCAGCAGAAACTAACACACCATTGTAAAGCAATTATACTCCAATAAAGATGTTAAAAAAAATAAAAGCTGGAGTTTTCAAGTTAACCAGTACTAATTTACCAGTTAGAAAGATTAAGCAAAAAGTTTATCAAACCTGTAGTATATCTAATATTATGCATTTTCAAGATGGCCTATTAGAAGAGAACATTTGTGTTTATGTTAACAGTTATTTGAAGGATAGGTATGTCATGGCAAGTATGTTATGCTTTCAAGTATGGATTTACAATCTTTTCCACTTACCTTTAAGGAGAAGTCTTTCAGAATGTAGTTGTCCTTTTGCCTTGTAGGGTATTGGTAGCGATATGTCTTATGTATACATGTGTATGCAAAATTATATAAAGGACTATATAAATAAGGCAATAGTGGGAATGTTATGTATACATATTATTACAGGTCATAACTACTGCAGCATATTAAAGCATGAAAAAGTCGATTATAATAATATACATCTTTTTTAACTACAGATGGGTGACGAACAATGACAGTTTTGCACCAGAGGACCCATGTTTCTTTTGTGATGTTTGCTTCCGAATGCTCCACTATGATTCAGAAGGCAACAAACTGGGGGAATTCCTCGCTTATCCTTATGTTGATCCTGGAACCTTTAGTTAATATCAAAATGTGTACCCTTTACTTCCAAGAAATGCCACGAGGAGCAGGATCTACCTGAGACCATCAGCTGAAGTTACCACCCCAGCAAAGAAAGTTCAAATCACAGGTCTTCTTATTAAACAACTTGAATGTATTTAAATGTTTTGAAATATATTAAATTATTTTAATATTCCAAAGCATAGTTTTTATTCAGTGTTTTGCCCATTTTTGAGTTGTCTCATTGATTTGTAGGAGTGCTTTATGTATCCTGCGTACAAATCCTTTGTCAGATACAAGTATTCTGGTTTTCTCCCAGTCTGTAGTATGCCTATTCACTCTTTGTCCAGAGGGCTTTTTGCTCATCTATCATTATACATCAAGTGATGGAAGTGTTTTGAAAATTCTTTGAAGAATGTGAGCGCTACACCTTGTACCATGAGGCTTCCAAGGTAAAGATCCTCCAAATATCTGTAATAAAAATGAGGGAGAAGTTAATAAAAGCAGCTTATTTAATAAATACAACATTAAGAGTAGCTATTGTGTAATTTAATCTTACACTGAGCGCTTTTGTAATGTTAGGTTTTGTTTTGGTAGAAACTAGGCACACTTAACACTTCAGAAAGACTCACTACACGAATAACGAATGTATAAAGATCTTGAGTATACACTCATACCTTACAGAAGTAACACTTAAACTGAAGCTTCCTTTCTTGACCAGAAGTTTTGGAATCACAAATGCTATTAGTTTAAAATGTATGTCAATTTAATATTTTCATGATTTAAAGGAATAGATTTTATCTAATATGACCAATGAATGGACATGGGATATCAAGATCCTTTGGATTGCTAGCTGTGGATCACGATTCTTAGGCAATAATACACAGCATCCTGTATGCAAGAACACAATTGTTTTTCTATCCCAGCTCTTCATTCTTCTGGTTATGATACTCTAGTTATCCTATTCTCATTCTGGGCCAAAGGGCAACTTTGATAAATTCTGAGGTCTAGATCCATGAGAGAAAATTGTAGCTACCTATATTGAAATGTTTTCTGGCAATCTTTATTGGTGGAAAATTTAATTCTGTTTAATACTTTTAGGAATGCTGGACAAATATTAAACAGAATTAAACATTTTAAATGTGTTGCACTTAAATTTCACGTTCTCTCTTCTAGGTTACATTTAAATTCGGCTGGATTCCGCTTTCCCTGGCTGGCTAAGAACATTTACTATATAAATCAAAAACTGATGAAGCCTAAAAGACTGTGTGTTTAAAAGGTTGACAGTGAAATGTTTTATGGACTTAAATGCCACATAAGTCAATTAAGTCGATTGGTTTGTAGAAGACGAGGACCTGTTTCTAGCGGTGGTCATATTCACCGATTCAGTCAATACACCAGGAAATCAGCATAAGGAAATAAGAGGTCCCTCCATGGCTGGCTGGCTGTTATTGCCTACATGTTTACCTTCATGTTTCCAATGATGCTGAATTAGAACAGATTGAAAATCCTGCTGGAAAACCAAAGATTTATCTAATTCTTTAAAGTTCCACAGGTAAAAATGAATTTTTGCTTCCTTTATTTTTAAACTGCATTCCTTATAGGTCTTCCATTAGTATGCAAGGGACTGTTTACTTTTATTTTCATCATTTCATATCTCAAAACAGCAAATTCCAGAAAGTGGATTGTCATAAAGCAGCATTAATCCATGTGTCGTACCAATCAATTTATTTTACTGGCAAAGAAGGCTGTCAGTTAAAACATTACTGCTATCGAAATTCTTATTTTGTTCTTCTTTGAGATTATTCTTCTGCTGGTTCTTAAGGTTAACTTCTTCACCAAAGTTACAAAGGCTCAGATACCTTTCTATTACCATTTCCTGGTGAGGTCTAAAGGCCTACCATACTATTCTCAGTACTTGCCAATGTATTGCATATCAGTTACACAGGTCTCCCACTCTGTTGAGTTCAAAAGAAACCCCTAACTTGAAGTAGGCATATTTAAGATGTCTTGAATCAGGGATTTTGTAGCTGTAAAATGCAGTTTTAAACACATGACAAAGTACAGTCAACATTTTATCTAAAGAAGCCAAATATGAAAATGTTATGAGCTTATTAGTCAACGTCCTCTGTAGTTAGAAATGAATGAAATTTTGATATACTAGTGGATGGACAGGCACAAAATAATTACCTAGAAAAGCAGTACCTATTTTAGGCTTCAGTATCCTTTAAGGATAATTTGACCTTTCTCCCAATCAAATATCAGTGTCTCTGTCATCTCTGAGGTTGGAAAATTACACGGCATAAATATGTGAACACATTTTTGGCTATATAGCAGCTTCTCCATTTCTTAATATGTAATTATGGGTTTGCTATTTCCAATAGATCCTTTCTCTGGATAAGTTGTATTAGTGAAGCCCTCACAGAGCCCTGTAAAAGCCTTTGCTCTTGTACAGGATTAGATGGCAGACCTGATCTAGACCTGACGTCTTTAACCAGGTAAGTGTGTATGGGTACGCTACAATCAATGTATCAGCAAAAAGTGGATAAAATCTGTCATCCTACTATTTGAAATCATTCCAGTCAAGCTGTTTCAGGTTCTCCAATTTAGATGATACAGCTGAAATTTCTCTAGAGCAGCTGAGAAAACAAGCAACAACTGATTCTGCCAAGTCATATGTAACTTACTCTTTTAAATGTTATCTGATGGTTAAAAAAAAAAAAAAAACCACAAGAGATGTTGCTTATATATTAAAAAAAATACGTTTGGGTTGGGGCTAGCTATCTCATTTAAATTATCTCTTACTGGCTTGTTCAGCTATGTAGTTTTGGTCAAATACAAATTTAAATTGAGCCAGTGCTCCCGAAAATTGATACCTGTTTATATGACTTTTTCTTAAGAGTTCTGAGAATAGTAGTTATCTGTGAATCAACCTATGACAAAAAATTTTTTTCTTGAAATGAGGGTGAAGAGAAGGCAACAGTGTTTTAACGCTACATGAATCAACTGGCTACAGCAAGGTCAGCCCATAAAATCAGACATAAATAATCAGAATGCTACTATATTTCTCTTCAGCATTTGAATAGTTTGTGGTTTCTTGGTAAAACTATATAGATCCGTTGGGTCACTGAAAGAAAAGGAAGGGTAAACCAAAAGATAACATTTCCTTTATTTTTAGCATTTTGAGCTTATGTTTTAGTAACCCTGTGTCCCCAAATAATACAGTTTCTATGACCAAGTATACTCTCTTGGAAACAAATCCAGAATTCCAGCACAGTTTTATAAATGGCAAAGAAGTAATATACTAGTAGACTTTGATAGAAAAATTCTTTAATCAAAACAAGTTTACATGTTGACACTTATGGCTTAACTAGAATAAATCTGTCCAAATTTAAATTGTATTAAGGACCAAACAGATATAATAGCAAGAGTTCCCTCAAAACAGTGGGTCCTAGTTCCATTGTAAGACCTCTCAAAAGCAAAACTCCCAATTACTGAAATGTTTCAAACTTTTCATCTGTAGATGAAAACAATTACCTGAGAGGTCAAAGCATAAGATGCATGTCACATGCAAACACTGGTAATTAAGCCTTTTCCCCATATTCAGTTTCTAAACATGAGAAGTGTCTTTTAAGCTACTGCAAACCACCAACTGACCTAGTATTCAAAATACCTTAGAAATGCTAAGTTACCCTTAAATTTTGTGTTAACCTTGGTTCACCCTGATTTAGTCCATATCCATGAATATACAGACAACTCCTTTACTTTTGTCTACTGTGTTTCCACTTTTTGCAATCCTGTCACATGTATGACATAGAAATAAAACTTCCCTTCTGGTATAGCCATGTTTTCAAATGGGTCAGTTTCCTTATATAGTATTTACTTTTTATTTACTGCAAAAGTATTATGGATTGCATTTTTTCCAATTAAAAAAATACTTAGTGACTTCTTTAATGTGTGACTTTTAAAAAAATTCAGAAACTCGAGACATTTCTCAAAAATAAACTTTTATCATTTAGTTTTCAGTTTCAGCTACTAGTGCCTGTAAAGGATCGTAAATGGTTGAACCCTAAAGCCAGATTCATTCCTATATATACTCCTGCACGCTGCAGGAAACTCATGTGACTTCACTGAATTCCCAGCCACAAAACTAAATTACCTTCAAAAGTTAACATGAGTTTTGTACCCCGTAGAACAGTTCAACGTCAGTTGGGTATCTAGTTGTCATACAAAAAGGCATACAGACCACACATTGTTACAAAGCAGCAGGATAATGTAGCACAATGTAGACTGCGATTAAAATTAACTTTTGATAAAAGGGAGGGAGTGAATACTTGTATAGAAGTAACATTTTATCTACCGTAAAAATGATTAACTTCTACAAAACCCACAAACAATGAAAAGACAGTCTGGTAAATCCAAGATTTGTAAAAACTACGCACAAAACCCACAGTATTTGGGAAAAGAGGGAAGGTTTATACAAGTAGCAGTTTTAAAAATGTAACCTTTTTCTACTATCAATTACATACACACACTAATTGAAAATATACTACAACCAATGTCTGGAAAAGCAGTTTAACATTTCCTAAAATGGACTTTCCCTCACATTTACTGTATAATGTAGCTGTTAATACTGCACAAGTACAGTCAGCAATGTTTAGTCACTTTTAAACAAAGATAAGGAGATCTCTCCCTCAAAACAAGTTTTAAACATCAAAACCTATGCTTATAAAAATTTAAAACTTTCAGCAGTCTAAATATTTCGAATGAAAACCATTACAAACTTCTCAAATGTTCTTTATATTCCAGGTATGTCAACCTAGTTATCTAGTGTAGAATCCTTCAGAGATATTTCAGTCTCTCTCTCTTCACTGGATGGCCTAAAGAAAAGGGGGAAAGAAAGGTGTGACAACTGGGGTTAGGATTTTTTCCTCAGGAGGAAAAAAGATATTAAATCTGTGCATTTGTTTTGAAAATCACCGAAAGAATTTTTTCCGTGACTTATTGTTAATTGTTATCTTCTGTCCAAAATTTTATTTTACCATGTTGTGTCTTCTTCACAAAGTAATATGCACATCAAGCAAAATAACTCAGGGAAGCATCATGGCCCAGGCCCTTTCCCACCATTTCCAGCTTTAAAATGAATTCTCTTTAAAGAACATGAAAGTGTTATATCTGTGATACCAACATATTATACATCTTAAGAAGAGAGGGTAATATACACACGGACAAGATTTCCCTGAATTTCAGAACTAAAGGATGCTTGATTCCAAGTCCGTAAAGTGTACGGTGGACAAACCAAGATTTGGATAACTACGGTTACACACCTAGTTATTTTAGAGTGGGTATGATAATACAACACAGCCTATGATTCTAGATCTAATTTCTGTATCCTGTCAAAATTCAAGAAGTATGGACATGGGTCATTATTAAAGGTGCTATCAGTGGAAGAAGTCCAAGGAATAGTTATTTTTTTTTAACAGGAGTCCTGCCTTGCTCTATTCCCTTGAATACAGTGGCATATTAGTTTCAAGCGAAGTTTCTTTACGGCTTGGCCATTTTAATTCGCGTCTTGAATCCTGAATTCAGGAAGTGAGTGATGAAAATAAATCCCTTACACAAATAACCTTGGAACAGCAATGTGATTTAAAAATTAAAACATACATCACAACCCACTAAAACATGTCCTCACTTTTTCTTACTGCTGGCCTCGTGGTTGTCTTTGCTTTCTTCATTGCTGTCTCCATTGTGTTGTGGTTGATTATTGTCTTGAGCATCCGATCCTCCATTTAGACTCTTTGAACCTTTATAAAGATTTCAATGGAAAAACTGTTAAGAGAGACCCAAAATCAAAAATAAAACATAGTCCCAAAGTTTCTACTACTGTATTTTATTTGAAATTACATTGTAATCCTTTGGGTAGACAAGGCACAATAAGAAATGGGGTTACGACATATATCTATCCATATAAGAAGTAGGTTACTAATCTGATTATTCCATTTGTTACTGTTATCAGGAACACGAAAGGGTGGTACAACTCTTTGGAGCATTATGATTTATTCTAGTTCTTAGAAAAAGCAGTGTGAATCACAGTAAGATTTTGTATTTAACAACAAAACGTGGCAAAGTAGTTAATTAACATGATTTCGTCTCTTATGACAAAATGATGAGGGCTTCCCGGTAAATATTATTTCATTAACAAATCTCTAAGGAGACCTATATCATTCCCTAATAAGTGAGTAACAAAATTCAACTCCTTTGGAACATTTTTTTTTCTACATTAAGCAGTTGCTGCTAAGATGTTTTAGTACTGTGGAATTGGGGAAGCTGCTAATTTTGGGGAAAGTGGCTAATGGTACAGGCAGACCTCGATTTATTGCGCTTCACTTTGCTGTGCTTCGTAGATACTGCCTTTTTTTTTTTTTTTTTTTTTTTAAACAAATTCAACGTTTGTGGTAATCCTGCATCAAGCATGTTTATCAGCACCATTTTCCCAACAGCATTTGATCACTCCACTTCTGTGTGTCACATTTTGGTAATTCTCACAGTATTTCAAACTTTTTGACTCTTGTTATATTTGTTATAGTGATCTGTGGTCAAGTGATATTTGATGTTACTACTATGACTCATGACTCACTGAAGGCTCAGATTTGTTAACATTTTCTTAGCAACGAAGTATTTTTTTTATTAAGGTATGTACATTGTTTTTTTAGACATAATCCTACTGCACACTTAACAGATTACAGTGTAGGGTAAAAAACTTTAATACACCCTGGGAAACCAAAAAACTCATGTGACTCACTTTATTACAGTAGTCTGGAACCAAACCTGTGGGGTATGCCTGTAACTATGGATTCTGTTTTAAGCGTCTGTCATATATACATCCTAAAATATTTATGATTGAAACAGTGTATCTGGAATTTGCTTCAAAATAATCTTCAGGGGTGTCACAGAGAAACTTGATGGGGATATAAAAAGGCAATGCTCATGTATTGATAATTGCAGAAGCTGAGTGATGGGGACATGGGAAGTTCATTTCCCTTGACTATCTGTGTAGGTTAGAAATGTTTCCTAATTTAAATGGAAAAAGAATAGCAACCACTACTACTACTAATTTAAACTTGATGAAAAAGAAACCCAGAAGCTAATGTTCTGCTAAGCGCTTTATGAGAGTTTCTCATCATTCAATATAGATAAGGTATTAATAGGATTAAATATTGAAGCCATTTTTTAAAAGTAGTTCCAGCGAACAGTTACCACATACCTGTTTGTTCCTTTTCTAGCTTTTTGTTTGGCCCTTTCTTCCCTTGATCTTTGGTTTTATTTGCTTCCTCGTGCTGTCTTTGTTCGGCAAGAGATTTATTCAGCACTTGTGTGATCACAGAATCTCCTTCACCAACCAAAAACATGTTCTTAAACTTGTTATACAACATTGTAGACTTTTCCATGATAACCTGACTAACTTTGAATCGCCGTATCTGAGAAAACAAAACATATAATTTTCTTAATTTTTTAAATGTTACTTAATGAAGTGGTGATAATGAGGAAATTTTAAAAATCCACATGACTCAAGATCACTTACTTTTTTCAGTGTTGTAATCATCTCTGTGTGTTTTTGAGCTTGCTGCATTGTGACCTGAAGTGAAGCAAGTTCATCCAAGGCCTCAATACATCTGTTCACATCCTTCATGACAAAATAGTAATTTCGTAACTGTTAATTACCACAACCCATATAATCTATTTCTAGAGATTACTTTTAAAATCTCAAATAACAAGGCAGTACAAAATAACCAGTAATAGTCTGTTATCTCAAATTTACACACTTATAAAATCATGTGAGAAAATAAAATATGAAGCTATAAAAGCAGCACTGTATTTTTAAATGAGGTATTAAACACTTACAAGATTATCAATTTTGAGTGAATTTTTAATTTCAGCATGTATCCTTTGAAGTCGAGAATCCATTGATGTTTCTATAAATTAAAATGTGAAACACAGTAAATAGATTTTCCAAAACCAGTATTTTTGTATAATCTAAGCAAAGTATAATGGAAAGAGTTGGTAAATTTATAAAAATGTTCTTTGTAATCTGCCTACATCATTAAGTTATCTGCCATTTTTAGTATTTAGGAAACCAACATTCATCATATAAGCAAAGAATCACCATCTAGCTGCATGTTGCTAAAAAAACCAGTCTGCATCCAATAACTCCTCTTCTGCAATCCTTAAGGCACTGCTTCATCCTTACACATTTAACCAAAACTAAAAAATCCATCTGAAACTAGATTTGTCAGAAATTGTAAAACATCTAGCTTTAGGCCATGTTATAAAAATTTAACTTCATCATATATTGAGCAGTAAAATAATAAACATGACTCCTTAGCAAGTTCACCTGATAACACTTAAAAACAATGCAAGGTATATAGAATCCATTAGGGATGTGAAATGTGTACTTGGAGGATAAGAACATAAAATGACCAGTTTCAAAACCTATACAGTTAAGTGTCTGTAAAACTTCCTTTCTGTGTAGAATACAATTTTATACATCTTAGAAAGTGAAATAACTAACCTCGCTTCTTCTCCACTTTCTTAACTTCTGGCTTCTTTCCTTCATCTTTATTCTGCCTATCAAATGTTAACACAAATATTTCAAAAACATTGGAACTTTGTGACTGGTTACCAAATGCCCACAATCCCTTATGTAAAAGTTAAAATTTTTTTAATTTAAAATAGTCAGTGGCCTAGATCACAAGGAATTGACTATAATTTTTAGAACTCAGTAATGCCACATTAGTATTAATTAGTATAAATATAAGCAAAACGTAAAAATTAACATGCTAATCTAACAATCTAATTTTTCAGTGGCATTACAAATAAATTTTAATGGCTGCCTCAGTGAAATTTTGTTCCAACAATACTGTGGTAAATGTTAAAAGACCAACTTTAGGGTCAGTGGATAAACAGGCCATAGTGGGAAGAGAATGCCTATGTTTCATGAATTCTACATCACAATTATTTTTTAAAATAGCACGTCAAAATAGACTGATTTAATTGTTCCCACATCTCCCAAGGGTAGATAATTTGAGGGGTTCAAAGTTAGTTTCAAGGTTAAATAGACTGTTTATAATACTACTAGATTAAAATGGAGTGGGATTTTTTTTGTGCCAATATATCAAACTTAAATGACATTCACTAACATTTACATACCATTTCACAAATGAAAAGGTACCATTTTACTGTAAATCACAAAAATAACCATTTAAAAATGAATTCTTAATAATTTCTAGTACCTTGACTTGGAGTTCGGGCCCTATTATAATAAACCAATTGAAATAGACAAGAACAAAAAAATATCTAAAAATCAGGTATTTTTTTTAAAAAACTTTATTTTAAAATTTTGGTTACAGTTTCATTTTTGTTTTCTTAACAAGTCTACTGTTTAATCTCTCAGGATTAAAAAACAATGATTAATCTTCTAAAGAACTGAACAACAAAGGAATGTCAAGGGGAAGGGCACAACTGCCCCATTCTCTGGGGGTATAGTAGCTACTCCAGTTTAACACCTAGCTTCAAAACAAAATGAATTTTTATATTTTCTAAATGAAATAATGTACAACCACCATCTTCATCTGAGCTTATTATAACTTTCAAACACAAAGCTTCATTTTAAGCTTGGTAAAAAACTTTTTTAACAGGAATGATGGCCGACCTTAGTATGTAGTGTGTATCTTACAGGAAATGTTTTTTAACAATCATTAACACAGTAATAATGCCATTAATGAAGTCCTCAATTTAGAATCTGGAACATTCTTCCATCGGGGGGGGGGGAGGGGGAAATTCAGTCCAATGAGTCTGTCTCAAGATCTTCATCTCTTGTTTGCTCCACTTGTATTCTCTTTTCAGTAACTGGATTAATGCTTTGAGCCCAAAATGAGATATATTTTTTATTACTGTAGATTACATGTTGTTTGGCTGGGAATACAATACAATAAACTTTATTTTGCATAATGCATTTCATACAAGCTGCATCTGAAATGCTTTACAGAGCAAAACTGTCCAAGTACAAAGTTTTGTAATAACAGGAGAAGGAAAGAAAACACAAATATTAGAATTTGAGAAAGTTACATTCGGAGGACATTCAAAAAGAAATTGAAACACATAAAGATTAACTCTGAGATACTGAAGAAGGGCTGGGCTAGATTTACTAAGCAACAACTAGTTTTATATCTTAATTTGGGGAGCACAATAAAGTTAAAAGCAACAAACAGTCCAACAACTTTTCAGTGAAAGGACAGGAAAGGATAGGTAACAAAAAATAACTCTAGTATTTACATAAATGGTCAAAGTTTAACATTAAAGGGAGTAACATTTCTGAGCTTTAGATCAATTTTTAAATTACTCCCTCAAGTAGCTAAAACTGCTTATATATCCTCCAAAAAAACTAAGAAAGCAGATGGTCAAGCACTATACTTATCAAGAAAGACTTTCGGCTTACAGATTATATATAAAAAAAGTACAAAATTACTTAAGAATAGTTTTAAGAATTTCACTGTTTTTTATTAAGTTTGTCTTAGTGACCTAGAGCATGTTTTTAAAATCACCTCCTCACTAAAACAACAAAAAAAACAAAGTTTAGTCAGAATAATGCAAGACGCTTCACAAAGAAAGAAAGGCCTTTCAGAGAAAGAACTCAGAAGTGACAGTCTAAAGATAACTAGGAAAACAAATGTAATAAACGTGAAGCCTAATCATCATTGGCATTGCTGTTTTCCCTCTTATAAAATTATTTTATAGAATAAACTTAAAGGGGAAAGAAATGCCCCATGGTAAGTATACTGTCTCCAGGTATCAAAACTTCTTAGCTTGAACTTGACTTATATTGCACACATCTAATGCAAACCCTGTCAGCCTTTAAATTTTCTTTTACTGGCTTCTTGGGTTTCCAGCTGTGCCTCTGTTATTTTTGCTGGTCTTCTGGGGGAGGGCTGCTGGTGGTATGACAAATATGGGTATTTCTTTCATTCCTTCTCCACCAATTTATTATCTTTATTTAATATTATACAAGAAAATAGTAGAGGATTAAGGACATTTTCTACAAAGCCACTATAACAGTTAAGCCCTATCTGCACTTTCAGTTTAAATTAAAAATAATTCACAGGGTGATTATCTCAGTAAATTTCCTCTTTACTCAGAAAAGAATGAAGCCTGAAACATGATTATCATATACTGAGGACATTTTTCTAACACACTGAAAAAGTCACTTCTTTAAAAGGGTTCAGAAAGTCTGGAAAACGAGATTCTATTGTTTAAACATTTCATGCTAGCTTAAAAAAAGAAATCGAAATTTAGAAAAAAAATACTTACTGCTCAGTTTCCATTTGTTCCTCTTGCTTGCGTTTTCTTTCTGCTGTTTCTTTCTCATGTTGGCCTTTCAGCATATTCCTTCTATGAGCAGTTTGAAAGTTTCTTCCACCTTTTCTCTTCTGTTTTATTTGAGAATTAGGATGCTTTTAGTTAACTATCAAGTCAGTGACTAATGCTTCTATGATTATAATCTTGGGAGAAAAGAAGCAACTAGTTTTCTTAAGGGATGAATAAATTACTAATTTAAATAAAACCCTCATAATTACATGTTGCTATCTAAATTTAACTTTCCCCTTGATGATTTTGGGATTTATAATTATTTACTGCACTGCTATAGGAATGATATGCTTTGGTTAAGATGAGTTAAAATGAAGTACCTCAGGCTATTTGCCTCTGTACTATGACTTTGACTTCAGTACCTGTTTACTGACAAGTACCTGCTCAACCTACCGAATTTAGTTTTGGGGTCCTGAAGTACTAATAAATTAGATAAACATAAATGAAAGGCCTATACAACCTGGATCTGTAGAATTCCAAGGCTATACACAAAACGTGTTTTTATACAGAAAAGAACCGTATAGCTTTAATGAAATTCCTAAACAACTGTTGTATTCAAATAAAGTACCACCAATAAAATGTACCCTAAATAGGCCTGAAGTGTTAAGAATTTCATTGAGGTAAATAATAAAAATCTATGTATAAATGTACCTTTTTACATCTGTCTTCACTGGTCACAACCTATCTGGCTTAATTCGCTACTTTCCTACCTTTTCTGTCAATAGGTAGGTGGGGTTACTGGAAGTTTATCATGCAACATTTAATTTCCATGTAATTGTGAAAAGGTAAATAAACTTAGGATGTACAATAAAGTTTCAAATATGCTTTTTAACACAGGTAATTCAAGTTTATTCAGAAAGGTAAAGAAATTCATTTTAACTTTTAATCACATTTATAGACTTTCATAAAGATACTGAAACTTTCCTAAAGATTAAGAACTACATAGGAAACTAAAAATAGAATATTTTATTTGATATGCAAACGTTCTACCTTTTCACCTTCTTGATCATCCCCTTCCTCTTCAGAATCAGAGGTTGATGTAAGCCCTGTTTTAGCTAAATTTTTCCTTTTTGATTCAGCTTCTTTTTTCCCCTCTTTTTTATCTGGCTCTTTTCTTGGCTTATCTTCTTCCTTCTGGCCCTCTTCATCCTTTTTAAGCTGCTTTTTAGGTTGTTTTTCCTCTTGCCCCTTTTTCTTACTTTTGTCTTCTTCAGTTACCCTATTTCACAGGCACAACAATGAAAAATAATCTTTTATGTATCATTAGTACTTGTCATTCAGCCACCTCTCTGAGTTAACTGAGTAAGTACTCTGGATAACAATAAGCTACATGCAGTTTGTTTTTTATTTAAAAACAAATTTTAAATATCTTTAAGTAAAATATAATGGAGTGTCATTACCAACCAATCATAAAAGGAAAAGAACATCCTTTTAATATGAGTTAGAAGATAGAAAAATTACAGTGGCATTAGGGTAATAGAAAAGTGATTTTTTCCCCTTTGTTTTCCATGTTTTTTGTAATGTGGCTCATTCACTTAAAAGTAATATTGAGTACTATCTCATATGCCATGGTACCGTTCTTGACTTTGGGGAACAGCCGTGTATAAGATGTGTAAGGTGCCTAGATTTTATGGCGCTCATATTCTACGTATTTGTAAAAGTAGCCATGCTGGGAAAAATACAATTGCAGAATCGAACTGCGTAATGGTGAAATAAGGTCATTTTAAAATTTAAAGAAATATGCTTTGCAATGTAAAAGGCTCCCAACTGACACATATAATGGTAAAATATATGGCCAATTAACCTTAATGTTAAATTGTTCAAGGAATTTCATTGAGACTTACACATATTATATAATTACATCAATGGATTTGAAAGCTGGAAAGGACCCCAGATCATTTAGTCCAACCCATTCAACGAATGAGAAAATGATGGTGCAAAAGGTCAAATAGCCCAATATCTCAATTCCAAATCCACTGACCTACCAGACAACTGCTTCCTTGAACCCTTAAGATTATTAAATTGGAAAAGAAAAAATCACTTTATTTCTTTAGAAATTTTTTGTCACGTAACTACCATTGGCTATGTTTATTTTCAAATGTTATATAGATTTCATCCTTTACTTTTTTAATCAATGGAAGAAAAAGCAGGAAAGTAAAATCACTTAACTTTATTCAATACTTCCACAAGGGGGCAAATATTTTAATAATGATTGTTTTGTGGAGATGGGAACAGAGAATCAAATATAAAAGGCATTCCCATGGCTCTTAGATATTGACGAACTGCCTCCCCCAAAATGTTACCCCCTATGCAAAGAGGCAGGTATTAAAAATAAAAATATCCTTTTAACCCAGTAAATCTGCTTCTAGCAATGTATTCTAACCAATACGTTTGCACATGTACAAAACGACACATGACAATGTCTAAAAAAATGTATCCATACAAGAAATAAACTTTTAAGAATTATGATACATACACAGTGGAATACCATGCAGCTGTTTTTTAAAGGTAGATTTAAGTGTATCGTTAAGTTTTTAAGAAATGGGATTATTATTTCAAAGTTTTTAAAACAGTGTCAAAGCAGAGAACTCCCATAAACGTAACTGTCACTGCTTGCTGCAATTAAGTCTTTTCCCAATGGTCCTCCCTCCTTACCATCTTCCATGAAATACAGACCTCATGGTGATAATTCCCTTTTCAATAGGTCAAGGTACAATAGGAAACATTAAAATGTTATAAATAAAATTATAAATACATGTTAATAGCAAAAATTAATGCAAACACAACCCAAAATATCTCAGTGGCTTATAACAAATATTTTTACTTCACATGAGGATTATGAGATGGTTTCAGCTCTTCTGGACTCTATCCACTGTCTTGTCATTTCAGGACCCACAGCAAAGAAGCTGTCACTAGCAGATACACGCTGTTCTCATGGTGGAGAGCTTAAGTTTCAGAAGAGCTTATATAGTTGTGCTCTACACTCCACTGAGTTTTTGCCCAGATACAAAGCTGACAGTATCTATAACAGCCAATGCCCAGCCTACATATAGCACAAGTGAAAAATAAATATTGTAAGCTACTGGTATTTTGGGGTTGTCCATCATCAAAACCTAAAACGTTTGACACTTGCTTTGCATTTGAAACCCTAACATATTATACAATGGGTAAAACTGTCATCTGTGATAACTGGAGAGAAAACTTATTCAGTGAACTTGTGGCTCTGGGTGAAGAGGTTTCAAGATAGAATATTGGCATTTTGAGTTGATTGTTATCAACATAAATTTGATAGGGTACTTCAAGAAGGAGGTAAGTTTAAAAAATAATAGGACGACAGAGGAAGGAGAAAAAAATCCCATGCATTTCAGTGTTGAAAGTCACTTCCATCCAGTAAAAGATTTTCAAATTCAGACAAAGACTGGAGTCAAAGATCCAATCAAGGTTGTTAAGTTGCCAGCCTTTCCTTAAGAATTCAAATTGGGATACCTTGATCCTTCTGATGAACAAATGGTTCTATGAAAAGGAAACCAGGGAGTAGGTTTTCAGGAAAACCTATAAACTCAAAAGTGCTTTTAGTTAAGTATAAAAAGATAATCATGTCTGGAGAAATCTTATAAAGCTGACTAGAATTAAACAGACACACGCTAACAATAAAGTAGTATTACTACCAAAAGGGACGCTAGGCTGCATTAAGAGAAACTAATGGAGATTTAAAAAGGAATCTTGGGCCCAACTCTGTAAAGTATGAAAGCAGAATAAGAAAGCTGCTCAGCTAATAAGGAGGGTTAATACTTTCCAGTCCAAGAATCAGCCAAAAGCCATGGAGAGAAATGGACTAGGAAGATACTCTCAGGGAAAATTGGGACGGACCTAATCAAGGAAATATTGTTTATTATCTAAAACAGGGGGATCTCACAATATTTTCCCAACAGATTTCCTGGGGAACAATGACTGCTGTGTGCCTCTTAATCTTCTCCTTGGGAATATTTATTATGGTTCCCTATCCCTCCCAGATCAATGTGCATATACAAAAGGGAGAGGGGAGCAGATAATCTGTGTTTCAGTTCCTAAGTCTCTAGATCAAGGCCTTATGTTGATCATAAAATCCTAGACTTGATGCTTGGTGCCCTTATTAGAGAAGACATCTTAGGGAGGAGATAAGTGAGATTTACTTGGTATGTTTAAAAACATAAACTCACCTGCATGTACCTAATTTCTTAATTTCACTATAGTAGTAAAAACCATGTTGTAATTTTTGGCCACTATTTTCGAGAATATTTAAACAGCTAGCTTGGCAGTAAAATAAAACTCTTTAAACATATATTGGCTGAAAAGTACCAACACTTCTATAACAAATTTCCAATAAAGTATTTTCATTCAAAACACTGTAAAATCCATTCTTAAATGACATACTCACTTAAGCCTTTTCTATAAAATCTTTAAACACAATAGCTACAAAGTTTTGCCCTCTTTGTCTAAATATATATTCCTGCTGGTGAAGTTTCTACCCAGAAAATCCAACACAAACAAGATCCATAATGGAAAAGAAAGATGGCAAGAAAAAAAAGAACTGATTATTTTGTTAGTAACTAGTTATCATTCCAAAATACTTTAAAACTTTAAATTTACAAAAATAATGTTAAGTGTTATTATTTTTTAAATAAAGATTATTCTGGAGGAGCAAGATTTGTGGAAATTGCTTCAAAAATACTTTGTCTAAAAATTCCCTTAAACAAAGGGAACTATTATAAATTTTACCCTGCATTATCCAAGTATCTTATATCCTAATATACAAGAAAATGTCTTAGATTAATGAAACGATAATCGTATCAGATTTTTCTTGATTCCCTATCAATTTCAACTTTTTACATAATGAAAACTATTTTTCAACTGTTTTGCCCATAATTCTTAGAAATACAAAATAGTAATAGCAACGAACACCCTGTAAATAAAACTGGTAAAAATGCAAAGAAATTTATATATATTGAAAGTGAAATGTCTCATTTACTGCATAACTAATTTTACTCACATGTCACTCTCCGAAGGACAGGGCTGTTTTACCATTTTGGGTCTGCCTCTTGGTTTTGGAATCTTGACTTCTGTAGCTGACATTCACAGGAAAAAAAATTTTGTAACTACCAGCTTTCCCGTTAAGATGTAGATCTCACATATAAAAGTTACAAATGATATATACTAAGAATATTAGTTTATTAACAGATAACAATTACTTTAGGTTTTAAAAATCATATCCCCTCCAGTGGTTCAAATGAGTTAACAGCAGAAAATTTACAGAGGTGAATCAAGAGTATTTTCAATCTGTCCTTAGTATGGCTGAGGGCTTAAAAGAACATCCCTCATTGTTGTTTAATAGGAATGTCACAAAATTCAACTTTACAGTAGATAGCAGCACTTATATTCAGATACATATTACAGTATTATTTGTATATGTATGCTCACATATTTGAAAATTTGTTATCAGAATTCATTGAATTTTCTAACAACACCATTAATGTGATCCATTACACTATTAAATTCCAAAGTAAAAATTAGGTAAATTGTTTTTTTTTCTTTTTGGGTATTACTCATTTTATCCTGTTTCATTAAGAATCCTATGTTATGGGACTTCACTTCCCTGGTGGTCCAGTGGTAAAGAATCCGCCTGCCAATGCAGGGGATGCGGGTTCGATCCCCAGTCAGGGAACTAAGGTCCCACATGCTGCGGGGCAACTAAACCTGCGTGCCTCAACTACTGAGCTAGCACACCTCAACAAGAGAGCCCACGTGCTGCAAACTATAGAGCCCAGGAGCCCTGGAGCCTGCATGCCACAGCTAGAGAGAGAAAACCCGCACACCACAACTAGAGAGAAGCCCGTGTGTCGAACTAAGACCAGACGCAGCCAAAAAAAAGAAAGAAAACAGAATCCTATGTTACGAAGTAGAAAAAAAAATTGGCTCTATCTTGGCTAATATTCTTTGTTTTACTTTGTATTAGAGACAGATCCTTCCAAGCTATTTCCTATTTGCCAAATTAGTAAAATACTTTAAATAGGCAGTGCTGAAGACATCTGCATATTGTACAGGCCCTAATAAAGAAAGAATGCAATAATTTAATAGCTTTGATTATTCAAATGCTGTTTTTCTCTTGTTTTCATTATGATTCCATTTGGAAAGCTTAATATTTCTAAAGTAAGAGGTAAAATAAACCCATCATTCATGGATTTTAAATCTCACCACGGCCTCATTTGCTGCTATTAAAGGAAAATGTAATGGGGATAAAACAGAAAATGAAAAAGTCTCAAGCAGTTATTTCAAATTTAAATACTTTATTACAAAGAGCAGAAACCTTAATGTTTATCTCCTTTGGAATTTATATATTACACATAACCAAGTACCTATTCCCCTATTCCAAAGTAGCTGAGGTACAACACTTTAATGGATTAGAATATTAATCACAAGCCAGCTATTTAAACATTAATAATCCTACCTGCAGGTCGTCCTCTTTTAGGACTCACTTTTAGATTAACAGATGCTGTTGCTGTAGTCACTACTCCTGCCTCCTCGGTTTCTACTTGTTTTTCTGCCTGAATCACAAAGATTTAAATTAACTTATTTAGCACATAGTAGGAATTCCAAATTTAGTTCAATGGCAAAAACGTGCCACTACAGGATAACAAGTTCAAATACAAGCATAATATATATTGATCTTCATTATTTTTCAACAGTTAACTCATCAGAGTGATATCCTCAAATTTAGCTTATAATTCTAGTAATTCTAGGAAACAAAAACTCACTTTTTAGATATTCTCAACCTAAAAAAGTCATTTATAAAAATAAAATGAATATTCTTGATGCAAAATGTTAAAGTATAATGTAATTACAGTGTAATACCCACACACTGCTTATAAACGTACTTTCATTGAGTATCTCAAAATGCTAACACTTTATATTGCGTACTTAGGATGTACAACCTAAATTAATGTTAGAAAAGGCAAGAAATTCAGTTGCTGATATTTCCATTCTTTAACTTTGTTAATGTACATGTTTTATTTTTGAACTGAGACATCTGCTGTTCTTCCCTAGGAGTTATTCTGATTTTCCATAAAGAAGGATTTACTACTGTAAAGAAATCGCAATGACCCTTTGCAAACTATAATGCCCCAGGGTAATGAGACAATAGCCCCAAACGAGAATCAGTTTAATCAATTCAAGCATTAGAGTACAACAAAGGTTAATAACCACCAATTAGAAAGGAAATGCAAACATAACATCATAATCGAAAAGAGAGAAAACAGGGCTTCCCTGGTGGTACAGTGGTTGAGAATCTGCCTGCTAATGCAGGGGACACAGGTTCGACCCCTGGTCTGGGAGGATCCCACATGCCGCGGAGTAACTAGGCCTGTGAGCCATAACTACTGAGCCTGCGCGTCTGCGTCTGGATCCTGTGCTCCGTAACAAGAGAGGCTGCGATAGTGAGAGGCCCGCGCACCGCGATGAAGAATGGCCCCCGCTTGCCACAACTAGAAAAAGCCCTCGCACAGAAACAAAGACCCAACACAGCAAAAATAAATAAATTAATTAATAAACTCCTACCCCCAACATCTAAAAAAAAAAGAAGAGAAAATAAATAGCAAAGAGAAGAATGGGAGGACTACTATGAGCTGCTCCCCCACCCCCAATTATTTAGAATTCAGCCTGAACTACCTCAATAAAAATAAAGGCAATAAAGCATCATGCCAAAACTTGCATAATCCAACCTTACTGATAAAAATTTTTTTTAATCTTTTAATCAACAATCTGATTTGTAAACACTTAAGAGGTAATGCCCAATTTTGGTAAGAATGTGGAGAATTACTCATATTGATTAATTGTGATCAAATCAAACTGGTAATACATTTCTGATCATTATATCAGCAATACAGAATATGCAAATCTGACTCAGCAGTCCCACTTCTGAGCATTTATCCATTTCTTTCTTAGTTTTTAAACATTATTTTTGCCTTTGTAATTGCAATATAATGATGTATATTCAAAGCATTATTAAAAGTCAAGAAACTCATCTAAGGTAACCCTTGAATTGTTCTCAAGGAACATTACAAAAATTGCTTCCAAAACATTAGCTCAAGTTGTATTTCTAGGAACTTGCAGACTACCTACCACCCCCCACCCCAATCCTGATTTGATGATAGCTCTGGAGTAGGGAGCCGGGCATCTGTTTTTATACCAAAGGTTGAGAACCCAAGACTGTATGAGAGCTCTTCTATTGAGTTAGGAGGGTGAGCAGTTAAGAGGGCAAAAGTTCTCCAAAATTCAGATCAAACTGATGAACTCTTCAGTACAAAAAAATCCCCTCTTCAATTACACTTTCAATTTTTGGAAATAAATCATGACGTCGCCTAAGAATTACAGGTAGGAATCTTTATGAGATACCAATAAGAGGTAACAAGGTCATCAATAACTAATGCCATAAATAAACACTATACAAAGCAAAAATACAGCCCTTCCATAGACATATATTCTTGACTATTACAGCAAAATCATGCAAGTCAAAACCATTCCTCGTGAAAATATTAACTCAAAGAAATATTTTATCTAGAGAAAGGACTATTAAATTATTTCATATATATATTTAAATATCTCAAATGCAAATATTGACTCTAGATTAATTTCTTCCATATTTTACTTTATCTCACTGAGACCTCTAAGCCTTTGACAAATTTTCTCCCCATCTGTTACCCCACTTTCTAGCTCTACTCCCTTCGTGACTTTACATAAAGTCCCCCCCCATCCCTCAAAAACCTCATGGAACTACTATTCATCTGCATTCTCGTTTTGCTGCACCTGTCCCGCAAATCTCCAACAGAGAGTTACTACAAAACTCTACCTTCCCTGCTCTATTATTCCCTGCTGCTGAGCC
Source organism: Phocoena sinus (assembly GCF_008692025.1). Taxonomy (NCBI): domain Eukaryota; kingdom Metazoa; phylum Chordata; class Mammalia; order Artiodactyla; family Phocoenidae; genus Phocoena; species Phocoena sinus. The sequence continues at coordinate 65,350,312 of NC_045768.1, forward strand.
CTGCTGAAAAAACATTATACAAACATGCATTCATTTTATGCAACTTCATTTGTGATCTCAAAGCCATCCATTAATCCTTTACCCTGTCTTTTGTCATGCCCTTTCCTTCTCTCTCTAGCATAAACTTTCAATCCTTTCTTTCTGCCTTACACCACACATGCAGTCTCGCTTTGAATTTGGTGAGGGAGAAGGGAGAGACTGAGGCCAGCAGAAAGGGATTCCCTTAATTTCCAAGTCTCCCTAGAAGTTTGTAATAGTCTTGCCCATCCTTCCCTTCACTGTGAAAAAAGGTGAAATGTCCATCTCTTTCCCATCAAGTCAATTCCCTCAAATGTGTCCTCCCTTTTCTCTCACCCAGCATTATTCTTAACTTACAGTAATTTTATACTCTTTCCACATCTTTGATCTTTCCTGGTTTCGCAAAGAAAAAGTGTTAAAGCCTCTATTGTATTTTTCCACTTTTAACACCCTCCCTTAACCATGCAAATCCTTGTTGTTGCATTCTCTCTCCTCCCCTTCAAAGATTTCAAAAGCACAGTGTAATTTCAACATTAAACATTTTATTCTTTAACCTACTTCATCTGTTCTTACCATTTGACCTTAAGGTATCCTGGGGGATCCTAATTGTCAATTATTATTGGACCCCTTCTGCATCAGGATACTACTAACCACACCCTCATTCTTAAAATTCTCTCCTCCCTTGTTCAGCTTGATATCCTCTCTTAGATTTTTCTCCTGACAGTTCATTCTCAGCCATAATTTTACAAGGCAGCCTTTTCATCGCCATTATAATCTCTCAGGATTCTGGTTTTCTGCGTTCTTCTCAATAAACGTTCTCCCTTGACTACCTATCTAAATCCTATCTTTATGTCAGAGACTGCAACTGTAACTTCTACCTTTCCCCCCTTTGGTGTCAGAGAAATATGTATCTTCAGTCTAATTCTCAAAGGTGTTTCACATTCTCCTCCTCATGCCTCTGCTACCAAAACATCTCCTGCATTCTCAGTGTATAATCCAGTCATCCAAGCCAACACCCTGAGTCATCCTAGATACCTCCCCCTCACTTCACACCCACTTCCAATCAACTATTAACTTTACCTCCTTAGGTGCTCTTAAAATTCTCTCATCTACACCACTAAAATGTCATGCTAACTCTTTACAAAGGCCTTTCATAATTTAGTTATCAAGTCCCAATCATAACTCCCCATTTTAATTCTCTTGTTTTATGTATTTATTGTCTGTCTCAACGAAAATATAAGTTCAGTAAGTACAGAGACCTTATCTTCCTTATTTGCTGCTGATTTTCTGTCTGCGCCAGTGAAGTGAGGACCAAAATTCTGAATGAATTTATCAGTGAACTGGTCTCACTGCTCCAGTCCAATCCCCATCATTCACACTGCTTTAAAAAGAGAAGTACCTGAAATTTAAAATGATTCAATGGCTTCCCACCCCTTCTCCAAGTTCTTCAGGGTAACACATTGGGGTTTTTTGTACTTGTTTCCCTCAAACTTTATGGCCTGATAATACTGAAATGCAATACTGGAAATGGCTTGAAGCAAAATTCTCCCTATGCCCCTGTAATTGCCTCACATGCTCCTCTCCTCCTCCTTCATCTGCCTGACTAAAATTCTGCCTATCTTTTAAAATCTTGTTAAAGTTATCATAGCCCCTTCACACACACCCCACAGGGAATAGAAAGCCACTGTAATTATTTGTTTTCATTTTACTTCCTTACAAGACACTGAACTCAGAATACTACAAAAAAAATTTTTTTTAAAGACTGAACTCTTGTTTTCTTTGTAGCTTTGTCATATAATAACAGTCTGAGACATAAATAGGTCAGAAAAAGGTGTGATGAACAAAACTTCACATAGGGAAGAAGAAACACTAATTAAAAGCATAAGAGGTACTTTGTCCTAAACTGTCACATACTCTCATTTCATGCAACAATGCTGTAAAGTAATAACAACATAATAATGGACACTTAAAAAGCACTATGTACCAGGATTTATTATAAATATTTTACATGTATTAACTCATTAATTCTCTCAACAGTCTTATGAGTATATATATTATCCATTTTATAGAGAAAACTTGAGACAGCATCATTAAAAGGAATGAAAATTGGTGCGTTTTATTTTGTATACCATTCAACTTAAGGGTGCTGTATCACTAAGAAAAGAAACATAGCTTTGATAAGTGAACAACATAACCTATCCTTTAAAAAAATTAAAGGACTTAGAGTGAAGGGCTAAGTCTAAATTAAACGGTACCGTTTCATTATCTACACTCCCTCAATCCAACTAAAATAAAAATTCTTTTAAGATCTCTGTGGTTAAGCAGTAGAATTACCTTTCTCTTTCTCCCTCTTCTGGCAGCTTTTGGAGTGGTTATGTCAACTGCTTTAGTCACATCCTTAAAAAAAAAAAAAAAAACACAACAGATGAAATTGATAATTATGCCACGACTGAAAGAAAATTTCTTAAATTAAAAATCACAAGCAGGTTTCACTAAAAGTACTATGGAAACTTGTTTTGCTTCTCTGACCTTTGAAATTATAAACATTAAAAGTCTCAACATTAATTCATTATAAAGTGGAAGTAATCACCAGTATATTCACCTAAAAAAAAAAAATGCTTTCCTCTGTCAGATCAAATATAAAAGTCACACTTGCTCGTACACTGGGAGGTTGGTCTATTTAAATTTACAAAACACTCTTTCTACAGTAGAATCCTCAGTTTTAGGATTGTGAATGTTAAGAGGGTTGGGACTCTGGAGATCAAGTAACAACTTCATGAAGCCTAGAAAGGCTAAATGAGTATCCCCACTCAGATAATCAAATACAGAGTTGGAAATAAATCTAGGTTTTAAAAAATTCGGTTCAATATCCTTTCCCGTACATCCATCCAACAATACCTCACTTTAAAAATATTCCTAACAAACAGTAAGTGACTCTCCCAGTTGTACCTCATATTTTGCACAGCAAAGTAACTTCAAATAAAAATATCCATGCATCTTAAAGATGCAAAAATTATTTTACAATACTATATTTAATATTTACACAAGGAAATAAGCCTTTAATATTTTCCCATTCATTACTCAACTACTTTAAAGATTGCTCTCTACTGTGCCACAATCAACTCATTTTACAATTCTTCCTTGCAACAAAATGGGTTTAGAATGCAAGAGAAATTAAACACACCTCGTTGCTGGCTTTTTCTTCATGGTCAGTATCTTCCTTTGAAACACTAGTTTCTTTTTCTTCAACTTCAACATCAGATGACGCATTTGATTGTTTAGTTGATGCCTATAAACAATCAAGTCTATTAGTTTCACAAAATAATATTTTACGCCAACTTTAAAATTTTGTACCCATGAAAAATCAAAGCCTGTTTGTAAGAAAGCTAGAAAAGCACCCTCATTTCTGTTGCACAGGATACTTTTAATATACACAATTTTGAAAAGTTTTAAATGCTACTATTTTATTTAGGAAAGTCTTACATGGAACTATATTCCTGCAATTGATGCATACAATCTCAGCAGATAAAACGGTGAGGCAGAAATTAAAAGTACAATTACAAAGAATACCATTCTGATGTTCTAACCAGCAAATGCCCAACAAGATACAATGTAAGGTGATTTAGAGGAGCACAGACCTACACTGTATTCAACTATTGAAATATTCTGGATAAAGAAGCTAATCTATGTACTCTAAGACGAACAGCCTTAACAAAGGATATATATATCACAACTTTAAGGACTCTTATTGATCTGTATCTCAAACTTAGTTTATTTAAAATGCAGATTCCTGAGACCCAAACTTAAATGAATTCTGATTTAACAGACACTGAGTGGGAGAGTCCAGTAATCATTAAATTTTAAAAATATCCCCATATGAGAGATACTTAAGCATGTAACCTAGGGTCCCTAGATTTTCATAAAACTAACCAAAACGATGAATACCAGAGGCAACACAGTATACATTGGGAAGTGAGGGTAAAGCTCCCAATCTACAAGATGAAGGGACTGCAATCCAAACTGTGCACCTTTCTAGCTATTTCCTTTGGCAAGTCTTTAAACTGTAAACCCATTTCCTTTTCTGTAAAAAAAAAAAGGCAATGCTGATAACCCACAAATTATAAAGGTATATAACAAATGTAAAAATGTGCCCAAACTTACTTATAGCACGATAGAAATATTTATAAATTATGATGGCCAAATTTTTTTTTGTTGTTTCTTTTGTATAGGCTTGGGCATCAATGCTTGCACCAAACCACAGGAATGTGCCACTGGGGATGTCTGGGCTGGGAACACAGAGTACATCACACCACCATAATCATTCATACTTTTGTTAAGAACAGAAAATTGTTGGGTTTTATGCACACAACCAACGAAAAATTTCACTGTGAAATGGAAAATTCCAAGTATGTACTGTGAAAACTACCTGGAGATTAAGTAGGTAGATAGGAACAAAGGATAAAGTGACTATGCTAGGCAATCTGGAGGATGAAAACGACCTTGAAAGCACAATCATAGGATGTATGATCCAAGTTAAGTTACAAAATGTTATTTTCAGGAAACAATCAACTCAGTCTCCTTGGACTCCCAAGGCAATAAGGATGGGAAACCATTCATCCATTCTTACATTTGTGCAACATTTAGTGGGTAACTATTCCTTCCACACGTGTAAGAATGCCAGCACACAGGACACATACAACTTCCTTGTTTATGGAACTAATAAGCCTGTGGCAGTCAACACAAGTACAGAAGCAATTATGATGTGATATGATGAATACTGTAACAAATAACTTTTGGGTGGATAATGAAGGCACTTAGGATCATCTAATGCAGCCCTGGAACATCAATGAAAGATTTCAATGTTCCAGACAGAACAGCATCTGAAGAGTTCTCAAACACGAGAAAAAAGCATGGTACATGCAAAGAACTAAAAATTATATAGATTTAAAGGTAGAAAGTTGCAAAATTTTCAGTGTGTTATTTCCTTCTTTAGGTTTACTCATTCCTTCTTTAGGTTTACTTTTTACTAATTCAAGTCTGGAGACATACACACACACACACACACACACACACACACACACACACACACACACAGAGAATAAAGAAAGTTTAAAGGTTGCTCTTCTAGAAACCAAAAATAAGTATAATTTGCATAGTGCTGTAAGTATTTTTGTCACATATTTAATTTAACCCACATGAAGTTCATATTCTAATAAATTTTATGGATTTAGAAATTAAAATGAGAAAAAAACACACCCTTCAAGTTATTAAACCTGAATTTAAGGAAACAGTACATGTGACTTTAAATTCAATACATTAAATAAACCCTCAATCAGGATTTAAACAACTGAGTGTTTCCCAGTTTTCTGAGATCTATTTGACCACGAAGGCAAGAATTTCATCAGTTATCTAGATACAAAAGTCCAAGGTTCAACCTCATAAATAAGAACAATTTAATCTGAAATTTATAAGGCTCTTCAATCATTTTCTTGTAGCTAGAATAGTGATTATTCTCCAAAACTGAGTAAATAATACTAAACTAAATTTTACGTAATATGACGCACCTGTTGACTTGAAAATTTCACTTTCGGATTGTTATCTATCTCCCATAAACCTTCATTAAAGCCTTTTCGTTTATTTGGTTTGCCGTACTTTTCCTTATTTTCTGAGTAAGGAAATATGTCCTTTGGGCCTAAAAAAGCACTAAAACAGGAGGGGGGGGGAAATGTGAGTGTAAAGCAATCTCAAATATAAGTGATTAAATAGCACTACCCTATGAACGCAATTATCAAAAATTTTTAATCTAAAACGCATTAAAAATCATACATAAATTCAAGGTAGTCACAAATAATATTTAATTCCAAATGCTTTTATTAAATTCAGTCACAAACTCCTAGATCCATAATCCTAATTGAAAAAAACCACACAAATTGCACGACAATGTCAATGTACTGAATGCCACTAAACTGCACACTTAAAAATGGTAAAATGGTAAATTTTGCTATAATTTTACAGATTTTACTATAAACATGCATAAAAATGAAAGAGTGTCACAAGACTGCATTAATCTATACATTTAAATGCATTCTAAATATAGTTTTACTACAAAGTAGTTTGGAATATACAACTCAAAACATTGTCAATAAGGTATATTATATGTATGTTTTAATATTTGTATATACATACATGTAGATTTTTAGAAAATAAGTATGTTAAGACTTTTACTTTATTCAATGAGGGAATCAGATGTTGTAACTGCTTTGTTCATTCATATATATATATACACACACACACATATATATTAGAGTCAATTCTTGTATTCATGGTAATTATATTCTATAATGTCACCATGAACACTGAATTAAGGAATACTGTACCACTGCTCCAGGGTAAATACAGGGTAGGTTCCTCTGGTCACAACATTTTTTCAACCAATCAGTACATAACATTGTTTTATGTGTTTCTGTTTAAAGACACCTTATTTAATATACACTGGTAATTCATTAGCACTGAACTCACAGCCAACAGCTTACATAACACATATTTTCTCCATAAGGCAAAGCACAGGCTTCCTGCACTTAGGAACACCAAATGGCACTTCAAGTACTACATTTGGGTGCTATTATAAACGGCAAAATGACCAAGAAAAAGCACAAAAATACAAAAGCCGTGGCACTACACAGACTGCAAAAAGGACACTTGTTTACAATATGAGAGCTGAAACAAGGTAAAGCATGGCCTTGGTTCAGCCTCAACTACGAATGTGTGCATCAAGTTACTCAAATTTTTTGCCATTTCACACACAGACATGACCATGAAGGCACCACAGGTATTGATTTGGGATTATAAATACATTTTAGTGAGCAGACAAATTAATAAATATGGAACCCGTGAATGATGACAACTATTTTTTTTGTGTATATATACATATATATTTAGATATAATCCCCAAAACAGCCCCATTATATATCTCCCTATGTCAGTCAGTTCTGTAGAAGTCTGTCAATCCTATAAAGGTAGATGCAGAGAATGTACCAGTTTTTTGCTATAATGGCTGATATATATGTATTCTCCAAAGCAAGAGGAAAATCAAATTACTACTCATTTTCTCTAAAATATGCTACAATTTAAGATTATTAATTACTAATTATCTATCACAAATTCCGTATCTGCTGAAATTCCTTAAGAATTAGGGACCTAATGACTATAGCTCACATTCCAGTTTAGAATATTTTAAAAGGCTTTAAGATAAAATTTCAATAAAAAAGAGACTTAGGGCTCTACTTAAATATAATCAAATGCATATAAGTCAGCTTTATTATTTAAATTCTGCAATTTATAAATACTCAAAGTATCCATGTATTTTAACTGCACATCAGTTAAGGCACTTTTAAATCATCACTATCTCATTTGATCTAGAAATTCAGACTTTTACTAGGCATCATTCATTCCTACCCATAATCTAAAATTAGAAAATTTAACACATTTAGTTAAAACAGTAAAGCAATTCCTCCTGCATAATCAGCTTCAAATTCCAAGTAGATGACTCGAGTTAAAAACACCATCAAAAATAAAACATACTTGTAGTTAGAGCAAAGCAATTCTCTCTCCTAAAACCCCATAACTCATAAGGCTAAGGATGACAAGGGACATTATCAACAGGTTTGAAAGCTGGGAAGACTAAGAAAGTTGGATACGAAACAGCAATATAGAAGAAAGCGAGTCAGTACCCTAATTTATAGTTCAAAATCCCCAAAGGGTTCAAAACTGGTGGCATCAGAAACTTGAAGAAGTGGAAGGGACCTTAAATACTTAATAAAATTGCAGAAAAATGTCTTAAAACTTCAAACATGGGTCATTTTTAGATATGATTCTAAACCAAAAAGGTATTCAAAAGAGAAAACTGATTCTACCATGATGTTATTTAGCATATAAAGGTTTGACAGTTCAATTTATATAATTTTTCTTTCCCCAAAATAGGCAGTCCTCACTTTGTATGACAATGAGAGAACACAAAATTGACTGTGCAAGGCAATCTTACTGAACAATGGGAAAAATTACAATTGTTCCAAAACCTTCAAAAATTGTCAAAACACTAAATGCACTATTACTGACAGTGTGTAAGGAAATTTTAAATATAGTAAAACTAATACTAATTATTTAGTACACTGTAATTTAAAACATTAGAAACATTGAGATTAAAGTGTTTCCTGTCTTTGTAAAAAACTTAAGAATAGTTTTAACAGTGCTTGCCCCTTCTGATCACACAACTTATGACACGGAGTAAGCATATTTTCTATGCCTAAGGCAATGTGTCATACTCCTTTCTAAATCTGATCAGTTTCTAACATTTTGTCTTTTGTATTTTCAATGTTATGGCATATCTTTAATGCTTTTTGTTGGTGTCACTTCCTCTGAGACATCTTCATCCTTTTTATTACAACCACTTCCCTCATTTATGTTGATAAGCTTGCCTTCCCTAAGCTGCTCTGGCTGTGTATCTAGTCTCCCTATATACAGCACATCTACATTCACAAGGTTATTATTCACAAGGCTATTTATTCTATAACTGCATTTACATTCAATTCAAATTTCACTTCTGGCATTATCAGTTTCTTTGTTGGCCGATTCCCCATCTTATTTTTTCTTTAAATGTAACCTGGGTGGGTATTATCATTGAAAGACAAAGAGGCAACAACACTACTACACATTGTGCTATATATGCTTGAAGTGAGAAACAGATGCACACTGACCAATCACCAAGAAACTTCAAAAAAAAGTGACATGCTATGCATCTGTTATTTACATCTTGATTTGTGGACTGAAGAACTAGCAACAAATTTTGTAGTCTACATAGTTACAGTTAGTATTCCAGAGTAAGTGAAATTTGAAACATTGTTGCGGGGACTGGCGCTGTTTACCTAAACCATGGTGACCAAAATTTAAACATACTAGAACTATGCAAAGCTAAGGAATGCCTGTATCCTTCTCTCCTCTTCATGCTTTGACTTTAAATTCTACTTTTATCAGACAGCAATGGTCCCATTCTTGCTTTCTTTGTGACATTATATTGTTACCTGGCCGTGACTTGTTTGAGCCTTGTCTCAGAAAATACGACAAAGGTAGTTTAATAGGATTAATCCAATCAAAAGATCTTAACAGAGAATTCTATTCACATAGTGTAGTCACTTATATTTGGTCTTATACCACCTTGTTTTACATATACATTTTTATTACACTTGGTTAACCTTTATTCTTAATTTTGCAGAATAGGTTTTAAAAAACTTCTCTCCCTGCTCCTCCTCCAGTCAGGTTTTCAAGCACTACTTTCTATTATTTTACTATTATGTTCATATTATAAGTCATACTTAAATTTACATGTTTATCAATATACCAAAAATTAAATAACTATGCCATTCCAACTGAGAGAAGACCTTTGCAAATCTAAATAATTCATGTTATATATAGATGGTTAAAAAAATATTCACACATGGGCTTCCCTGGTGGCGCAGTGGTTGAGGGTCCGCCTGCTGATGCAGGGGACATGGGTTCGTGCCCCGGTCCGGGAGGATTCCACGTGCCGCGGAGCAGCTGGGCCTGTGAGCTGTGGCCGCTGGGCCTGCGCGTCCGGAGCCTGTGCTCCGCGGCGGGAGAGGCCACAGCAGTGAGAGGCCCGCGTACCGCAAACAAAATCAAAAACATTTTGCTAAGTTAAAAGAAAAAAAGGTCATTAAAGACCTCATATTGTATAGTTCAATTTATATGAAATGCTCAGAACAGGCAGTGATTAGTGGTTCCGTATGGCAAGACAGGAGGGAGAAAGGAGAAATGCAAAGTATCTGCTAATGCATACAGGGTCTGTATTTGGGGTGATGGAGATGTTCTAAAACTGTGCTAATGTCTACACTACTCTCTGGATATACTAAGATCTACTGAATTGTACGTTTTAACTGGATTAATTGTTTGGGATATGAATTACATCTCAATAAAGCTGTTAAAATATTTTTCAGTGAATACCACATCCCATCAAAGAAAACAAAAATGATCCAGAATTTTACCAATTACAGATAGCCACTGGTTTCACCCACTTGTTTGTTGCATATATACAGATATAAACATGTCATTTTAATGGATATGATACATACTCATCCATAAATACTTTCTCAAATTATAATGAACATCTCTTCATGTCAACAATTACTTAACAGCTAAATACTATTTCATTGAATAGCTTTCCCAAAATTTATCTATTGTTGGACCATTTTCTGTATCAAATTTTCTATTATAAAATGCAGCTACAGTAAATAATGTATTGCTCAATCTTTTCACGTATCTTCCTAATAAATTCTAAGTAGAACTGCTGGCTCAAATGATATGCTCAAGACTACAGAGCTCCTTAATGAGACTCAAAAAACTATGGTGGATGAAAAAAGAATCCTCTCATGTTGTCACCACAAAAAAAGAAATGACTGATTAAGGGACCTAATGGAAATGTTACCTAATGCTATGGTGGCAGGTAATCATATTGCAATATATAAATGTATCAAATCATGGTGGTAATACTCCAATATATAAATGTATCAAAATCAACACACCTTAAACTTATACAATATATATCAATTACATTTCAATTAAAAAAAAGAAGAAAACACATACACACACAAAGAATCCTCCCCAGGGATGCAATCCCACAGGTTTGGTACACAGGGCTTAGATTAGTTTTTAAACAGCCAGCACTAGTCCCCAAGGGCACAACCTTATGTGGCTGTGGCTCTGATTCATTCTTCAAAGCATTCCATTTTTAAATGACATATAAATCTCAAAAAAAATATACTAAGACAGTAACAGGTTTAGGGATTGTTTCTAAAAAATAGTAGTAAAAATGACTGTTTCCTTTGTAGAGAACTCTTTTAACATTGTTTTTAAAATTTTTACAATGAAAAGATATACATTAATTCAAAGCGTATTACCCACCAAATTCCAGAGCTGAAAGGAACACTTAGGGATCACCAAGATCCTCCTTTTAAAGATTAGAAAACTGAAGGCCAGAAAGATTAACTGATGCAGGCAAGGTTATCTAGCTATTAAACAGCATAGCCTCCACTCTGTACAGTGTTCCCTTAAAAAGGTTTCAGGGTTTCCTATAACCACTGTAATATAGTCTTTGAAATATCTACTAATAAACTATTGATGTTACATCCCTATACGTATGAACTCATTCCAAATACCAATGTCAAAGCCCACAAGGATCAAAGCTCATGTAAAATGTCCTAAGAAAATAGCAAATCATTAACTACGGTACTAATGTTATAATTGTGAAGCAACTTAAAGCCTGCAAGTGTGTTTCCTAAGTGGCGTATGCCTGAAGACCGTAAGTGTGTTCCTGTGTATCCCAATTTTCACAGAATGTAAGTAAACAGAAAAGCAGTTCTCTCTCTAAAGTCACTTTTTGGAAACAATGTACATACCCATGAAAACATACACATATATGTCTCACAAAACTCAGTTATCACACACCTAGAACCTTTCCTTTAAAGCAAACCAAAGTTGCATATAAAAAATGGCATGCGAATGCTTATCAGAGCTAAAGACATGAAGCTCAAAACTCATTTAACTGTTGCCAAGTCATATTATAATACAGAAACGTCTACCTTTTAAAACATTGATTCTAACTTGCTGTTTCATCTCTATTATTATTAAATCACAAAATAGGAAACATACTGTTTTAAACTAGATTTTATAACAGCACACACTATTTTATAATAGAAGATGATGCAACAGACAACTGATACATCTACGTAATGTGCCATGAACCTGACAGTATAGAGATGAAAAAACAGTTCCTCTCATTATATAAGGCTCATGAGAAACCGTACAAGCCCCTCACCAACACATACAGCGATGTCTGTAGTACAGAAACTGTATAGAAAAACTAGTGTAGAAGAAAATAAAATCCTATCCTTATGATTCATTTCTTTATTCCTTTCTTGTGGACAGGTTATACAAAAAACCGACCAACAAGCAGTACCTCCCCCATTCACCTTCACTCCTAAAACTGTACATTAGGCAGGTTTTGAAACAGCCTGTGATGGATATTTTTAAGGTTCCTAGAACTGTGCATCTAACATCTTTGAATTAAGACAAGAGCAGTAAGGAGATAAAAGCGGCAAAAACACCATCTTCATTTAAAATTTTCTGACTTTAGAGAAATAAATAGACCTTAGATGAGAGTATTCCCTCAATTAGCAATGGTATTAGTCAGCAGAATTCAAACTGCACTGCAAACAATTTAATAAACACAAGTATTAGTCGTGAAAAAATAATATGCAACATTACCTTTAACTATTAATAGCTAACATATGCTTAGTGTTTAATACATGCCAAGCACTGTTCTAAGCATCTTTCATGTAGTATCTTGTTTGCACCTCAAATTCTGAGGTCGAGTATTTTATTATTCTCATTTTACAAGTAAGGAAGGGAAGGACACAAGGCTAGGTAACCTGCCATACAGCAGGTCATACAGCAGATATATGGCGGGATTCAAAGACAGCCTTATGATCAGTTGTCTTAAAAACTATACAAATGCTAGCTAATGGACAGCAAATTCATAATCCATAAATGATTTTATCTAGGTCACAAAGCTGTCTATCTCTCACCAAACATTTATTTAACAGCTACTATGTGCCAGGCACTTAAGCAAATGATGACAAACAAGATAGACAAGGTACCTGCTCTCCAAGCTTTTCACTTGTGGGTGAAGGAAAAGAAAAAAATTTCAGTCATCAGTGCAATGGAGAAAAAGCATAAAAAGGAGGATTTGAGCTAAGATCTAAATGACTGAAAATCTGAAGACATACCTTTCCCAACAGAGAAAACACCCAAGAAGGACTTGAGACAAGATGAAATATATTTGTGTAACAGTGAAAAAACGTGATGAGGTTGGAATGGTAAACACAGACTAGTTCATATAGGGTCTCATAAATAGCATCTGTCGACAAAACTTGGGAGTTTTGTCTGTAATAAGGCAGCCATTGATGGGTTTTGGACAGAGAAATGACATGATCTGACTGGAATATCAAGTTCACTTTGACTATACATTAAGAGTGAAAACTGAGACCAAGATAGGATTGGGGGTTTCCCTGGTGGCGCAGTGGTTAAGAATCTGCCTGCCAACGCAGGGGACATGGGCTCAAGCCCTGCCCCGGGAAGATCCCACATGCCGTGGAGCAACTAAGCCCGTGCACCACAAGTACTGAGCCTGCGCTCTAGAGCCCGCAAGCCACAACTACAGAAGCCCGCGTGCCTAGAGCCTGTGCTCCGCCAACGAGAGAAGCCACTGCAATGAGAAGCCCGCGCACCACAATGAAGAGTAGCCCCCACTCGCCGCAACTAGAGAATGCCCGCGCACAGCAACAAAGACCCAATGCAGCCAAAAATAAATAAATAAATTTATTTAAAAAAAAAAAGATAGGAGTAGGACACTATTTCTAAAACTAATTGCAGTATGAACTTAAGTGGTAGTAGAAGAGATGGAAAAAAGATCAGAATGCACATTAAAGGAAAAGAACAAGACTTGCTGACTGACTAGATGTGGGGAGGAAGGGAAAAGACTGTAATAGGAAATCAAGGATGACACCACGATTTTTGCCTCCAGCAAAGCACTGCATCCTTGTCTCATTTACTAAGAATCTGTTTTGAATATATTAGCTTTATGACACCTAGTAGACCATCACGTTTGGTATACATAAGGGCTCATTGTTATCTAATATTCAAAACTTGGCTGGATGAATTTACTGTGAAAGGTATAAAACACTATGAAAAGTCAGATGGTTGCAAGTCAGGAAAAGAATGCAATTACAAGAGGATTCTGCTCCAAATTAACAATTAAAAAACTTAATCTATAAATAAGCTATGAATAAATACAGTTTTCTAAATTGCCATTTCTTCTTCTATGTTCTTCCTTTCCCATCTCCCTAACTACAGGCTATTAGAAAAAACTCCCATTTAAACAAATTCCAAATTGAAAGGTTCACATAACTGCCCTCCCAACTTTTGAGGGAGGGGAAAGGCAAATAATCAGTGAGATCTAGTTCCTAAAAATCAACCTTAAATACCAAAAAGTTAAGTCAACAGACCAATAGATACAACAGCACCGCCTTTCCAAAGGTAATGGTGTACTTGTGAGATCACTAAGGCACAAAAATTACAAGTGCATTTTGAAGTGAAAATTTACTATCATTAGCTTAATTTTTTTTTAAATTTATTTATTTTTTATTTTTGGCTGCACTGGGTCTCTGTTGCTGCACCCGGGTTTTTCTCTAGTTGAGGCGAGCAGGGGCTACTCTTTGCTGCGGTGCACTGGCTTCTCATTGCAGTGGCCTCCCTTGTCACGGAGCGCCGGCTCTAGAGCGCAAGCTCAGTAGTTGTGGCTCACGGACTTAGTTGTTCCGTGGCATGTGGGATCTTCCCAGACCAGGGCTCGAACCCGTGTCCCCTGCATTGGCAGGCGGATTCTTAACCACTGTGCCACCAGGGAAGCCCCATTAGCTTAATTTTAAAGTTATACTTTAATTTCCTGAATATATTCTAATTCTTGAATATTAGTAATTCACTGTCTTCATTAACCACTTAATACCACTGTTTTGTTATTAACCAAACAATGCTTATGAAAATTTAATTATTTGGTGTAGTCTGTTCTGATGTATATCACAGATATTTACAACATAAAAATCCTCATTTTTAAATGCTGGGGAAGGGATGATCATTCTTCTAAATTTAGCATAAAAATTAACTATGTGTTCTATGGTACTATAAGCATACATAAAAATTCTAGGGAATGTCTACTCACTTTACTCTGATAAAGTGTTCCCAAACTTCACAGGCACCAGAAAGGCTAGTTAGAACAGACTGCTGGGCCCCAAACCTCAGCTTCTGGTTCAAGTAAGGTCCAAGAATTTGCATACCTACTATCTGAAGTTCCCATGTGCTGTTCCCATGTGGGGTGCAGCTTGACCTGGTACCACACTTTGAAAACCCCTACTCAAATAGAGAGTACACAGTTTTTCATTAAAAGATACCTTTCTCTATTAAATTTATGGAAGAGTTTTAAACAGATTATCCCAGAGAATCAGAAACTCATCATTTTTTTTACAAATTGGAATTTTTATATTCAGAGAATATACCTGGATCCAACTCAAAGTAATTACGGTGAAGGCCAATACAATTCTGGACTCAAAACTATATTTTAAAGCAGATAATTACGTGGCATTGTACGATATCATTAATATGAATGGGGCAACTAGGCCCGTGAGCCACAACTACTGAGCCTGCGCGTCTGGAGCCTGTGCTCCGCAAAAAGAGGCCGCGATAGTGAGACGCCCGCGCACCGCGATGAAGGGTGGCCCCCGCTTGCCACAACTAGAGAAAGCCCTCACACAGAAACAAAGACCCAACACAACAAAAATAAATTAATTAATTAATATGAAGTGTCCAGAATTGGCAAAAATAGACAGTGAACTAGTGGGTATCCTGGGCTGGAGGGGGAGGGAATGAAGAGTGACTGCTAATGGTTATGGAAATAAATATACTAAAACCCACTGAATTATATACTTTAACAAGTGAACTTTATGATGTAAAGTACATATTAATAAAACTATTTCTTAAAATTATGTGCAAGTTCATACAGTAGCTAAGCAACATTAAACCAATGTTGCCACTGTACACATTCTAAGGAATACATAATTCTAATTAGAGCATCACCAGTTTTATTTCACCTGATCCCAGGTAAACAACTCTACTTTACCAAAATTATTGCAAATTCTAAACTTAAAGTTCAAAATCAACGAGGTTATATACAACTTGTAAGGCTATTAAAATACAGGCACATAGTATATTGTTTTTCAAAACTAATGAGATAGCCCCTGGAGTAATCCTCTGTACCCAGAAGTAACAGTTCAATACTCTATTGGAAATTTTTTTTTTTGCAATTTTTGAAAAATTAATTTGCTTCACCAAATCAGTTCTCTGCCCACAAATCCACCAGGGGCAGCAGAGCAGTAACAGTGGCTCTCAGGACCATATAAATACACACAGAAGGAACTATCCAGATTTCTTCTCACCTTTCCCACAATATACCATTTGTGTGCTAAAATCAAAGCCTAAAATAGGGTGCCAGGCTGTCATGAAAAGCACTAATTATACTAAATATGAATACTGAATGCCTTGTTAAAACTTCCCTTACATATTTTCATCCATCAGTTATTCTTCTGATTGATGAGAGGACAAATGTACATCTTTCTTTTATGATTAAGGACATCCATTTCAATAAAAGTTCAATCTACAGTGTCTGATTTTTCTACCATAAAAATAAATTTTAAAAGGAAACTTGAAGATTTTTTTCCAAGTTCAAAGATGATTTTAACATCTCCTGTTACTTTATTTTCTCTCTGAATTAATCTCTACTTGTTTTTCATTATATGCCCAATGAACGTGCTAAATTAACTCTGATTTGCTTTTAGAGCTAAAAGGACTTACGTCTCATGAGTTCCAAAAAAGAAAATGGGTAGTTTGTTTGTGGGTGGTTTTACAGCTCCATCAGGAACTTCATCTACCTAAAAAAAAAGATCAGAAAAATTAAAATCTTTTAAATCATACGCACCTAAACACATCAGAATAAACTGAAAACAGGACATCCAAAAGGGATCTGCTATAAAATGGACCAGTTCTACAGGTCCACAATCCCTTACCTCCAGTTCTGAAACCCAAGAAGCTCTGAAAACCAATTATTTCTCTCAAAACTCATTTGGTAGCAAAACCTGGATTGACACTGAAGCTATTCCATCATTTCTTTTATCCACCTAGCATTTCTAGTGATGCTTCTCCACAGAAATATCGTGTTAGATTACCATGTGCCATCCCAGACCCTACTAGGAGCAAGATATATAGCATATGCACCATCATTACCTTTCTAAAATCCCGAAGTCCTGAATTTTTAAACACATCTGGCCCTAAGAATTCCAGATAAGAGAGTCTGAACCTATTCAAAAATTTTAAATTCTATTTCCGCAGGGAGGCTATCCAAATATAGGAAACATTAACAAGTTTAAAACAGTATTTCTCCAAGTCTGAAACACATATTCTGAAAAGATCTTAGACGTACATGGCTGAATCACATGAGGTTACCTGTTCCTTTTTCATTTCTCTTTTAATACTTTAATACTTCTAATTAAGGAAGGAAGAAAGTATCAGGTACTGTTATGTCTAACACATCTGTAATACTTGATACTTTCGCTTACCAGAGTTAAGGCCATCAGGCAGTAGTATCTGGCCAGAATTTAACATTTCTACTTCATTATTTATTTATTTAAACTTCATAATAATATTTCTATTTCAGAACTTTCATAATTTCAAAGACACTTTAATTTAAAAAATCAGCTGACTATTAAGAAGGGTACAGACCACCAGCAGACCTATGATGCTCCACATGCATTATCACGTTTAAGAAAAGACCATGAGGGTGATGTTGGCAATCTGAAGGTTTCAGACATCAATAAGAATCGTTAGCACCCAACACCCTTGGGAACTTAACTTCCCCACCTATATGAAGATTATACTTTCTTTTTGGCTTTGTGACAAATTGTTAAATTGTGAAAATCCTTAGAGGCCTTAAGATAAGGGATATATTTGTCACCTCAGCTCATATGCTTTCTGCCAGCAAACAGCTTTAAAAGTTTATGCAAATATCTAGCACCTAAAGAGTTTAATAAATGCTAGGCAATTTTTTAAAGTTGACTTTAAAAACAATTACTACTGGTACAGGATTACAAAAATGTGCAAGACTTAAAAAGTAATGACGCCTGGGAAACACAGACAGAAAGCATTAAAATCAAAACTGGAACAATGATTGTCACCTTCACAGCTGAGACTTTAAATACATAATTAAACTCTAAAGCAAAGACTTAGAATTCATAAGATTGGAGAGAAGATAGAAAAAGGAACATAATTCTTAGACACAGACAATATCAAAACTAAGTTCAACTGCTTCTAAGAAAAAAAGGGGAAAAGGAAAGAGACTAAAATTTCCCATTTCAATCCAAATTAAAATGTTAAATATAGAATTTATTAAAGAAAGAAAGAAAATACTCTGGTCCTCCTAAGGCTACTCTAGGTTTGCTTTTATTAGCATTCTTAGTCACCTAACAGACTGAAGCATGTAGGGAAGATGATTTAGAGGAGTAGATAATTTTTAAAACATTTTCATTTGGTTTTTAACTGCACTGTCGCATAGAAATCTGAATAAAGATGTACCCCATATGCTCGGATTTTATAACACCTCAAAATAAATGATGCTAAAACCACAAAAAAGTATTTTGCAGGGGCCTTAAACCTGCTCAGTTTCCCTATGCTCTTTACTTAAACATGAAGTAAGGTGTTTTTTAGCGTATGATTTATGTACTAAGGATTGGGAGGGTGTGTAATAAGGAAATTCAGTTTGTATCTATTTCTCTGGAAAAGCTTACAAACTACCTGGAGGTCAAAGAATGCACATAAGAGTTAAAATAAAAGGTTATCACAAAGGAAATAAAGTATCAAATATACAGACGAATTATGATTAAGGATTGTTTCAATAAGACTCCACTGAAAAGGTAGATTTAATAGACTAGGGAAAAAAAAAAATCTTTCCAGGCTGGGGAAGGAAACCAGTAAACCTGAGTCTGTGAAGAGCTGGATGGGAAAAATTAAGAATTTGTGAATATTTTATACTTGGATAGCACTCAGCAACTCACTCCATGATTCTCTGTAACCAATGGTTACTCTTCCTCCCAACTGACATAATTAAAACTACAGGATTTAATTATCTTTAAGAAATACAGTCCTCAATGAAGAGTAAATTAGTGGAAATTACACCTTTAGACTATGTCATGTTTATATTTAAGAAGGACCTTGAGCTTACTAATCTAATTGAGCTCAACATTTGCTAGGTTCTATCACTACCTTAGAACCTGAGTCCTACCATAACCTAAAAGATCTTTTTCTGAAAATTGTACTTAGATATTTTAGACAGTCTCAATTCCTAAATGTTACAAAAAACCCTCAGTCCTTAATCACCTCTCTGCACTACACGTGAACCCAGGAATATGGGTCTACTCCTTTTGCCTGTGGGAAACAATCAAAGAGGTAAAACTACTTCTTCAAGGTCATAAGGCAAACTTCACCAATAAAAACGTGAAAATAAACTTTCTAGACGTTCCGTGATGCTACCTTATTGTAAAATTTTCAAGAATATCCAGTCCTCTATCGTATTAAACAAGTCAATCCAGAAGGTCTCATCAACCATAAAACAGGAAAGAATACCTATGTTAATTTAATCACGTAGAACTCTTCAACACCCAATAGTTGGCATAGATTTCACTGGTATTTTGCATTTTACTCAAAGTTAAGAAAATGCCTGTTCCCTTAATTTTTAAACACAAAATCCATACTTGATTATTTTCACCTACAATGGAACACTAATGGCATCACCTTGAAATAGTTCATATTAAGAAAACCTGCCAAAGTCTGTCAAAAACAAACCACAGGAAAATACCTAAGTATATATAAACACCTGAATTTTTAAATTACATGGAAGATTAGTGGGCAAAAAACTAAAATAAAAGGTCAGGTTACAAATGAGACTAAGTGAAAGCGAGGGAGAGAAAGGACACGAGAAAAAAAAATTAAGAGAAAAGGGTATAGGAAGTAGGCCTCTGGGGAATGTAGCACCGCTAAACGCGAAGGCTAAAAATC
Source organism: Phocoena sinus (assembly GCF_008692025.1). Lineage (NCBI taxonomy): Eukaryota > Metazoa > Chordata > Mammalia > Artiodactyla > Phocoenidae > Phocoena > Phocoena sinus. The sequence continues at coordinate 65,370,115 of NC_045768.1, forward strand.
ACTTACTCGAGCTGGCCAATGAGGGTAACCTTTCATCTTGGCGAAGATGAGGTCCCCAGGTTTGAAATCGCGAGTCATGTTTCGGGGGCGAGGCCGGGGGTCCGAGCACAGGGAGGAGGTGTGACGGTGCGGACTGCGAGGGGATGCGGGAAGGCGGACGGCAGCCGAGGCTCCCGCGGCGGCGGGAGGGGAGGATGCCTCGGGGTGTCCCGACGCGCCTGCGAGGGAGAGCATGGAGGGCGGTTAAAGCTCAGAAACCCGAAGGGAGGGGCCGTAAGGGAGGGACGGGGGAAGGGGAGGAGGAGGGGGAGGGGGTGGGGAGGGGTGGGAGAGTGAGGGGAGAGCCGCCTCCCGCTCCTCCCGCGCGAGTGCGCGGCCTCCGCAGCCCGAGAGCTAGCCCTCCAGGCTTCGCAAGGTCCACCGCTCGACGACCGAAAAGACGCCACCACCTGAGGCAGAGATGCTTCTCAGCCCCGAATTCCCCTTTCTTCCGCCCCATCTTTCCTCTGGCTTTTTTCTCCCAAGCTTAAGCCCCAAGAGGGTGGGGGGTCGGGGGGAAGAAAAAGATGGCAAAAGGCAAGGGAACGTTCCCCTCCCATCCACACACGGCCTCTCCCCCAGCCTTCTTCCCTACGATCGCAGCCCCGGGCCGAACCTCTGCTCCCGGGCGGGCCGCGGCCACTTCCCCGCTACAGGCAGGAGTGAGGCCACCGGAGGGGGGGGGCGGGGCGAGTCCCCGCCGCCCGCTCACCTGCCGGGGCCGCGGGCGCTGAGGCTGCGGTGGCGGGCCGGCCGCCTCTGCCCGCGTCCACGCAAGCCACCTGCGCCACCAGCTGCCGCAGAGGCGTCTCAACGTCTCCGAATAGCAACCGCGCCGCCGCTGCCGCCGCCGTCGCTGCGCTGCTCCCGCGCGGCTCCCGCTCGGCGCCCGCTAGCACTGGGGCGGGACCAACTGCTAGCCGACGGAGGGGGGATAACGCAACACCCGCCGAAGGTATGTGGCTTCGAAACGGGACTTCAGGAGATCCTAGATCCCCAAGTTCGCTTTTTCCTAACAGGTGCAGCCTGATGGAGAGAGATAAGAGTGAGAAGGAACAAAGAAGGGGGAGCAAACAGCTTGGCCCGCTGTGGCTCCCCCCTGCGGTTTGCGGAGTGGTCGGGCCCGGCCCGCCCCTGCTGGCTGCTCTGCGTGTGTGTATTTGTATGTGTACTGTATGTAAAAGGCGGGGAGGGAGGAAACGATTGTTGTGGACGGGGTTTGGGGGCGGGTATACGGGCCTCCAGCCCTTGGCTGTGTGTTGGAGAGAATCTGGCAGCCTAAGCTGCATGTTCTTGCATCGTTTCCCAGGGTGGAGAGGTTTTTAATGCTGCACTTGCGCGGTTTGCACCATCCAAAAAAGAACTGTACAAAAACCCATAGATGAAATCGGAGCATGAGGCGGTTGCACGGGTGTGCAGCTTGTAGGCCTCTTAAACCTTGCTGAAGGGGCCCTGCAGTCTCCTTTTCCTTGAAACTGTAATATGAGAAAGCCCCATTTATTTTCTTTTAAATTTAAAGCACCAAGAACTATTAAGAAATATGCAGTCCTGACGAATGCAAAACGTGCAGTATAGAAAACAATGATAGGAAAGCATAAGCCTTTTCGATAGGATGTGGGTTTGGGCCCATACTGTATTTTAAATGCATCTAAATTTTATTTCCCTAGTAGAATGGTAGCTTGTAGGTAGTACAGTGTTAAGTGCTGCTAAACCTCAAATGTTTATCTCTCAAAATAATCTTCAAGGGATTTCTAAAATTATTTTTTTATCCTGTAGCCAGTACATTTTTAAATGTGTTGGTAGTTATTAGTAGCCTTCTGATGTGAATTGATCCTTTAATATTTTTACTGTACCAGAATTACATCACCAGAATTGTCTTATTTAACCATTAACGTTCACCCAGTTTCCCAATAAATGTAGCAAAGAAAGCATTTTGAAAAGTAATAAAAGCTGATCTTAAATTGTGTTTCATCCTTCACTGAGTCCCCTCCCAAAGTACCTAGTGTGTCAAGCACTCTTATGTGCTAGGGATACAACCATGAACAGCAAGCACAGACACTTCCCATTTAAAACTGAACAAAAATATGAAAAAAGAAAAAATATATAAAAATAAATAATAGTATGTAGCTCATACTCCTTTTAACGAAGGACTCACAAATAAATCAAGCAAAGCTTAACATTAAATAGATAAAAACTGAGAATTTTTTGAAAGAGATACACATAGGCCTTTAAAAAGAATGAAAGAAGACATTCGCAATGCAAAACGTCTTGCAAGGAGACTGACTCATACCTCAGCAATATGCAAAGAGTTCCAAGTGCTGCAAAAAGAGAAATTGACTAGCAAGCGAGAGGGAAGGGTTGGAGAAATGTCTTGAAGCTTTTCATCGTGAATTTGAATTTGATACGATGTATACTAGAGAGCTACTATAGGTTGCTGAGCAACAAAGGTAAAGATGATTCTTTAAAAAGTTATTCTTGCTTGCTACAAAGTAGATGACAGTAGAAAGAGGCTGTAGATTACTGTTGTACTCCTTAAGTGACTGGTTTCTGGATGAGACTGTTGACTATGAAAAGGGGAAGGAAGGGCACAGCTAAGTACACAAAGGAATAATTGTCAGTTAGTCATAAATAGTGCACAGGAAAAGTGGAGAAAGATGTATTGAAGAAAATTCCAAGCACTGAGTAGGAGAGACCAAGGCATCATCCAGCAACCATTTCTTGTGTACCTCCTTTGTTCTAAACCCAGTAAGGCTTTGCAACTCCAAGTGTGGTCCAGGGGCTTCACCTGGGAGCTTGTTAGAAGAAACGCAGCCCCTTGCCAGAACTGCTAATCAGAATCTGCATTTTAACAAGATCCCCAGATGATTCTTATGCATATTCAAGTTTGAGAAACTACTGCTGTACAAGATACTACAGGCCATAGGAACTCAAAATCAAGTAGGGAAGACAGATATATATTAATAGATAAATTATAATTAATGTTAAAAGATAACTTTTTATTAGTGCTTAATGATGGTACCAACATGTAAAATTATTGGGAGTGGGGAGGTCCTCAGAAAAGGAATGGAAATAGAGGGAAAATGAAAAAGCATTGATGTTTTAGTGTTAGTATTTTAAAAGAAAGAAAGTACAAACTTAGCTCTTGCTATCTTTAAGTTTCCGGAGTTTCTATTTTTGATAGTCTGTAGACAATGGGCGATACCCTTTAAACAATAAGTCAAAGCAAAACAGGTGGTAGTTTAAGCCTCTAGAGAACAAAAGCCCAGGATCCCTGGGAGCAGCAGTTCCAGAGCCGAGGGGGAGGGGAGAGGAGAGAGGAGAGGGAGGCGCGAGTGTTGGGCTCATGAGAGCCCCTTGGAGAGCTTTTCAGAACTACTGTGAGCTTGTGCTCTTCTCCAGCCAAGCTCGAAGCACCCCTCCCCCACAGTCAGCCTTCTTAGTGGGGATGCCAGGAAAAGTATAGCAAGATAGAGATTAGAGGAGCAATGAAGGGAGTTGTAAGGAGAAAATACAATTTCCAAAACAACTGAAGCAAGGGGGAGGGGGAAAGGAGATCTAAATGAATTGAGGGAGGAGCTTGACTTACAGTCTCTCATTTAATCCAGGTGTTACTATCCCCATTTTACAAAAGAGAAAACAGGCTCACAGAATTTGAGCAACTTGCCCCAAATCATACATCTACTCGAGTGGCCAAGGCAACGGTCTCCCAAGTCTGTTCTCAAGTCCCCGCCTTTGTGTGATCCCACACCACCTCTAGGTGGAGCAGGGGGCCAGCAGCACTGTGTAATTAGAAAAAGATGCTGGAAGTAAAAGCAGCCCAGCACTCTTCCACCTTCTGTCTTTGCACTTGAAAGTATTCCCAGCTTCAAATTTCCTGACCGCCTCCCTCTGCCCCACCCGATTCACAGCGTGTCCTACCACAAGACCATTCTGTTTAACTCCTTCTAGTCCTAGAGGACTCAACCCAAAAATCTCCTCTCGAAAGACTTCTGACCTCATCTCACTGTGACATAATTTCTTAATTACAATCTTTCTGACTAGTCTTTAAACTACTTAGAAGAAGGCACTATCTTAGTGATCAGTGCCTGGCATTCGCAGGTACTCAATAAAATTTGTCTCAATAAATATTTGTTAAATAAATGAGAGGAAGGGGCAGGTGAAAAACTCTGACAGGGTCTCCATTATCCTTTAACCCGAGAAAGCAGATACAAAGACACTTGAGAGTACTTAATTTGTTTTGACTTTGTGAAATTTTCATGTGCTTAAAGGCTAACCCTTTAAAAGCACTGACATTTCTCATTGACTACAAATACATTCATTCTAACCATTTTAATGGAAATCATTCTAAGTAAGAGTTGATACTTATCCCCCAGATTTAACAATGATAATCCCTTCCTTCACATCTTTTACATATAATGTGCATAATTCCCCACACTAATACACAGTATTAGTAACACAACTTAAACGTATTGGTATGAGCAGCAGTTACTGAACTGTTGGGGTTTTTTTAACATCTTTATTGGAGTATAATTGCTTTACAATGGTGTGTTAGTTTCTGCTGTATAACAAAGTGAATCAGCTATATGTATACATATATCCCCATATCCCCTCCCTTTCGCGTCTCCCTCCCACCCCTCTAGATGGTCACAAAGCACTGAGCTGATCACCCGGTGTGATGCAGCTGCTTCCCACTAGCTATCTATTTTACATTTAGTAGTGTATATATATCAATGCTACTCTCTCACTTTGTCCCAGCTTACCCTTCCCCCTGTCCGTATCAAGTTCATCCTCTACATCTGCGTCTGTATTCCTGTCCTGCCGCTAGGTTCGTCAGAGCCATTTTTTCTTTCTTTTTTTTTAGATTCCATGTATATGTGTTAGCATACGGTATTTGTTTTCCTTTTTCTCACTTACTTCACTCTGTATGACAGACTCTAGGTCCATCCACCTCACTACAAATAACTCAATTTTGTTTCTTTTTATGGCTGAGTAATATTCCATTGTACATATGTGCCACATCTTCTTTGTCCATTCATCTGTCGATGGACACTTAGGTTGCTTCCATGTCCTGGCTATTGTAAATAGTGCTTCAATGAACATTGTGGTACATGACTCTTTTTGAATTGTGGTTTTCTCAGGGTATATGCCCAGTAGTGGGATTGCTGGGTCATATGGTATGAACTGTTTCCTTACATGTGATATTTTAAGCCTCGTGGTGGGGAAGTTAGCAAGAATATGGGGAAGATAAAGAACATTAATCAAAGAGCTAGTTCAGTTAGAGATGTCATAAATCTGGTCTAAGCCTAGCTTTCTCTGGAAGTCAAAAGTATTTGGAACTTTGGTCCTTAAGAGGGGCGAAACTAAGATGTACTAGTTTGTGAGGTAGTGACTAGATTTATCAATGAGGAGAGTCATTCTCAGACACAAAGGATAAGAGAAGCATCAATGAGTCTGGATGGTCATTAGAACAGCTGGAAAGAATTTTGTCATTTCATTCCATTATATACACAGAATCATACAGTACGTAACCTTTTCAGATGGGCTTTTTCCATTCATGTTAATGTTTTTGAAATCCATTCAAAACATTGTTCCATGTATCAGTGGTGCATTGCTTTTTATATCTGAGTAGATTCCATTGTGTAGATGTACACAGTTTTTTTTAGACATTCACCTATTGAAAGATATTTTGGCTTTTCCAGATAGTGGCCATTACAAATAAAACTGTTATGAACATGCATGTGTAGTTTTTATGTAGGTATAAGTTTTAATTCCTCTGGGATACATGCCCAGGAGTGCAATTACTGGGTCATAAGTAGTTGCATACTTAGTTTTTTGGGGTTTTTAAAATATTTATTTATTCACTTATATTATTTATTTGGCTGCACCAGGTCTTAGTTGCAGCACGTGGCATCTTTAGTTGCAGCATGCAGGATCTAGTTCCCTGACCAGGGATAGAACCGGGGCCCCCTGCATTGGGAGCACGGAGTCTTAACCACTGGACCACCAGGGAAGTCTCTATACTTAGTTTTTTAAGAAACTCTTTTCCAGGGTGGCTATATCATTTTATATTCCCACCAATAATAAATGCATAAGAGATCTAGTTTTTTCACACCTTTTCCACCATTTGGAATTGTCACTATTTTTTCTTTTCACTGTTCTAATAGGTCAATGGTCTTAATTTCCAGCTCTCTAATAATTAGTGATATTAAGCATCTTTTCATGTGCTTATTTACCATCTGCGTTATCTGTTTGGTGAAATGTCTCTTCATGTCCTTTGCCCATCTTCTAAGTGGATTGCTTTTTTCACTGTTGAATTTTGAGCATTCTTTATATATTCCAGATAAGAATCCTTTGTCAGATGTGATTTGCAAATATTTTCTTCCAGTCAGTAGCTTGTCTTTTCAACTTTACCAGATCTTTTACCAACTAAAAGTTGTTAATTTTGGTTTATCAATTTTTTATTTATCAACTTTTTTTCTTTCGTGGATGATGCTTTTGCTGTCATGTCTTTACCAAGCCTTAGGTTCCCAAGATTTTTCTCCTGTGTTTTCTTGTAAAAGTTTTATAATTTAACATCTTATATTTAAATCTATGATCCATTTGAGTTAATTTTTAGGTAAGGTTTGAGGCTTTTCTTTTCTTTTTTTTTCTTTTTTTGTCTATGGATATCCAAATCTTCCAGCACCTTTGCTGAAACTACCCTTGTTTCATTGACTTGCCTTTTTACCTCTGTTGAAAATCACTTTGCCATACTAGTGTGGGCTTATTTCTCTATTTTGTTTAACTGATCATCGTGTCTTTCTGTCTGAGCCACAATCTCGATTACTGAAATACTAACACACTGTCATGATTACTGATGCTCTATAATAAATCATACAATCAGGTAGAATGATTCCTTCTACTTTCTTCTTGTTTCTTAAGTTTTTTTTTCTGGCAATTCTGGTTTCTTGCTTTTCCATAAGAATTTTAGAATAAGCTTGTCTCTATCTATTTAAAAATCTTCCTGGTATTTGATAAGAATTATGTTAAATTTATACATCAATTTGGGGAGATTTGATATCTTCAGTAAGTTGAGTCTTCTAATCCATGAACACAGTATGTCTCTCCACTAATTTAGATCATCTTTAATTTTTTCATTAGCATTTTTCATTTTCAGCCTACAAACCCCATATATGGTTTGTTAGATTTACAGTTAAGTATTTAATTTTTTGGTGCTATTGTAATTTTAATTTCACTGTCCATGTGTTCATTGCTGGTATATAGAATTGATTTTTTTTTTTTTTTAAACATCTTTATTGGGGTATAATTGCTTTACAATGGTGTGTTAGTTTCTGCTTTACAACAAAGTGAATCAGCTATACATATACATATGTTCCCATATGTCTTCCCTCTTGCGTCTCCCTCCCTCCCACTCTCCCCATCCCACCCTTCCAGGCTGTCACAAAGCACCGAGCTAATATCCCTGTGCCTTGCGGCTGCTTCCCCCCAGCTATCTACCTTACTACGTTTGTTAGTGTGTATATGTCCATGACTCTCTCTCGCCCTGTCAAAACTCACCCTTCCCCCTCCCCATATCCTTAAGTCCGTTCTCCAGTAGGTCTGCGTCTTTATTCCTATCTTACCCCTAGGTTCTTCATGACATTTTTTTCCCTTAAATTCCATATATATGTGTTAGCATACGGTATTTGTCTTTTTCTTTCTGACTTACTTCACTCTGTATGACAGATTCTAGGTCTATCCATCTCATTACAAATAGCTCAATTTCATTTCTTTTTAAGGCTGAGTAATATTCCATTGTGTATATGTGCCACATCTTCTTTATCCATTCATCCGATGATGGGCGCTTAGGTTGTTTCCATGTCCTGGCTATTGTAAATAGAGCTGCAATGAACATTTTGGTACATGACTCTCTTTGAATTTTGGTTTTCTCAGGGTATATGCCAAGTAGTGGGATTGCTGGGTCATATGGTAATTCTATCTGTAGTTTTTTAAGGAACCTCCATACTGTTCTCCACAGTGGCTGAACCAATTCACATTCCCACCAGCAGTGCAAGAGTGTCCCCTTTTCTCCACACCCTCTCCAGCATTTATTGTTTCTTGATTTTTTGATGATGGCCATTCTGACTGGTGTGAGATGATATCTCATTGTAGTTTTGATTTGCATTTCTCTAATGATTAATGATGTTGAGCATTCTTTCATGTGTTTGTTGGCATTCTGTATATCTTCTTTGGAGAAATGTCTATTTAGGTCTTCTGCCCATTTTTGGATGGGGTTGTTTGTTTTTTTGTTATTGAGCTGCATGAGCTGCTTGTAAATTTTGGAGATTAATCCTTTGTCAGTTGCTTCATTTGCAAATGTTTTCTCCCATTCTGAGGGTTGTCTTTTGGTCTTGGTTATGGTTTCCTTTGCTGTGCAAAAGCTTTGAAGTTTCATTAGGTCCCATTTGTTTATTTTTGTTTTTATTTCCATTACTCTAGGAGGTGGGTCAGAAAGGATCTTGCTGTGATTTATGTCATAGAGTGTTCTTCCTATGTTTTCTTCTAAGAGTTTGATAGTTTCTGGCCTTACATTTAGGTCTTTAATCCATTTTGAGCTTATTTTTGTGTATGGTGTTAGGGAGTGATCTAATCTCATACTTTTACATGTACCTGTCCAGTTTTCCCAGCACCATTTATTGAAGAGGCTGTCCTTTCTCCACTGTACATTCCTGCCTCCTTTATCAAAGATATGGTGTCCATATGTGCGTGGGTTTATCTCTGGGCTTTCTATCCTGTTCCACTGATCTATCTTTCTGTTTTTGTGCCAGTACCATACTGTCTTGATTACTGTTGCTTTGTAATATAGTCTGAAGTCAGGGAGCCTGATTCCTCCAGCTCCTTTTTTCGTTCTCAAGATTGCTTTGGCTATTCGGGGTCTTTTGTGTTTCCATACAAATTGTGAAATTTTTTGTTCTAGTTCTGTGAAAAATGCCAGTGGTAGTTTGATAGGGATTGCATTGAATCTGTAGATTGCTTTGGGTAGTAGAGTCATTTTCACAATGTTGATTCTTCCCATCCAAGAACATGGTATATCTCTCCATCTATTTGTATCATCTTTAATTTCTTTCATCAGTGTCTTATAATTTTCTGCATACAGGTCTTTCGTATCCTTAGGTAGGTTTATTCCTAGATATTTTATTCTTTTGTTAGAATTGATTTTTGTATGTTTATCCTATATTTTGAGACCTTCCTGAACTCACTTATTAGTTTTAGGAAAAAAAAATTGTGATAGATTTCGATGGATTTTCTACATAAACAATTATGTTACCTGTAAATAGGGACAAAGAATGCACTTCATATGATTTCAGTTCTTTTACATTTTTTGAGGATTGTTTTATGGTACAGGATATGGTCTAACTTGTATATGTTCCAAGGGTGCTTGAAAAGACTGTATATTCTGCTTTTGTTAGGTAGAATATTCAATAAATGTCCATTATATCCTGCTGGTTGATGGCATTGTTGAGTTCTTGTATATACTTCATTATTTTCTGTCTAGTTGTCCTAACAATTGTTGAGAGAGAAATGAAGTCGCCAATGATAGTTGTGGCTTTCTTTCTTTTTTCAGTTCTATCAGTTTCTGCTTCATATATTTTATAGCTCTGTTGTTTGGTGACTATACATTTAGCATTGCTATGTTTTCCTGATTGATGGACCCTTTTATTATTACTTTTAAAAATATAAATTAAATTAATTAATTTACTTATTTGGATGTGCTGGGTCCTAGTTGCAACCAGCAGGCTCATTAGTTGAAGCATGCATGTGGGATCTAGTTTCCTGACCAGGGATCAAACCCAGGTGCCCTGCATTGGGAGCATGGAGTCTTAACCACTGTACCACCAGGGAAGTCCCAGACCCTTTTATTATTGTTTAATGATTCTTCCTGTCTCTGGTATTATTATTATTATTATTTTTTTGCTTAGAAGTCTACTTTATCTGATATTAATATAGCTATTCCTGCTTTCTTTTAATAAATGTTTTCATGGTATGAATTTTCCAGCTTTTTGCTAACATGTTTTTATATTTGAAGTGTGTTTCTTATAGGCAGCAGATAGTTGGGTCATGTTTTTTAATCCATGCTGCCAATCTCTGTCTTTTAATTACAGTATTTAGATCACTTACATTTAATGTAACTATTGATAGGTTAGGGCTTAATCCTGACATTTTACATATTTTTTGTTTTTTGTCCTCTTTGTTTCCTTTTCTATACCTTCCTGTAGTTTCTTTTAACTTTTGTTACAATTCCATTTTGATTTACCCATAGTGTTTTTGAGTATATTTCTTTGTATAAATTTTTTAGTTTTTGTTCTAGTTATTACATTATATGTACGTAATTTATCACAGACTACTTCTGTTGACATACTACCAGTTTGAGTGAAGTATAGAAAAGTTCCTTTGCTGTCCACCATTTATTATATGATTGTACCCGTGCCTTTCTCCACACCATTGTCTCCCTAAGAAGTGTCCTTCAATAACTCTCTGCTTATTCACCATTCTCCTTCTCTTGAAAGTCCAAACCTTGTTATACCTCTTAGGTCTCATTTTTAGCCTCGTCATCTATTCTAAAATCCCATATTTACTACTTTCTGTAGTACTCACTTTTAAATTAACATATTGTCTGAGTTTAAAATGCTTTCAGACTTAGTTGACAGAAACTCTGTTGTAGTAGCTTATACAAAAGAAGTTAAGAGATAGATGCTGACACTGCAGCTGGATGACTTTAGGACCAATGTGTCTTCAATTCACTTGACCTTTTCCTTATATTGGCTGGTCTACTTATAAGCAGGTGATTGCTGTCTGGGAACCACATCTGAATTTTAGATAGGAAGAAAGGGCATAGGATGAAGGGATAGGCTAACCAGGTCCATCTCTTTTTAGTTAGAAAACAGAAGCTCTCCCAAAAGTCACACCCAGCAGACTTATTTTGTCTCATTGGACAGAATTCATATCTACTCCTGGCTGGAAAGTACAAGTGAGAAAGGGGTTGTGAATAGGAATTCAATTAACAAAACAATGATGTCTGACGTACATATGCATAAGTATCTATGTAATCCATTTGGGTAAATCTTATGTCTCCCTAATTAGTTTGTAAGGTATTTAAGATCAGAGATCTAATCAGAGTTTGTCATTTTGTACTTCATACCAGACAACTGTAAGTGTCCTCCTAGTTTCATATATCTCTGCTACAAACAACAAATAGGGTTCTTAAATGGGGGTTTAAAACCAAACATAATTATTTCAGAATTTTTCAGTGAGCTCAGTTTCTTCTGAAATTAATAGCTTCTTCAGTCAGGGAAGGAGAACTACTACGAGATATAGGACAAGAGTTTCTTTTTCCTTTTTTTTTTTTTGTGTGTATGTGGTACGCAGGCCTCTCACTGTTGTGGCCTCTGCCATTGCGGAGCACAGGCTCCGGACACGCAGGCCCAGCGGCCATGGCTCACAGGCCCAGCCGCTCCGTGGCATGTGGGATCCTCCCGGACCGGGGCACGAACCCGTGTTCCCTGCATCAGCAGGCAGACTCTCAACCACTGCGCCACCAGGGAAGCCCTCTTTTTCTTTTTTAATAGCAAGTAGAAATTCTTGTGGGAGGAACTGGAGAAGTGAAGGTCCAAGAGGTATACTGGAAGATTAGAGAGACAGTAACCAGCAAGTCAATCTGAGAAATCAAGCAAGTCCAGCTGCCAAAATAGACTTGTATGTGGAAGGCTTATGGGGAGATCTATGGGAAGTTGTGCCTCTATTCACCTACCACCTCTGTGGATCATCTCTCAAGCATCTGGTGTTGAGCCTGAGACCAGTGTTGGTCAATGGGGTCAGGAGCTGGGAAGAAGATCCAGGTGTGGACTGAAGGAAAGTGAGGACAAGCTAGACCCTTCTGGTCCTCTATATCTGTCTCTTCCTGCATCTAACCACAATGAACTTCAGAGTAATTGCTGCTGCTTCACTTCCACCTTCCAAATCTATCTCAAATTCTTCTTTTGGCCAACTCTAATTTGGAACCCTCCAGGGAAGGAGATTTGGGGAAATGTAAACTAGCTTAATCAAATCACCACGACTAAGTTAATTTCATAAATGGAAGTTGAATCTTCAATCTCTAGTGCATTAAAATTATCGGAACTTCCCTGGTGGTACAGTGGTTAAGAATCTGCCTGCCAATGCAGGGGACACGGGTTTGAGCACTGGTCCAGGAAGATACCACATGCCACAGAGCAACTAAGCCCGTGTGCCACACCTACTGAAGCCTGCATGCCTAGAGCCCGTGCTCTGCAACAAGAGAGGCCACCACAGCGAGAAGCCCGCGCACTGCAACGAAGAGTAGCCCCTGCTCGCCACAACTGGAGAAAGCCTGCATGCAGCAATGAAGACCCAACACAGCCAAAAATTAATTAATTAATTAATTAATTTTAAAAAATTGTGTTGCCTGGAGGGCTGGGACTGTATCTAAATTCATTTATTCTGTCCCTTTAGTCCTAGCCAATAATTTGATTCTTAAATTATATGTTGTTCCATTGGTCTCACTATGCAAGATAGTTTTCTTCTGCCCTGGTACCTATCTCCTCAAGGGAAAAAGGAGTCCCTTCTTTGGAATTAGGCTATAGCAGGCTGCCCAGGCAGTCTTGTCTCTTAACTTCTACTAGTCTTTTTTTTTTATTTTTCTCTTTGTTCTTAAATTTATGTTGGCATTCCTCTTCTATTTCTCTATTCTGGGTATAATTCTTGAATTTTCTCTAGTATATCCAGCTCCTCTCCTGCCTTAACATGTTTATGAACCATTACTTCTAGCTAGTAATTTATCTTTGGGTAATGTAGTTCGCCCATTTTTATTTTAACTAACTAATATATATTCAACTGCAGATATTTATTGAACATCTAAGATATCATCCTAGCCTCCATAGGAGCTCAAAGTACAAAAATATCTATAAAACAAGAGAGGAAGTAAAAAATACCACCATAGAGCAACAAATAAACAACTCTCAGAGTTCAGAGAAGAGAATTGGGTTCTGCCTCCCCATGGGCTCTTTATTTACCTTTTCCAATCAAGAAACTTTGTATAAGATTTCCAAACCTTCATAATATTGCCCCAGTGTTTATGTTACAGATCTGTCTGACTTACGATGGGGCAACATCCCGATAAACCCATTGTAAGTTGAAAATATCCTGTCAGAGATGCATTTAATACACATAACCTACTGAATATTGTAGCTTAGCCTAGTCTACCTCAAGCATGCTCAGAACACTTACATCAGCCTACAGTTGTGCAAAGTCATCTAACACACAGCCTATTTTATAATGAAATGTTGAAAGTCTCATGTAATCTACTGAATACTGTAATGAAAATGAAAAATAGACTGGTTATATAGTCACAGAATGGTTGTTTACACTGGTGAACAGAAGCTCGGTACCACTGCCCAGCATCATGAGAAAATCCAAAGCACATATTACTAGCCCAGGAAAAAAAAATCAAAATTCAAAATCTGAAGTACCACTTCTATTGAATTTGGATCACTTTCACACCACCATAAAGTCAAAAATTGTAAGTGGAACCATCATAAGTTGGGGACCATCTGTATAGCTAGGAACAGTAAAATTAGTTGTTTTAGAGCACAGGATTTAAGCAATGTTAAATAAACAGTGTTGGGAAAAGCTATATAAACATATTCGTAAAGGAAGATAATAATTTTAAACTACATAAAGATAGAAGAAACTGGCTGTGAAAATATAAATGCAGAACTTAGAAAGCTAGGCTATAATGTTATTTCTACTAACTCTATTCAGAAATTGTTTTCCTTTATGCAATGTTTCAAAGACATGGACGTCTGGGATTCAGAATTATTTAGTTTTGCATGAATTTAGTTGAGCTTACTTTTCTCATCATAACATTTGTAGTTTAACAGCATGAGTACACTGGTAGAGGTTTTAGAACATTTTAACCATATGCAACATCATCACTGTTGAATGCCAGAATACTTTTTTGAGGACTATGCAGATATATAAAATTTCATCTTTTAAATGCAGTTATACATTTCCTCTTTGTATAAAAATTAAATACCATAAACTACTTAGTCTATAGTTATAATTTCACATTAGTATATATGATCGAGAAAGGAAGTATGACCATGCTCATTATAAAGTTCAAGTGTGTATTTATACATACCTAAGGTACAGTTTTCCAAACAGCTGCAAGGCTGAGGAAATGGTCAGAAATGTTGCCCAGGAGCGATGCTGAGAAGCTGTCATGTGTTTTCTTCACTGACATTTTAGGTAAAGGGAAAATTAAGACGTAGAATTAGTTGTGAAGGGGGCAAACTCAGCTTCTTATTCAGTCTAGTCTCTTCAGTCCAGCTTAGATTGGTCAGGCCTCTCAAGTTCAATTCAGTACCCTTTTACCTGCTCCTACTTCTTGCCCCCTGGTTAGAGTAGAACAAAAAAAGGGAAAGAGATGTACTGAATTTTTATCCTTATCTGCTGTTCTAACTTACTACCAATATAGTGCCATAAATCTTTCAAGGGATTTTTCTTCCTGTTTTGGGTTACCTAACAAAAGCCAGCATAGCTACATTTAGAATAACACTTCTTGGGCAATCCCTGGCTGTCCGGTGGTTAGGACTCTGTGCTTCTATGGCAGGGGGCACGGGTTCAATCCCTGGTCGGGGAAAATCCTGCAAGGCTCACAGCCAAAAAAAACCTCAAAACAAACAAACAAGAAAAACACTTCTTTTTTTGTGTGTTAACATGTAACATAAATTTTACCACTTTAACCATCTTAAAGTGTACAGTTCGCTGGCATTAAGTAAATTTACATTGTTGTGCAACCATCACCACTCTGCATCTCCAGAACTCTTTCCTCATCCTAAAATGAACACTTCTTGTCCTAACTTACTCGTAGGAGAGTAGGGTTATTGGGGTAGAGAGGAAATTAGAAAAAAATAGTATATTCTATGTGTTAGTCATGTCCCTGATAGAAAGAGAGTGTGAACAGGAGGATCTTGACCATGGTTAACAGTCTGCCACCAGACATCCTGAACAGACATGTGTAGAGAACAGCTCAGATAATGCACACTTTTCTTTGCTATGGCATCATGTCTTTGATCCCATAGGTGTAACCCTTGGATCTGTTGCGCTGGGTTGAATCTCAGGTGATCTTACAGCGTATTTTTAATCCCTATAGCCTCACATCTCAAACTTGGCCATTCCTTGGGGCCATGAAAACTTTTCTCTACAGTTAAGAAGAGGCTCATGAAGATGAAGCCAAGAAAAAGAGTGATAAGGAAAGGGAAGGCGTTCTCTTAAAGGCACAGAGCAATTGGTTTCAGACATCTATCTACACACTCACTGCCTTGTTACTCTTGGGCCCCACTCTGAATTCTCCTTGGTCTTCTAGACAGGATAGATGGTGGGAGGATAAGACTCTAGGCCTTTTTACTATACCAGCTACATTGAAGGGAATAGGATCAAACAACCCAAAGCAATAGGACATTTCAAGGGAAGGAAATCGCAAAGCTGAAAGAAAACTGAAAAGTCCAAAGGGAATGAAGAAATCAAAAAAGTCCTCCCCAAAGATTCTAAAATAATGATAATGATATAATAATAATAATTTACTATATGCTTATAAAAAAATCCTATGAGGAAGGTGCAATTTGTCCCCCCATTTTAAAATTATTATTATTATTATTTTTTGCAGTACGCGGGCCTCCCACTGCTGTGGCCTCTCCCGTTGCGGAGCACAGGCTCCGGACGCGCAGGCTCAGCGGCCATGGCTCACGGGCCCAGCCGCTCCGCGGCATGTGGGATCTTCCCGCACCGGATCAGGAACCCATGTCCCCTGCGTCAGCAGGCGGACTCTCAACCACTGCGCCACCAGGGAAGCCCATTTTTAATGAAAAAACGAAGGCATGGAGAGGATAAGTAACTGTATTCAACTCATTCATTCCACTAATACTTACCTGTTTGAGGAGAGGTACTATGGATACAACACTAAATATAATTGATATGGCCATTCTGCCCTCATGGAATTTATAGTCAATTGGAGGAGACAAACAAAAAGGCAAACAGGCAACTGAATAAAATAATTTCAGATTGAATCAAGTGTTATGAAGGAAACATATGAAGAAGAGGGTGAGTCTGAGACTAATTTAGGCAGGGTAGTGAGGGATGATGTCCTTAGAGATGAGTTTTAAACAGTCCCTTGAAGGAAGAGAAAGAGCTAATCATTCAAAGGATGAAGGAAGAATTCCAGGCAAGATGAATTGCATATGCAAAGAGCTTGGAATATTCCTAAAACTGAAATAAAACCTATTTGGCTGGAGTGTGAAGAGGGGCGTGGGAATAAGGCATTAGATGACATTGAAAGAGTCTAGAGCATGCGGGTCTTGTAGACCACAATAAAGACTTTGGGCTTTACTCTTTCTTTTTTATGTATACTGATATACTAACTGCTGTTAGTTCCTGGTACTGGGGTTACAATTGGTTTTTATATTTATCTTCTTTTTTTAACCTGTATTTCTGAAGTTTTTAGAACAAACATATATTACTTATGTAAAAAACATAAATCTTTTTTCTTTTAAAAATTGATGTGATATTATATATTTTCATTTATATGAAATGTCCATCAATGGCAAATCTACAGAAACAGAAGGAACATCAGTGGTTTCCTGGAGTTTGGGTGGGAGTGGGAAGGGACTGGAAACAGGCATGAGGGAAACTTCTGGTGATGAAAATGCTGTAAAACTGGATTATGATGATGGTTGCCCAGATCTGTAAATTTATAAAAAACAAACAAATGTAATTGTACACATACAATGGGTAAATTTTCTGGCATGTAGAATAGACCTTGATAAATCTGAAAAAATGGAAGTGAATACAAACATGGGATGATTTCTAAAACCAGAGACAAAATAAACCACCCACAGAAGGCAAAATAAAAGTTAAGTTGTTCTGGAACCTATAAAGGACCTTAAAACTTTAGCCAAACTTGTACCTTTTTGCAGAACGACCTATGTCTGCTGCTTTAAGCTGCTCTTAATCTATTAGGAGTTGAAGTGAAAGGTAGTAGTGGTATGGGCAAAATATAAGAAAAATGCACTATGAATTATGAGATAAAAATAATAAAATAGGGCTTCCCTGGTGGCACAGTGGTTGAGAGTCTGCCTGCTGATGCAGGGAACGCGGGTTCGTGCCCCAGTCTGGGAAGATCCCATATGCCGCAGAGCGGCTGGGCCCGTGGGCCATGGCCGCTGGGCCTGCGCATCCGGAGCCTGTGCTAAGCAACAGGAGGGGCCGCAGCAGTTAGAGGCCCGCGTACCGCAAAAAAAAAAAAATAATAATAAAATAAACTACAACAGAAATAGAAATAATAGCTTTGGATATGACCATCAAACTTTAGCTTTGTAAGACAATTCTTTACACGTAAACATTTTTTGCCTGCTTAAAATCTCTTGAACAGCTCCCTCAAAGTTTGTTAACTTTTTGTAGTAAGAATCTCCTTTCTCAAATTAGAATCCCCAAACTTATGTTTCCCAGGCTCTCTGTTCATTGTGAGAGGCTTAGGACTTGTGACCTAAGTTGCACCAGGCACAAGCATTTGCATGAAACTTTGTTTCAGAGGTGAGGACACGGGTAGGGTGGAAAGCAGTTGTTTGTCTGGCAGAGGACAGGAGGCAGAATGTTTCCAAGATGGGTGGTGGTGGAAACTTTCTTACCAGGTCAATTTGGTTTTGGAAGGTTTTTTCCTTTGGGGTTTGGGAGCGTTTTCTGTTTATTTATTGCTGTGTAACAAACTACTTCAAGACTTAGGAGCTTCAAACAACAACTGTGTTATTATTTCTCATAATTCTGTGGGTCAGGAATTTGAACAGGGCACAGAGGCAAAGTTCATATCTATTCCACGTGGTGCCTGCAGGAGGCTGGTCCATCCAAGATGTAAGTGAAACTTACACGTCTGGTGCCTCACGTTGGGTAACTCAGGCTGCTAGAGGCTGGCTGGAAGAGCTCAACATAGGTCACAGAAAACAGGGGGCCTTGTTTCTCACATTTGGTTGGGTTCCTCAGGTCTTCACTATCTAGTCTTGTGCCCTCAACTCTCCATGTGGTTTCTGCATCTGGTTTCTCCCACAGAGTAGCTGGGCTTCTTATAGACAGAGCATAAGAGCAAATGCTGCTAGGCCTTCCCAAAGCTTAGGCTCAGAACTGGCACAGTGTCACCTCATTGCATTCTTTTGGTTAAAATAAGTCACGATAAGATACAAGGCCATTCTAGTTTCAAGGGACGGGGTCTCCACAAGGGTTTGACAACCAAGAAGCATGATTCATTACAGGCCACCAATGTTAACTATTTACTACACTCAACCTAAAGCCGCCTTCTCCAGTCTTTCAGATTATTCAGTAAACTCTTGCATTAAATATAACAAATACCTTTCTGCTTGGAATATCTAGAGTAAGATTCTGTTGACTGTAGCAAATTCTCAATGCAAATATTTTCTCTATGATTAAAGAAAAAAAAGATCCCAATAACAGTAGCAAGTTTATTTCTCTTCTTCTTACCCCTTCATGTGATTATTCAAATTCCAATATGGTTCCCCCAATTCTTCCACAATTATTTTTAGGGGCCCTTGTGGTTTTTTCAAGTCAAATTCTTCCTCCCTAAAAGACATCAAGCATAGAAGTTTAAAGTTGAGTTTTTCAACCTTTCAAAGAAAGGTTATTCTTATAGTATTTAAAGATGAGTATGAAAAGATCCCTAATTCATTTTACAAATCCAATATAATGCTAACACTAAAACATATAAAAGATAACATTAAAAAAACTTATAGTCCAATCTCATTTATGAATATAATTACAAACTTTTAAAAATGGCAGCTCAAAATAGAGTTGTCATATCATCCAGCAATCCCACTCCTGGGCATATATCCAGGCAAAACTATAATTCAAAAAGATACATACACCCTTATGTTCATAACAGTACTATTCACGATAGCCAAGACATGGAAATAACCTAAATGACCATCCACAGATGAATGGATAAAGAAGATGTGTACGTGTGTACAATGGAATATTACTCAGCCACAAAAAAGAATGAAATAATGCCATTGGCAGCTACACGGATGGACCTAGAGATCACCACCCTAAGTGAAGTAAGTCAGAACAAGAAAGACAAATACCATATGATATCAGGTATATGTGAGATCTAAAATATGACACAAATGAACTTCTCTATGAAACAGAAACAGACTCACAGACATAGAGAACAGACTTGTGGTTGCCAAGTGGGAGGGGAAGTGGGAGAGGGATAGACTGGGAGTTTGGGACTAGCAAATGCAAACTATTATATATAGACTAGATAAACAAGGTCCTATTGTATAGCATAAGAACTATATTCAATATCCTGTAATAAACCATAATGGAAAAGAATATGAAAAAGAATAACTGAATCACTTTGCTGTACACCAGAAACTAACACAGCATTGTAAATCAGCTACACTTCAATTCAAGAAAAAATGGCAACTCAAATCCAACAGTTATTACAAATACAATAAATACAAACTTGAACGTGATGATCAAGTAGTTTCAGAATTGCAGAGATGACTCAGTGTTAGACAATATATTTTAAAAAATAAATTTATTTATTTGTTTATGGCTGCATTGGGTCTTTGTTGCTGCACCCGGGCTTTCTCTAGTTGTGGTGATCAGGGTCTACTCTTCGTTGTGGTGAGCAGGCTTCTCATTGCAGTGGCTTCTCTTGTTGCAGAGCACGGGCTCTAGGCGCGCAGGCTTCAGTAGTTGTGGCACATGGGCTTGGTAGCTGTAGCTCATGGGCTTCAGTAGTTGTGGTGCACGGGCTCTAGAGTGCAGGCTCACTAGCTGTGGTGCACGGGCTTACTTACTCTGCAGCATGTGGGATCTTCCTGGAGCAGGGATCGAACCCGTGTTCCCTGCATTGGCAGGCAGATTCTTTTTTTTTTTTTTTTTCTTTTTTGCGGTACGTGGGCCTCTCACTGTTGTGGCCTCTCCAGTTGCGGAGCACAGGCTCCGGACGTGCAGGCTCAGCGGCCATGGCTCACGGGCCCAGCCGCTCCACGGCATGTGGGATCTTCCCAGACCGGGGCACGAACCTGTGTCCCCTGCATCGGCAGGCGGACTCTCAACCACTGCGCCACCAGGGAAGCCCGGCAGGCAGATTCTTAACCACTGCACCACCAAGGAAGTCCCTAGACAATACTTAAATAACATATTAATAAGGAAAAGTGGAAAAAGTGATTATGTGGTAGGATATTATACTTGAAATATGATACTTGACTGAGGTACTGAGCAATGATGTATTAATTTCAAAGTGAGTCATGAGACAGATCAATCCTCAGATTTTCAAACGAATGATAACTCATCTTGGATCCCATTCCCACTCTAAGAACATTAAAAAGAACCAGATACAGGGTGGGGGGGGATTCAAGAACAATTCTGAAGAGATTTTTTTAGAGAAAATTTAAGGTATATTTTGTGTCTCAAATGCCCCAAGCAGCAGAGGTAGAAGGTTCCTCCCGATTCCCAAGTCAGGGGCTTTAATAAGATCTCTTAGAGAACGAACATACCTCCCTCTGGTGGGGGAACAGAGAAGGTGGGGCAGACTGGAGCCTTGTTGACTCCTGACCAAGAAGACTCATGCAAAGAGCAACAAGACTCCAAAAGAGAAACCATATGGAATACCGTTGGAAACCCAGGAGCTGAGTGGAGAGCGGCAGACCATTCTGTTGCCCATGTCATGGGAGTTGTAGACGGAGGATAGCAGCAAGGAGCCTCAGGAAGTGTTCACAAAAGTCTCAATGCAGAAAAAGATAGCTTTAAACATTTGATGGTCCCTTTGATCCAGCAATTCCAATCATAGGTATGTGCCTAACAAAATTATAGACTTTTGTATATCAAAGACATGTACAAGATGTTTATAGCAGAATTATTTGTATTAGCCCAGACTGAAGGCTTCCCAAGTGTAGAATGGACAAGTAAATGTGGTATATTCAGACAATGGAATATTATCCAGTAGTAAGTGAAAGAATGACTTACTCACAGATGATACGAATGAATCTCACAGATGTTGAGTGAAAGAAATGAGATATAAAATATTACATTTCTATAATGCCATTTACAGAGAAGTCAAAAAATAGGCAAAACTAACCCATATTAATAGAGGTCAGCATAGTGGTTGAATTTAGAGTAAGCATGTGGCTGAAAGGTGGTACAAGAGAGAATTCTGGAGTCCGGCAATAGTCCGTTTCTTGATTTGGGTCCTAGTTACATGGATAATCTCATTTTGCAAAATTTCATTGAGCTGTGTCATGTATGCGCCTCTCTATATGTTTGTGATATTTTATTTTAAAATTTACTCACAAGCAAATTTTCTAGGCTCAGAGAATATGAGGTCATCTTACAATAGTAGAAGTTAAGTATAAGTTGTCTATTTCCCTTTCACTTCCTCCTCCAAGGGAGTGAGTGGAAAAGAGAGAAGAGATTGACTTTATTTCCTTCCATAAAAACAGGCATCCCACCTGAAACCAGGCCCACCTAAAAGTGTGTGGGTGGAGAAATCTCACCTTTGAATGCAGATTGAAGCGTTAGTATATTTCGATTCATATATTGGACAAGACATTCTAATTACTGAATTAAAAATACATTTTGCCTCCTACAATGATGTCTGGACTTCCAATCACCTAAGAGTAATCAGAATAGTCAAACTTGGGAATTCTCTGGCAGTCATTGTGCACTTTCACTGCTGAGGGCCCAGGTTCAATCCCTGGTCAGGGAACTAAGATCCTACAAGCTGCGCTGCAGCCAAAAAAAAAAAAAATAGTGAAACTTGAGTTTCTTCCAAGGGGAAGCAATAAACCTTGCCCTTTGAATACATGTTAAAGAGACCATGGGAAACAACGTATAGGTGCATTTTGATCACATCCCACTAGTTTTCTTGTTCAATATACTACTTATAGTGCTCTCTACAGATGCAAAAATAGACTTTTGGTTAAAAAAAAAAGGAAATTAGTGAGAGAAAGATACCTTCTTAATATAAAACAATTTCTAATCTAATCAGTCAGAATTATATTTAAAGGGATTAAATGTAAGAATTATTTCACATTAATGGCCTGATTTATTCAAATTGTCCTGAGAATTCTATCCAATGCAGTAAGCTAGGTAACAGAAGTAAGTTATAACTACCAAGACTGAAGAGAAAAAATTGTCACTATTTGGAGACACTATAACTATTACCAAAATATGCCAAGAAAATGTGCTAAATGGATGTTAGAATTAATTCTGAACTGTCTTAACTGTCTTTAAGAGGAATATATTAAAAATTAGTAGTTTTAAAAAATATCCTAATAATTACATAAAGGTGAAAATAGGCAAAACTAACCTGTCTTGATAGAGGTCAGAGTAGTAGTTGAGCTTAGAGTAACAGTAGTAACTGAGATGTGGTCCAGTTAGAGAATGTACTGGAGGGAAAACCCCCAAAGCAAAACACTAATCCAAACAAAAACAAACCTTTCACATACAGATGGCCAAGGGGCACGTGAAAGGTGCTCAGCATCACTAATTATTAGAGAAATGCAAATCAAAACTACAATGAGGTCAGGATGGCCATCATCAAAAATCCTACAAACAATAAATGCTGGAGAGGGTGTGGAGAAAAGGGAACCCTCGTGCACTGTTGGTGGGAATGTAATTGATACAGCCACTGTGGAGAACAGTATGGAGGTTCCTTAAAAAACTACAAATAGAACTACCATATGACCCAGCAATCCCACTACTGGGCATACACCCTGAGAAAACAATAACTCAAAAGGACACATGTACCCCAGTTTTCATTGCAGCACTACTTACAATGCCAGGACATGGAAACAACCTAAATGTCCAATAACAGATGAATGGTTAAAGAAGGTGTGGTACATATATACAATGGAATATTACTCAGCTGTAAAAAGGAAGGAAATTGGGTCATTTGTAGAGATGTGGACGGACCTAGAGTCTGTCATACAGACTGAAGTAAACCAGAAAGAGAAAAACAATTATCATGTATTAATGCATACATGTGGAATCTAGAAAAT
Organism: Phocoena sinus; assembly: GCF_008692025.1. NCBI lineage: Eukaryota > Metazoa > Chordata > Mammalia > Artiodactyla > Phocoenidae > Phocoena > Phocoena sinus. The sequence continues at coordinate 65,393,277 of NC_045768.1, forward strand.
GGTACAGATGAACCTATTTCCAGGGCAGGAATAGACACAGATGTAGAGAATGGACATGTGGATACGGAGGGAGAAGGAGAGGGTGGGACAAATTGGGAGATTAAGATTGACATATAAACACTACCGTGTGTAAAATAGATAGCTAGCAGGAACATGCTGTAAAGTGCAGGAAGCTCAGCTTGGTGTTCTGTGACGACCTAGATGGGTGGGATGGGGGGATGGGAGGGAGGTCCAACAGGTAGGGGATATAGGTATACATATAGCTGATTCACTTCATTGTACAGCAGAGACTAACACAACATTGTAAAGCAATTATACTCCAATAAAAAACAAGCAAACAAACAAAAACAAACCTTTAAAACCTAGTAATAGGGATTTTCCTGGTGGTGCAGTGGGTAAGACTCCGTGCTCCCAATGCAGGGGGCCTGGGTTCGATCCCTGGTCAGGGAACTAGATCCCACATGCCTCAACTAAGAGTCTGCGTGCTGCAACTAAAAAAAGGATCCTGCATCCTGCAACTAAACATCCCGCATGCCACAACAAGATCCAGCGTGCGGCAACTAGAACCCGGCACAGCCAAAAAAAAAAAAAAAAAAAAAAATATATATATATATATATATATATATATATATATATATATTTTAAAAAGCCTAGTAATAAATTTAACACAAATTTATAAGATTCATGGGGCAAAACTGTATAGGGTTTACTGAAGGATATAAAAGAAAATCTAGAATAAATGGAGAGATATATTCTTGGATGGGAGGATTCAATACCATAAAAATGTCGATTATCTAAACATTTCTAGTAATTCCTTGAGAAACTGATTGTAAAGTTCACCTGAATGGTTGCCCATGTCATTTAAAGAAAAGGCCCTATACAAACTCTTTCCCTCCCATTAGCTTTTATTCCCCATATCCAATCTCTCTGCCATTTGCTCTCTCTTCTCTAGCCATACTGGCCTCCTTGTTACTTTTTCAACATTCCAGGCAAGTTCCTGCCTCACACCCTTTGCAATTGCTAGTCCCTCTTTCTGGAATGCTCTTTCTCTAAATAGCTGCATGCTTACTCCCTCAACGCCTACAGGTCTTTGCTCAAATGTTATCCACTTAGGGAGGCCTTCCCTGATTACCTGATCTAAAATTAGAACACCCGACCTACCCGCCACCACCCACATGCATTTCCTTCCCCACTTCTTTGCTTATTTTTTCACGGCACTTATCCTCATCTGGCATGCTATATATTTTTTACTTACTTGTTTATTGCTTGCATCAACTGTTGACCCCTTCTAACAGAAAACACACACATGCACACAGAAAACACATTGATCAAAAAAGCTAAATTTAGTTTGCTTTTACTTAAGGGAAAGCATCACCCTGACAGTGTCTAAGGGGTGCCTCCAAATGAGGAAATTAGGGAGAGGCATTTATAGAGATTTAGGACCTGGGCTGGGCAATTTAAAGACAGGTCTTGCAAGCTGGGGAACTGGTTGAGGGTGAGCAGAGTTTATGATATAATAGCTTTGGATCAGTGGACTCAGTAAAGCAAGAATTTTGAAGCAAGTCTTGATGAGCTAGCAGTTTTGATAAACAAATTAGTTAGTTCACGTTATATTCCCCAACCAGAAGCCAATATTTTTGCTTTGTTATTATTTAACACAGGGACTTGAGAATTATGTTGGTTTAAATTCCCAGTCCCCCTCTTTTATCATTCTCTAGGCTAATGTGGAGGAGTATTATCATTTGGGGACATAATCAAACCGGATCCACACCATGTTTGATATGCGGTGACTGAGTGTAACTTCTGATATTAGTTGTTCTAACTTCTACAAGTGTCAACTGTTCTTGTTTTGTTTGTTTGTTTGTTTTTGGTGGAAGTTCATCAGTAGGCAGAGTGACTGCTCAACTGCCTTAAGATTCTTGACTTTTGCATTTGAGCAGGGTGACACAAACAAATGCTAACCTAATTTGGATAAAGATTAAATTAATAGAATAGTTTCCATTTCAAATACGAAGAGCTCTCAGAACCAGAGATTTGGGTATTAGCCAGATTATTTAGTCTCATGATATTTGTTTTTTCCAGATCTTTTTAGTACTATTAAAGATCCCAGAGAAATCTGCAGAAATCTAAGTACAACATTATTTCCCTTAGCACATGCTCTCCTTCAAGAAGCCAATACAACATCTAATGACTCTTTTGAACCATTGTTTGTCCAACCTCATGAAATTTTAGGTGAGGAGTTCCATAGTCTTAGACACCTTATCTAGTTTTACTATTTTCTGAACCATAAGCATGTAGGATTACTCCTACTTTTCAGACCTCTTGGAAAGCATAAAATGAAAAGCCTTGGGTATAGAAGAAGGCAGTCCCCCAAATATTCAGTTTTCAGTCCCCCAAATATTCAGTTTTCATCATTACGCATCTGGTAAATATTCAGGGACATAATTCTCAAGTCCCTGTGTTAAATAATAACAAAGCAAAAATATTGGCTTCTGGTTGGGGAATATAACGTGAACTAACTAATTTGTTTATCAAAACTGCTAGCTCATCAAGACTTGCTTCAAAATTCTTGCTTTACTGAGTCCACTGATCCAAAGCTATTATATCATAATAGCTGATATTTGATTTGAACTCAAATCAAATCCAAGTTTTCCTATGTTGAATAAATTGTTTAAAGATTTTTTTTTTCTGTGAAGGGAATTTTGTGGGCTAAAATGAAACCTGGGTGATATTGGAATCTATCTTGAAAGCAGGCATCAATTAACCAAGATAACTTATCTCTACTCAATCTGCTAGTAGCAGTCAGTTTTTGTGCCACAAATTTAATACCAGTAGCAAGAGGACAACCAATGGTATATTTTTTGTGATAATATCTCTATGGAGTTGTCAAATGGTACGGTAATGTTTTTCAACATTATATAAGTATTGTTGGTGTCAGGAAATTATATTTGTAATAAAGAGATCATTAGTTGGTTCAAGGGAAAGAGCTTGGGGTTAAGTGCACTAGCGTTCTTTTCTTATAAAAGTGATATAGTCTTTGAATATGCTCCATCTGTTTTTAAACCCTTTTCAAGCTCTATTTCTATTGGTTACAAAGGCTAGCTCCTACAAAAGTTTCCTGTAATAAGTTTGTCAAGCTGAAAATTCTGAGAATAGAGTCCTCCATAAAACTGCTCTCAATTCAGATACTAGCCAAAATTGTGGGGGTCCCCAGGGTGACCCTCACTTTTGACCAGTTGCCTGCAAATTCAGGGTTTCCCATGACCACCCTCAGGTTTGATAACTCACTAAAAAGACTCACAGAATTTAGTAAAAGTGCTACACTTATGGTTACAGTTTTATTATAGCAAAAGGCTACAAATTAGAACCAGCCAAAAGAAGAGACACATAGGATGAAGTCAGGGAGAGTTTCAAACATGAAGTTCCTATCATCCTCAGGGATGTGTTACCTTTCCAGCATCAAAGTGTGAAAATACTCAATGAGTATGGCCAACCAGGGAAGCTCACCTGAGCTTTAGTGTCCAGAGTTTTTATTGAAGTTTCATTACTTAGGCATGATTGATTTCATCATTACGCATCTGGTTGAACTTAAACTTCAGGCTCTCTTTCTTCCCCAGAGGTCAAGCTGATATCACATGGCTCACAGTCCCAACCCTCTAATCACGTGGTTTGTCCTTGTGGTCTGGCCCCCATCTGAGTCACCTCATTAGCATAAACTGTCTGGTTTGGTCTGAGGAGTCCACCACGAATAACAAAGACTCCCCTATCACCCAGTAGGTTTTAAGGGTTTAGAGATTATCTCCTAAGAACTAGGGACAAAGGCCAGTCAAATGACTTATTACACAGTCCCCAAGTGTTCTTTCTTTAGAGGGGGAACATGATAGGGCATTTCTGGCTGTCTGACCTGTCGTGTTACTCTGAAAAAAAGTCACTTAGTGGTTGAATCCAGTTACCCAGGAAATCAACTGATTTATTATAGGGAGCTAATATAAAAGGAAAATGAATGGCACCCCAAGGAGAGAGAATATAAACTCAAGAGTTTATTTGATTTTGTGTTTTAGCCAAATCACAACAAAATTGTAGCCAAGCATTAGACTTTTACCAAGGAGTGACTAGGGATGCAAAAAGCATTGTTAAGATTAAAGATCTTGTAAATATCATAGTTAATAATCCAAAATCTTAAGGCAACCAAGAGGAAAGAAAACAGCTTGGCAAGTAGCAAAAGCATGCTTATTGACACATGGCAGTCTGTGACTCCATGTGACTTTAGAGCTTATTTCACAAGTCTTGGTTGGAAACTATCTACTTCATGCAGTCATCTTCTTGATCTAAGAGTCCTAGGTGGAAGCTGTCTCCTCCTGATCTTGTCATTTTTGGTCAGTACAGTTTTCCAGTAATTTAAATGAGTTAAATCTCTCTGCTTAAAAGAAGTGGTTCTAAGGATCATCATTCTAGAATTTTGCTATAGTGTCTCTTTTTTACAGTGACTGAAGCATATTATGAAAAGAAAGGAGACTCCAAGGCTTTTTGATTTGTATCACAAAGTGTATTATCATGGTCCCTGATTGACAGAGACATTGGAACTTAATAGCCTAGAAATAAAAACTTTTTGGAGATATTTATTTTACCAGTCTTTGGACATGATCAAAAGTATATTTCTGAGATATGTCAGTCAGGGACTAGACGAGAGACAGAAACTACATCAGTTTTTTGAACAGGGAAAATTTAATAAAAATAATTAATAACTAATAGGAGATAGAGATAAAAGAAGAGTCTAAGGGATCTAGAATATCAGGTGACAAAAAGCAGCTCCTACCTCTAGGTTGAGGAGGAATAAGCAATAAAAGTACTGGAGACTAGGCGAAGAACCTCCTCTCACCAAACACTCCCCCAAGGCTGAGATTCAGACCTCTTCAAAGAGGACATACCTACCACATACACAGCCACTCAGGCTGCCAGGAGTGAAGAAACTCACTAGAGTGGTCTGTAGAATTGGTTCACCATTGCTGGAGAGTGTGGGCAGCCTGGATCAGTCAGTAGAAGTGGCCAGCTGCCGCCAGAGGATGTAAGTTGGCTGGACCTGATCTAAAGTAGCGTTAAGAAGAGAAAGAATAGCCTGAGAATAAAGCTGGAGCTCCTCTGTTGGAGAATGATAATGGAGATCTACAGCCTAAAGGAAAAATGTCTTCCTGCAGCTGTGGCCATGCAGTGTCATTCCACTGAAAAACCATAACATTTCATTTGCTGGCCACAGAGATATGATTGTGGGGACCAGCACTGGTATCATGAATCAGGGCAGAAAAGCATAGATTTGGAGCAGAGTAATGATATCAAATTGATGACTTGTGCATAAGAAGTTCTTGGTTACTGAAAATTTTTTATAATTTTGTTTTTATCCTAAATTTGATAAAGAGTTCTCACAACAGTTTTAAGTTGATTAAAATTTGGAGAATGTCAAACAAGCCTAAGTATTTTTACTATTTTTCTTTTTTAAGTCTTTGGCTGTGCTGGTGGCTATTCCAGTAAACTTGAAGAAAGTTTTGATTTACAAGAAAGCTTAACAGTCTGACTATTCTGAATTTGGGACAGAAAAAATCAAGAAGAGTTGTCAGAGGAGATAAGATACAAACATGAGGTATCTTATTCAAAGTCAAGAAATAGTTACAGGTAATAAATAGGAAATACACAACAATATGTAATAATGTTATTAGAAACTTAACTTTTCTTTTTGGCCACACCGCGCAGCTTGTGGGATCTTAGTTCCCCGCAGGGATTGAACCCGTGCCCTTGGCAGTGAAAGTGTGGAGCCCTAACCACTGGACTGCTAGGGAATTCCTGAACTTAACTTCTTTTTTAACTTCTTGTCAAAATGATTCAGAAATATGCCAAAAGTCTAGAGAATTAGACTATTTTGGGAATAAAAAAGAACTTTTATTTATTTGAGCCAAAATCATCAGGTTACTTTACAGGGAAAAAAAATCAGATTCTAATTACTTTTTGTTTTCCATCCATATTAAAATTAACACTAAAGAATACATAGGATCTCAACTTTGTCTTTTATTATTGCTCTTATTTTAAATAAACTTTTTGAATTTATCTTTGTATACCTTTTTATGCATGCACTTAGACATATACAAATATATAAATACAGTAAGTCTCCTACACACGAACGAATTCTTCTCTGAGAGTGTGTTCGTAAGTCCCGTTTGTTCGTAAGTCCCAACAAAGTTAGCCTAGGTACCCAACTAACACAATCGGCTATATAGTACTGTACTGTAATACGTTTACCATACTTTTCACACAAATAATACATAGAAAACAAGCAAACACAAGAAATAAAGAAAACATTTTTAATCATACTGTACAGTACCTTGAAAAGTACAGTTGTACAGTACAACAGCTGGCATACAGGGGCTGGCATCAAGTGAACAGGCAAGAAGAGTTACTGACTGGAGGAGGGACAGGCGGTGGGAGATGGTAGAGCTGAAGGATCATCAGCAATAGGAGATGGAGGGCAAGCTGCAGTTTCACCCATGCCTGATGTTGATGGAATGCGTGTTCGCATCTTTGAAAGTTCGCAACTTGAAGGTTCGTATGTAGGGAACTTACTGTACACTAATAGATGATTAAATTAATGGTTTTAACTAACTTTAAAATATATTTAGCATTAACAGAGCAATGTATATATGTTGTTGAATATAACATCTTTATATACTGCAACAATATCCTTAAACAACAAACAGGCATGCCATATTTATGGTTTTGATTGCATACTCCTCTTTCTGTTTAATGATTCTCATTATTACAAATTTTGGATTTTTAAAACATAAGAGAAATTAGAAGGTAGGAAACCAAGAACTATCTTGCTAATTTTTTCCACTGAGCATGGATATAGGTATAGATATATAGATTATACTACGTTAATACATTTTAAGTAGGCAGAATTATATATGTGTGTATATAATAATTTAAAAACATTTGCACATCTTGCTATTGCTATTCTATAGCCATTCCATATATAAAAATTAGGATCAAGAGTAGTTTAAAATTATCTTTAGTGGTCTTTTTTACATAAAAATTATTTGAGTAACCACAGTATATTTGTTAACAAACTTATTTTAATATAAATTTAAGGTCTTAAGATTGACTTAAAAATCTGGAAATTACAATTTGTGTTAACTCATTGAATCCTTATCACGCACAGTATTGTAAGAATCCATGAGATTATATCCTTTAAAAATATCCATTACTGGAATTTCCCTGGTGGTGCAATGGTTGGGAATCTTCCTGCCGATGCAAGGGACACAGGTTCGATTCCTGGTCTGGGAAGATCCCACATGCCACAGAGCAGCTAAGCCTGTGTGCCGCAACTACTGAGCCTGTGCTTGAGAGCCTCCGAGCCACAACTACTGACCCCGTGCACCACAACTACTGAAGCCTATGCACGCTAGAGCCCACGCACTGCAACTACGGAAGCCTGCGTGCTCTGGGGCCCACATGCTGCAACTGCTGAGCCCACATGCTGCAACTACTGAAGCCCGTGTGCCTACAGCCCATGCTCTACAACAAGAAAAGCCACCGCAATGAGAAGCCGGTGCACCACAACAAAGAGTAGCCCCACTCACTGCAACTAGAGAAAGCCTGTGCACAGCAACAAAGACCCTGCACAGCCAAAAAAAAAAAAGAAAAAGAAAAAAATATCCATTACTGCAATTTCATTTAGCCAAACACAGTTTTATGTTTGTAATCTTTTTTCTTTTTTGGCTGCATGGCACAGCCTGCAGGATCCTAGTTCCCAGACCAGGGACCTACCCCCGGGCCCACAGCAGTGAAAGCGCAGAGTCCTAACCACTGGACCCCCAGGGAATTCCCTTATGTTTGTAATCTTAAACCATCCATGGAAATAATAACTTACTGGGCCCATAGAATTAATGTATAAATTTAAAAGGTTTAAATCATGAGAAACTAAACCCAAGGCATGTATTAAAAAAATATGTAATATATATATATATATTTAGCTAACATTTTTATTGTGAGAAAGTCAGAGAGAGGACAAAGTTGTTTTAAGCTAAAGGTGTTACGACTAATATATCCAAAGAATCATCTATTTATCAGTAATATTACATGGACTTTAAAAAATTATAAGTAAACTTGTATATTTACATATAAAACATTTTAAAAAAAGACTTTTGAACTCATGCTAAAAGCTCTGAGTGTCTAGCTTTCCTTCTTATCTTACCTAAACTCACCTCCAAAGTAACTCACAATGAGGAAATTAGGGAAGGCTCTTCTTTAGGGAGGTTTTAAAGGGTTTTGCTAGCAAGGAACGCCCTGGGATGGTTAAATTGTTGGGCGAAGTGTGGAGAAAGGTCTTGAGGCAAGTCTTAAATGAGAAAGCTTTTGGTCTTGATAAATAAACTTTTTAGTTCACAGCATTATCTTACAGGAATAGGTATTTTCTGGAGCAAATACATTATTTTTGCTTGGTGTCAGTATTATTTAACATAGGGACAAGAAAGCATGCTTGGTCTCATGAGGGTGTAACTCATTGATAGGGATTATGTTGGTTTCCCCTGTGTCCCCTCACTAAAATGTAAGCTCCGTGAGAGCAGAGATTTTTGTGTGTGTTGTTTGCTTTTATATTTTTATAACCTACAACATCTAGCAAATAGTAAGCGTTCAGTAAATATTTGTTAACAAATCTTAATTAATTAAATGCATAGAAAGTTTTGAAAAATGAGATGGCCTAGACGTTAAAAATGTACTATAAAGGTATAATAATTAAAACATGGTGATATTGGGACATAGACAAATAGATACATTGATCTGAATAGAAAATGCAGACATATAGATATATGTGTGTATACATATCTGTATATCTATCTATAAGCATATCTATCTATAAGTATATGTATAGATAGATATCTCCCAAACTTTCAGTCCTCTTAAAGAGCCATCCTTCTCAAGTATATTTTTTTAAAAGGGGAGGGGTTTGTCTTACAGTTGCTTCTGAGTTGGCCGCTGCTTCTCTGCTAGTGAGCCCCTCAATGCTTCTGTGTTCCTTTGAGTTGCTCACGACCTGGAGCTCATTAACTGCACTTTCCTCCTTCATCAATGCGGACATCTCTACAAGGGATTCTACGGAAGGCAAGAAGAGGGTAATATGGGGGTAGGCCTAGCTTCGCTTCATTAATTGGACCTTCCTTCCATCTACAACTCCAACTATAAAGCTGTTCTCTAGTGAGAGTTATAACATTTAAGACTATACATTAAATGTGCCTTTTTACAAAGCTGGAGACAAAGACGCCCACTAAGTTATAAACTTAGAGGTCCACTACGTACTCCCTCAGTTCTTCTCTCCTCAGTCTTCAGATTGAGGCCAGAGGGCTTCCTTTTTCCTTTTGGGAAATCCTAACTTCTAACCAAAGAGGATAGTCTAGCAGTCCCACGCAGGTTAAGAAATCTGGACCTCTTTCAGAACTTCCCACTAGAGAGAAATGCACATAGCTTCTTTATTTTTTTTGGAAGTCTATTGAGTGAGTAAATATGGGACTAGAAATAGATATCATTCATATCACTTAAGGATAAATATTGGAGAATGCTAGTTTAAATTTACAAGCAAAAGAAAAACACATTCCTATTGCCCATAATTTGCAAGAACACCACTAGTCATATTGGAATAATTACTTCACACTGTTATACAAACTGACTTTGGTTCCTTTCTTTCATTATTGCCCTCACTCCCACTCCTTAACATTTCTACTTTCAAATTGTGCTTTTTAGATTGGCCAGGAATAATAATAAATAGGCTCAATGTTTAAATTAAATATTTCATTTAAATTTCTTTAAAGGATGCTACCTTATCTACAATGACTTGGCTGCAGCTTTATAATTATTCATTTTAAGGTTATGAATTAAGTTCTTAGACTTGGTACAAACTTTCTAAATTCTGATGGCAGTAGTGGTGTATTAGTGAGTTAATGCATCTAGTTACATAAGATAAAAGTGGCATTTCTGGATGTTACTAAACTTCATCAGTAATCAGATAAATGCAAATTAAAAGAACATTAGAACAATGGCATATCACTTTTTGCTTATCAGATTGGAAACGTTTCAATACCGCAAAAATATCTACTGCTGGCAAGGGCAGAGAGAAGTAGATACTCTCATACAATGTTGATATTTCTTTAAATTGATACTCTTTCTGAAAAGTAACCTGGTACTATGTATAAAAAATTAAAGTACAGCTCTCAAATGTTGACTCCTTAAAAGCTCATCATAAAAACTGTTAAGTTTATTAGAATTACTGTAGTAAGGAAGAACACTACCTTGACTGAGCCTTAGTAGTGACTCAAAATGAAAAATTAGGGCCAGTTATTTTTAGGGTTTTAGGGAGAGAAGCAAGTCAGTGAAATGTTTGGGATTAGGCAGAGTTTATGATACAACAGCCTTAGATTGGTGGGCACAGCAAGGCAATATTTTGTTGTTTTTTTTTTTTTTTCTGTAGTATAGTACGCGGGCCCCTCACTGTTGTGGCCTCTCCCGTTGTGGAGCACAGACTCCAGATGCGCAGCCTCAGCGGCCGTGGCTCACGGGCCCAGCCGCTCCACGGCATGTGGGATCTTCCCGGACCGGGGCAGGAACCCGTGTCCCCTGCATCGGCAGGCGGACTCTCAACCACTGCGCCGCAGTGGGAAGCCCCAAGGCAATGGTGTTGAATAATTTCTTGGTAAAGCCTTGGGAAGCCCCAAGGGAATGGTTTTGAATAATTTCTTGGTAAATAAACTGTTAGCCTTCATAAGTAATCTGTTTAGTAAGTTCACAGCCTTATCTTCCAGGAAAAAGTGTCAACTGGAGCAAGCAACAAGGTTATTTTTATTTGGTCCCCGAATTGTCTAACAAAAATACAGGAAAGTATGTCTAGTCCCACTATTATAGTAAGTCCCCTACACATGAATGAGTTCCATTCCAAGAGCGCATTCGTAAGCCCAATTTGTTTGTAAGTTCAACAAAGTTAGCCTAGGTACCCAACTAACACAATCAGCTATATAGTACTGTACTCTAATAGGTTTATAATACTTTTCACACAAATAATACATAAAAAAACACAAAAAATAAAGAAAACGTTTTTTAATCATATAGTACAGTACCTTGAAAAGTACAGTCGTACAGCACAACAGCTGGCATACAGGGGCTGGCACTGAGTGGAGAGGCAAGAAGAGTTACTGACTGGAGGAGGGAGAGGAGGTGGGAGATGGTAGAGCTGAAGGCTCATCAACAATAGGAGATGGAGGGCAAGCTGCAATTTCACTCATGCCTGACGTTGATGGCACAGGTTCTGGTTCCTTGTTGGAACCAGATGCATGTTTGCATCTTTGAAAGTTTGAAACTTGAAGGTTCGAAGGTTCGTATGTAGGGGACTTACTGTATTTAACATAGGGAAAGGTAATTATATCGATTTTGGTTTTCAATGCTTATCCTTTTATCCATCAATTTCTATTCTAGGTATTTATACTATGACTTGAAAAAGACAAATATGTGGGACTTCCCTGGCAGTCCAGTGGTTAAGACTCCACGCTTCCACTGCAGAGGGCGTGGGTTTAATCCCTGGTTGGGGAACTAAGATCCCACATGCTGCATGGCGCGGCCAAAAAAAAAAAAAAGACAAATATGCAAAGTATACCTTTAGAGACAGTGTTTTATTTTTATTTTTTAAGTAAATAAACAAAGCAGAAACAACTTAAATGATGGGATAAATTATGGGCATTCATAAAATGGATTACAATACAGCCATAAAAAGGTATATTTTTTCATATTAACATAGAAATGTATTAAAGCTGTATTGTTAAGTTAAAAAAAAATCTATCTACCTACCTACTTATCTACCTATCAATAGCAATGATGTGCTGGAGCTGGTTCCCACAGGACTCTTGAGAGCCAAATATACATATTTCTTCTGAACTCTGCAGTCAAGAGACTGCATGTTGGTTGCTTGAAATTAGCCACAGTGGCAGTATTTAGTATACATCAAGGAAATCAGCACACCACTGGCTTCAAATAACAGAAAACATGACTAGCACAGACTTGAATTCTAAGACCATTAATCGTTTGTGTCAGAAGGAAGTCCAGGATTGGATCAGAAACTAAGGAGTGTCATGGAGAATCAAGGCTCTTTTTATTCTCACCTCAGTAGGTGTGCCCTTACATTTCATTGTTCAGAACTGGTAACACAGCCAACCCTAGCTACCAGGGAGCTTTGGAGATCCAGTAGCTAGCAGGAGGAAATAGGATAGATCAGACCATTCATCTCCTGAAGTTCTACCTATTACTGCTGCAAACAGATTAAGGTTGTCAGCAAGGATGGTGTAGGAAATGGAAAAGCAGTGTCTGCTACTATTGTGTGTATGCACACTTGCGTAAATATAGAAATAAATGAACAAATGTGCCTTCTTTAAAACGTATTTATTTATGCATCAAAATGTTATATTAGAAATGTAATACATTCCTAACAGTTTTTAAATCTAGACTGGGAAGGTAGGACTTGGGGGAGAATTTTACTTTTAAAATTGCCCTGACTTGGGCTTCCCTGGTGGTGCAGTGGTTGGGAGTCCGCCTGCCGATGCAGGGGACACGGGTTCGTGCCCCGGTCTGGGAAGATCCCACATGCCGCGGAGCAGCTGGGCCCGTGAGCCGTGGCCGCTGAGCCTGCGCGTCCAGAGCCTGTGCTCCGCAACGGGAGAGGCCACAACAGTGAGAGGCCTGCGTACTGCAAAAAAAAAAAAAAAAAAAATTGCCCTGACTTAAGTGACCATGTATTTACTATCGGAACAAAGGATAAAGACATATGCATTTTTGAAAAAAATTAGAATACATGTGAAACCACTTAGCTTAGTGCTTGGCACATATGTTTAATAAATAATGTTATCTTTTATATTAGCCTATATATCTTAAACCTTTTAATATAAGTCCATATCTACCTCTTATTACATTTATTTGTGTTTTCTATTGCTAATGTGAATGAGAGGGAAGATTTATTGTGAGATAAGAGAAGGTATGGCTGGAAAGGCAGGTAGGGACGAGAATAAGGGCCCTTGATGGATGGAGAAAAAGTATGGGTTTTATCCAGTAAGGACTGAGGAGCCGTTAAAAGAATTAATGAAGGGTAATGTAATCAGAGTTATGCTTCAGAAGGATCATTTCCGTTGTAGCACACAGTATGGGGATTGAAGGAGCAAAGAACCAGGGCCACCAAGAGCAACAATTATGGCAGGGCTCCCAGTTCTAATAACTGATACCAAAGCAGCGTAATAATCAAGCACCTGGTGTTTGAACCTTCTGGGAGAGGTTACTAGGGTCAAAAGGATGTGGCTTATCTGGTGTTAAAAAACCCTGCGGGGCTTCCCTGGTGGCGCAGTGGTTAGAGTCCGCCTGCCGAGGCAGGGGACACGGGTTCGTGCCCCGGTCCGGGAGGATCCCACATGCAGCGCAGCGGCTGGGCCCGTGAGCCATGGCCGCTGAGCCTGAGCGTCCGGAGCCTGTACTCTGCAATGGGAGAGGCCACAGCAGTGAGAGGCCCGCGTACCGCAATAAAAAACAAACAAACAAAAAAACCCTGTGGCTCACATGTACACAATCAGCTCATAACACTCCCTTAGTGTCAGAAAGGTGCATATGTGCCCTTAGGCCTGCTTTTGATTTTTTTCTATTTTTTGATCTTCTCCTCTCATATTTCCCGGTTTAAAAATGCCCTAGATATTAGTTGTCAACTTGTAAAAATGTTGAGAATTTGCACAGAAGGAGGAGGTGGGTGACTTGCGTCAGCCACAGCAAAAGTCCTGATTACAAGTGTCTGGATATGAAACAATAAGGAAACAAATAAATGAAGATGATTAGTAGGAGGCATAGAAAGGCCACAAGAGACAAAGTTAAGTAGGATTTAGTAATTCTCAGATGAAGAAATTGAGAGCCTGAGAGAGAAGAAAGATTCTCTAAGTTTTTTTTTGTTTGGGTGTCTGAGATTATAAGTTTTATAAATAGGTAGAGCAGTTTGTGGGGCTCCAGTGAGAAGCTGAGAAAGATCATTAAGTTTTAGATATATTGAACTCAATACTGACAGACATTAAAATGACACTGTTCAAATGAGAGTTAAAAATTCAAGATCAGAGTTCAGCTTATGATATTATGGTATGTGAGGTGGACATAAAGAATTGAAAGTTGTGGACCCAGAGTTCACACTTGCAGGAATGGATGACATCACCAAGAAAGCTACTGTGGTAAATGGTGAAGGTTGAGGACAAAACTGAGAAAGTATCCCCTTAAGGGGCAAGGTGATAATGGTTCCCTGAGCAGTAGCAAAGAGGTCAGAGAGCTGCCTAAACCCTGAGTCTCACCTATGCTGGAGAGAAATCTGAGAGTGATCAAAGTGTCAGCGAACTCAAGGAGCCTGGGATCTGGTAATGAGGTCATTATTGACTGTGAAATCTGTTTTGGAAGAGTGGGGGTGGTGGATCGAATAATATCTCAAGAGAAAGAATGAGATGAGAATTGTGACTCGAGGCTAAAAGAGAAGTGGGCTAGACAGCATCTTTCTGTACAGCTTTCCTAAGTAGTATGGCATGTTAGGCAAACAAGAGACAACAAAGAATTGACCTTGTAACTACTAGAAAAACACAGAAAACCTCCAAGTATTTGATAACAGTCTGATTTATTGTTTAATTATTAGAACTTTTCTGCTCAACATCCTTCATTTAGCTCTGTTGCTTGGTAAACTAAGTATGACCTAGACGGCCCTCTGTGATCTGGGTTCTGCTTACTTCTCCAGCCTGACATCTTACTCCCCACATCCGCTACCCCAAGACCGCACACAGAGCTTTGTTCAGTTTTCCAAATGCCTCTTGCTGTTTCCTGCCCTGTTTGCAGCTTCCATGTCTTCCAATTCCTTTTAACTTGGTGAATCTATAACTACCTTCCCAGACTGAACTCAAAGTTCTCTATAAAGCCTTTCTGGTTGTTCAGGGTTGATATTATACTTCCCTCTTCTGCCTCCCACTGCACCTGTATCATGTATCCTGCATTTCTACCACCTAGTTCTGGGCTGGGTATATAGTCTGTATTCAATAAATGCTGAATGAACAAGTAAATGAAGATTGCAAGTCTTCATGCTGCATCCATTTTTTTCATTTTAAAAAAGTATGCAGTATAGTACATTTGGCATTTCTTGCTGTACAATATTCAATTTTGTGATTTTGCTAAAACACAAATAAAAATTTTATATTATTTAAAACTTGTAAAGTAAAAAAAGTCCTAATATCATTAGTCTGTTGTAATTGTCCATTTCGTTTCTAAGTGTTAGAGTGGGCTCTTTTCTTTCCATACACTCTTTTCTTTGAAGAAATTATCCTCTTTCTGACTAAACTATTGAAGCGGGATGTGCCTCCTTTCCTAATCTAAATGACTAAACTCAAGCCAATTAAAGTTTCAGAGTTTCAGTGTTACAGGAATCAAGGAGGTTTTAATTCCAGGGAGACAGTGGAAAGACGGCCCCTACACCTGGTTTCAGGTTAATTACAAGCCACAAGGCACTATTTTGGCATAAAAGGTTCTTTTTGTATTAAACACCTTTTCGGGAGGAGGAGGAGGTGGTGTCGAAGATTAAATCCTGAGTCAATATCCCGCCAATTTGCATTGTTCTTTGGGGAACAGGCTTTCAAAAGCCAAGGAACAAAAGAGGATTTGGTTTTCCAATCTCCCTGAGGCGGCAGCGGCTACCAGGAGAAACCAAAGTATAAATTATCAACGAGGAAAGCGTGCGTGGGGTGCGTGTGTATATGTGTGTGTGTCGGGGGTGGGGAAGAGGACGAGGGTAGGAAAGGGAGCTGGGCACTTGCTAAGGCTCTGAGGGCTTTTTCGTGAGGTACCTCGTTACGTAGTATTTATAACGAAAGGCGCTGCAGCTGCATCAGCGCGCTGGCCCGCATTTTGCGTCCCCGTTTACAACCACCAGCTGGGATACAATGGGGATGGGAGGAGGGGACTAGAAGCGTCCGGCAGGCGGATAGCGGTCTGAACAGCGGGAAACCAATCATTGGTGCAGAAGCGAGCCCAGGGAATTTCCCCCGGTTCTGGCACCAGACCACGGACCCCGAGGGGCTGTCCTGACCCTACGGATCAGCAGGGGAGCCAGCTTAAAAATGCAGCATCTGGGATCAGACCTCTTAAGATTTTTATTCAGTAGGCGGGGAAAAGGAGCTAGGGCTTAGAAACCTGCCTTTTCAGTCGGCTTTCTGGGGATTCTGGGACGGTGACCCGGGCACCTCACACTGAGACCACCACACTGGAACGTGGGCCGAGGGGTCCTCAGGCGGAGGTAGAAGGGGGGAGGGTCCGCGCCAGGCGCGGAACGGCGCGCGGTCGCGAGCGCGCCGCTCCCCAGCAACAGCGCATGCGCCGGTCGCCTTCCAGCAAAGCCGCGCAGCTTCGCGGGCCCGGATCTTCCAATCGGAGCCCGGCGTTCTCCGAGTGCGTATCCTGGAGCTGTCGGCTGCCGGAGGCGGGAGGAAAGGGGCCGCCCGGGCCCGGGCGGGGCCGCGGCCAGCGAAAGTCTGCGGAGGTCTGCCAGGGAAGTCGAGTCTCCGGAAGTGGCAGTTGTAAACACCGTCTCCCTGGGGCTGGTCTCCCTCTTGTTCCCCCTGTGCTCTTTGTTCCCTCTCCCTGGGTCCTAGAGTCCGTCGTGTTCCAACAGTTTTTGCTCTGACCCCACGGCCTGCCTGGGCCTCTTTCTGCCTTTGAGATCCGAAGCTGCCCCAGGGGTCTTGGGTGTGCAGTCTGGAAAACGGGAGACCCCTGAGGTAACCACCGGGTGTGGGGTTTTGGAGGGGAAAGATTTGGGCGGGGAGGTGTTCAGAGGAGAGGTATAGGGGGCTGCAGTGAGGGTTATGGGGACCCCGAGTTAGTTTGAGGCTGTTCTGTGGCAGTTCGTGTCGTCTGTGGGGACACACCTCCAGCGCCTTGCGCCGGGCCTCTGCGCCCACCTGAAGAAGATCTTCCTGGAGCATTCTAGCCAAAGACCGCTGCCTCAGTACCCAGAGGACTGGGTAGGGACCAGAGGGCAGGACCCAGAGGGCCTGGACTTGGAGCTTCTTAGGTTTACAACTCCGGACTGCTGGGCTCTTTCCCTCTCAAGAATCAGTAAGTCCTTCGAGGACAAGGACCAGGTCTTTTTCATCCCTTTTTAATAAAAATGCCAGCCACGCCCTAGACATTCTATAAATGCTCGGTAAACCAAAGAAAGCGTTTATGCTAGGCTGTCTTCTGTAGCTTCTACGCCAGGACTCTTAGGAGACAGAAGAGAGGGCTGTGAGTTTTTCCCGGGCTGTGCAATTTCTGCAGAAGTGGAGCCTACTTTTGACTGTTCTTTATTTATTCCATGTGATATTTATCCTAGGCAAATACACTTTTTTTTTCGTTTTAAGCAGATCTCCAATGATAACTGCGTAAGTTTACTTGAGAAGCAATTTCATTAGGTGTCCGACTCCTTTGAAGACATTACACATGGATGTTTTATAGTTGTTTTCATAACCTTGGTGAAAAGAACCTACCAGTTTTTGTCACTTGTTTTATTGAACAGTTAGTGCCTAATAACAAAAGCCTAGAGTCGGAGATGCACTTGGTTTCCCTTGAAATGAAGAGGAAACAAAGGCAGTGCAACCTTCTAAAAGGAAAGATGAAGGCAGTAATTTTAGTCTGGAGCTTTCTGTATTAGTCTGGTGGAGGCTTTTATTAGCTCTGTGACCTCAGCCAAATCACCTAAGCTCCCTGGGCATTAAGATGCCTTATCTGTCAGATAAGGAGGATGGACTTGGTCTCTAAAGTCGCATTTAATTCTAAAATACTTTGATTGCCTCAGCCCATTTGTCTTGGTCTTGTTTTCATGAAAGAACCAAACATCTTTTTTAAAGGTGAAATGTGTAAGTTTGCTGATAGACACCCACAACACAGTTGTGGTTACTGTTGAAGACAGCGCTGAGTTATGAAAGAGGATGGATTTAGGAGTCAGCCAGAGTATGAGCTTGAATTCTAACCCTCCCACTGGATATCTTTACACAAGTTACTCCACCTCTCCAAGCCTCAGTGTTCTCATCTGTGAAATGTGCATAATAATCTCTAGGTTTAACGGGAAGATTCACTGAGATCAGGTATGTTTAATGTAGTGTCTGGCATGTAGGAAGTGCTCAATAATAGCTTTTATCTTTTCATCCTCCCCGCCCCTCCCCTTTCCCCTGATCTGTGCAGACACATTGAGAGAGATGAGTACATTCTGGATGACCTACAGGACTCAGATGTGAGGTAGGAAAACTTAGCACCAGTGGTGGCTGTGAAATCTAAAAGCAGAATTGTCTTACTTACTCTTGGGATGTCCAGACCATTGATCTCTTGGCCTCAGTTGCCCTATTACCTATTTCTAAAAACTTATTGGAGAATGATATACATAACATCCCCTCATCTATTTCAGTGGGAATGGTGAGAATAGTCCAACTTCACTACCAGGAGAAGATTAAGATATTAATACATTAACATAAAAAGCTGATTTAAACTTTGCTGTTATCCATCACTGCCCAAAGGATGCCCTGGTTCTGGCCCAGCCCAGTGGAAATTCCATCTGGATTGAGAAATCCACTGGAAGTCTGAGTCATCTCTCATTAAGAAGACCCTGACTTGTAGTTAGTTTGGAAGTGTGAAAGAATGATCTGTGTTTAAGATATCTGCAGTATCGAGCAGAGTGCTTCCCTGACAAGCAAGGGAAGCCATGGGGTGAGCCATGTCTTGAAGGTCAATAGCAAGGCACACAGCAGAGCTCTGGAGTCAGGGATTTCTCAATCTAGGTGGATTGATGGGGCTTTGAATCGTGACATTGTCACTTCCTAGAGATGTGACTTTGGACAAGTGACTGAATATCTTTAAGCCCCAGTTTCCCCCTGGTATAAAATGGGGGTATTAATGGTATCTTCCCTTGGGGTTGGTGTAGAGTGAAATGAGATAATCCATAGAGTCTTGAGCATGATACCTGGAGAAGGGTTGTTTGCCACAGTAGGAATGACGACAGCAGGGAGTGGCTTTGGGGTATCAGTTTGTTTATAGATAATGATGAATTTGATATTTTCAAATGGAAAGCATTATTTAGAGAGTTGCACAGATACTGAGGCTGAAGAGAAAGGCTAACATTGATGGCATATCATAAGAAATTTTTAATTACACATGTAGATTAGCCAAATTATTGTTTATCTTAATTTGTAACATTTCATAGGAAAGTTTCAGGTAAAGCTAGGAACATTATGTGGGGACCCTGCATTTCTTTGGCTTAGCTAAATGAAAATATTCCACTGATATTTTCATAACTGTACCTAGCTACTTTAGCTACGTCATCATTTCCTCTTTCCATTCTGGTGAAAGAAAAGGGAGATTTTGCTACATTTCTGCTATATTCAATAGCATAGAAGTCCCATCATAGTTTAAATTCAACCACTAACCTACATTTGGCCCTTTGTTTATTTAGTTTTCCTAAAATACAGGTAGGACCTTGAGCCCTAGTGTCATCAAGCACTGATATCAACGAGAGGAAGAAAATAAGAGTTTGCCAAAGGAGACTATAGACAGGATATATTTTTTATGATGATGAATGTAAAAAATTAGGATATAATTCACCTAACATAAAATTCACCATTTTAAAGTATACAACTTGATGGTTTTCACTATATTCACTAAGCTGTACAGCAATCACCATTATCTAATTCCAGAACATTTCCATCACGACCCCCCCCCCCGCCCCACCCGCCGAAAGAATCCTCATAACCTGCTAGAAGTCAGACCCAATTCCCCCTCTCTCTACTCTCTGATAACCACAAGTCTATTTTCTATTTCTATAGATTTACCTATTCTGGAAATTTCACATAAATGGAGTTATACAATATATGGCCTTTTACATCTGGCTTCTTTCACTTAGCATAATGTTTTCAACGTTCATCCATGTTGTGGCATATATCAGTACTTCATTTCTTTTTATCGTTGAATAATATTTTGTTTATATATTGGCCAATTGATGGATATTTGGGTTGTTTTCACTTTTTGGCTATTTATGAACAATGGTGCTATGAACATTTGTATACAAGTTTTTGTTAAAGTCCAGTAATTATCTTAGAATGTGTCTTGTTGTTGGTTGTGCTGGGTCAGTATTCTCAGATATGCAGTTTGTTTGTTGAAAGTGTGGATTAAAATCTTTGTATTTCAGGACAGTTTTCTTGAATTACAGTTTTTAGTGTTTGTTCTGTTTCCCTTGCTTTGATCTTCTTATTCAGGGACTCCTGCTGTCCGCATGTTGGTTATTCTTTGCCTATTTTCAGTATTTTTTCATTTTCTCTTGAATCATTTTGATCTCTTTCTTAAATTTTTATTTAAAAATTTTACTTCTTTTTTGTTTCATACGTCCTTAAAGGCATTTTTTTGATCATGTGTATTTACTCTTGTTCCCTCTAATTTAATGTTCCTTGCAGAAATGATTTTTAATTTCTAATTCTTTCTGATCTTTTTCACCTTATTTCTGAGGTTTTTTTAAAATTTTATTTTAATTTATTTTAATTTTTCTGATATTTATTTATTTATTTAAGAGAAGTCAGTTCGGTATTTAAGTGCCTTATTCAGTCTCTAATTCTGATTCCTATTCTTTCATGCCTTATACCATTTTGTTAATGTCTTGTAGCTCATTTTGAAGTAGTAAGTTATGATTTTCATCTGTTTTGTGGGTATGTGTTTCTGTCATTCTTTCATTTATAGGAGTCCATTCTGTTCCTTACTCTCTATTTCCTTATGTTTATATGGGATTTGACCACTCTGCTTTTCTGTTGCTTATTATTATTATTTTTTTTCCGGTACGCGGGCCTCTCACTGTTGTGGCCTCTCCTGTTGCGGAGCACAGGCTCTGGACGTGCAGGCTCAGCGGCCATGGCTTACAGGCCCAGCCGCTCTGCGGCATGTGGGATCTTCCCGGACCGGGGCACGAACCCGCGTCCCCTGCATCAGCAGGCGGACTCTCAACCACTGCACCACCAGGGAAGACCTTCTGTTGTTTATTTTTATGAAAGGTTAGTTGACCTGAACTTTGAGCAAGGTTCAGGAAAGCTTTTCTAACTTCACAGAACCCTGTCTTTTGTTTGTTGTGAGTGTTAAAAACTATGGTAGCTTGGTTCTGAGATTTCCTGGTCCTCTTTCCTCCTACAGTTTGGTCTGGGCCATGTCTTTACTTTGTCTTCATTGCCCCTATCCTGCTCAGTTTTTTTTTTTTTTGCGGTATGCGGGCCTCTCATTGTTGTGGCCTCTCCCGTTGTGGAGCACAGGCTCCGGACGCGCAGGCTCAGCAGCCATGGCTCACGGGGCCCAGCTGCTCCGCGGCATGTGGGATCTTACCGGATCGGGGCACGAACTCGTGACCCTTGCATCGGCAGGCGGACTCTCAACCACTGCGCCACCAGGGAAGGGAAGCCCCTGCTCAGTTTTGATAACAGCCTCTACTGATTCTCATTAGTGTGGGCCCCTGTCCAGGAAGTAACTTGACGGTCAGTTATGAAGGTCTGTGAGGCTGGACTGTACCAACCCTTTCAGGACTCTCTTACCATACGCCTGTTTCATATGCCAGTTTCAGCTGCTGCTCTCAGGTTGTACTACAGCTCTTCCCATTAACTGTCTGTTGACCCTTTGGGGGTCCTTTCAGATGCATACTTGTTATTTTCCTCTGCTTGTTTCTCTGTAGATACCTCCACTCTGTGCAGGTTTTGTGGCTGTTGGTGGTTTGCCCTTATTCATTTGTATTTTGTAATTATTTGTTTTTTGTAAATATTGCCCATGATTTTCTAGTTTCTCTATCTAGTTACCTTAGATAGGATTTTTATAAACTCTGTTATGTAAATTAATTAGGAAATTAAACTATAGAAAAACAAAGAGACTTTATAAAAGACACACACAGGCAGGGATGGTGTAAGAACCCATTTTGTAGTTTACATGTCACTCTTTTTTTTTTCTATTTAACCCTGTAAAAGCATTTTCAAGCTTCTTATACATATTAGTTTTCTTCTGTTGTGTAACAAGTTACCAAAAACTTAGTGGCTTCAAACAGCCCTCATTTATTATTTCTTAGTCTCTGTAGGTCAGGAATCTGGGCACTGCTTAGATGTGCCCTCTGTTCAGAGTTTCACTAAGTTGCTGTCAAGGTGCTGCTGGCTGTGTTCTCATCTGGAGGCTTGACTGGAAAGAATTTGCTACCCAGTTCATTCAGGTTGTTGGCAGAATATATTTCCTGTTGGCATCTGTATGACCGAGGGATCTGGCTTTTTACTGCCTGTGGGTTGGAGCTGCCTGCAGTTCCCTGCCATGTGGCCCTCTCCGTAGGCAGTTCACAGCGTGACAGTGTGCTTCTTCACGACCAGCTAGAGGTTGCCTGTCACTTCACTCTGCTAGGGTAGAGTCTTATATAACATAATATAATCATGGGAGTGCAGCCTGTCACCTTTGCCATATTCTGTTGGTTAGAGGCAAGTCACAGGTTCTGCCCGCAGTAAAGGGGAGGGTATTATACAAGAGAGAAACACCAGGGGGCAGAGATCATGGGGACAATCTGCCTACTACGTTATCTGTTTCAGTGATCTGGAAGTTAATGAAACTTGCACCTGAGCTATAGAAGACCATTTTCTCTCTAGAAGACCGTTCAGATTTGAAGATGTTACATAGCGAAATAATACAGTGAAAAATGGTGGTTGCCTTCAATTTAGCTTTATTGAAACAACTATGTTAAAATTTGGTCAACTACCTCTTCCCACACTTCTCTGCCCAAGATCAAAACAAAATAAAAAACGCAGACATTATTAAGGCCCTGAGTATATAAATTCTTTTCCTGTGAGGTAAATAGAGGTTCTGTTTGTGCCTGTTGTGACACATATGCATATGTGTGTGTGTTTCATCCTTTTCACTTTATTTTTTTTATTTTTATTTTTTTGTGGTATGCGGGCCTCTCACTGTTGTGGCCTCTCCAGTCGCGGAGCACAGGCTCCGGATGTGCAGGCCCAGCGGCCATGGCTCACAGGCCTAGCCGCTCCACGGCATGTGGGATCCTCCCAGACAGGGGCACGAACGGGCGTCCCCTGCATCGGCAGGCGGACTCCCAACCACTGCGCCACCAGGGAAGCCCCATCTTTTTCACTTTAAAAATAGAAACATTTTGTATATACTTTTGAGCCTTGTACATTACTCTTAAGTATGGAAGAGTTCCTTCTAACTCTTAAACTTCCATTCTGAAGGCACTTCCTCTGGAGTCTGAGCTTTGGGGGCATGGTGGTAAGATGAAAAGATTTTGGGACTCAGTATCAGAAGAGCTTGATTGAGTCCTTGGTGTCCCCTACTTAGTAGCTGACTGGCCTTAGGCAAGTCATTTAAGACTTTCTGAATTAGATGAGTTTCTGTAATTGAAATGAGAATAATGAACCTCAGGTAAGGTAATTTATAGCTTAACTGTATCAACAATGACCTTGTAGAAAGAGCTTTGGCTTTAGAGTTAGATAGATAGTAACGAGTTGGAATTTTGGTTCTGTAACTATTTGTCTTTTGACAAATTACTTCTAATCTCTTAGTTTTCTCTGTTGAAAAGGATAATCTTTACATTGCAGTGTTGTAAGGATTGGAGTTCTGTAGTTCTATGTATAAATAAAATACCAAACACAGTGCTTGACATTTTACTAGGTGCTCAATAGATTAATGATAGTGGTGTTTGTCTACCACTATTCCCAAACTTAGTATTTAGGTCCCTGGAGAAATGGGATTCCCTCCCCCCCACCCCATCTTGGTAAAATTTTTGTCTTCTTTGTCCTAGGTCAAACTATTCTGCATCAGCTGTGTGACTCACTGACTATTTTGAAGATCCCTTAGTGTTTGGCTGTAGGAGCCATTAGTCAGTTCCCAGTACAGTGTTTGAGTCTACATCTCAGTTGGCTTATTTGAGTCTCTTTTCTTTCAGTGATCTCTCTCAGGGTTGTTTATTGCGAGCAGGGACAGATCAGTTTAGATTTTTTTGGTGTGTGGGGGGGGCATCTTCTAGCTATCCCTGTATACCTACAATTTTACTAAACAATTCTTTTATTTTCATAATGGTGTGCCTTGGTGGGTCATTTATCACTCAGTGTCCTGGCCTTTTAATTTTTATTTTTTTGGTTGCGCCACATGACTTGTGTGATCTTAGTTCCCCACCAGGGATTGAACCCAGGCCCCTGGCAGTGAGAGCTTCAAGTCCTAACCACTGGACCATTAGGGAATTCCCACTAAACAATTCTTCTATTACATCTTTTTTTTTTTTTTTTTGCGGTACGCAGGCCTCTCACTGTTGTGGCCTCTCCCATTGCGGAGCACAGGCTCTGGACACGCAGGCTCAGCAGCCATGGCTCATGGGCCCAGCCGCTCCACGGCACGTGGGATCTTCCCGGACTGGGGCACGAACCCGTGTCCCCTGCATAGGCAGGTGGACTCTCAACCACTGCGCCACCAGGGAAGCCTTCTTTTATTACATCTTTAACCAGACCAAATCACCCCAAGTTTCACCTACTCCTTTCCTTCATCAGAGATCTCAGAGGGTTTGTGTTACAGTAATAGAAACTGACAGTGACCGTGTACTGTATATGTGTTGTGTATATTACTTAAATATCAAATATATGAGCTTGATATAGTTATCTCCTTATGGTTGAGGAAACAAGCTCAGAGAGTTTAAGTGGCTTGCCTATGACCACATACTTGATGCTTATTGGAATCCTAGCTCAGATCTCTCTGAGACCAAATCTCATGGTCTTTCTTAGGATATTGGACTTCTGCTGGGGATACCAAGAGACCTTGTGAGATCTTCATATTTGTGTCTATTTGGAGTTAGTTAGTTATCGAGATGTTTACCCAAAGATTCCTTCATACTGTAGTAAAGTAACTTACAGTTGTTGACTCTGTATAATTTGGAGTATCTCTGGTAGAAGAGTGTTCTGGAGAGAAGCCAGGGTAAGTGACAAATGCTCTCTCCTTTCCTTTTTCCTCTTCAATCCCTTGGGAGAAGGCCTTTGAAAATTACTGTAAGATCTTTTATGTGGGAGTGCCTTGGCCTCTTTGATTGTAACATTGCATTAAAAATATTTCATTTATGAAAAAGTCTTTTGGGACCCCACAACATCCCTGGACTGCATTTTCTTTCATACTGAATTCTGTGCCCCAGAGATAGGCACTACCTATTCCTCTTGCAGTTTAAGAACAATTAGTCACTATTTTATTACTTTTTATTTGAGAAATTAAAATAATCTAATAGTATTAGCATATTCTTATAAGAAGGAATTTCTTTCTAATGTTTTGTCATTTTTGTTTCTAATCTTATTTAAAAAGAAATAAAACACTGGCTTTTATTTTATTTTTTATAACTTAAAAAAAAGTTTATTTATTTATTTAGGCTGTGTTGGGTCTTAGTTGTGGCATGCGGGGTCTTCATTGCGGCACGTGGAATCCTTTTGTTGTGGCATGCAGACTCTTAGTTGTGGCATGTGAACTCTTAGTTGTGCCATGCATGCGGGATCTAGTTCCCTGGCCAGGGATTGAACCTGGGCCCCCTGCATTGGGAGCATGGAGTCTTACCCACTGGACCACCAGGGAAGTCCCCAAACACTGTGGCTTTTAAAAATACAAGTATTTACATGTTTTTTAAAGAATAATCTTAAAAATACAGATAAGTCAAAAAACAAAAGAAAAATCACCTCTAGTCTCAGGGCTCATATAAATAACTGCTGTTATATTGTTTACTATTTTAACAGACTTCAGCCCATGTAACCTGTAAGCCACAGACGTCTTGGACTGTTTTAATCATTAATAACGAAGTATATCATTAAGCAACAGTGGAGTATTTTCAAAGAGTTGGAAGACTCATCATGAGTTTGAACACTTCAAATAATGCCCCTGGTGATATCCAAAGGTAAGCCTCCAGTCTCTTCTAGTTGAGGAATGCTTTTGGTTGCAGGGAGCAGGGAGAAATAAGTGGTTGGAGAGGCTGATTGTAAGAATTCTCATGGGATGGTAAGGGAAGTGGAAATTTCATGGGACTGGAGGAGCAAGAATGATGCCTCATAGAAACCAGAACTGGGTCTGGAGACTCTGTGTGGCTCTTTATGCTCCTTTGTTAACTCAGTGTACAAAAGTCAGTGTCTGTACTTTCTCCAGTCCCTAGAGACTTGCTTATTCTTTTCCACTTCTCTAAGTCTTTTCTTCTGCTTATTCATTATTACTTGGCTTGCCACAATCTGTGTTGCTGTGTTTCCTCTTATTTCCTCATTGCCCCAACTCTGATTCATCACTCTACTTAAGCGTTCTGTTAGTTTTAGCTCCTGTTGCTAACTGCTTCTTTTCTTGGAGTTTACATTCTAAGAATTGCTGTTGCTCATCTTTTTTGTACCATTCATATATGCCTTTGGGTGAGGTGCCTACCTTTGGTTTATTCATATCTCATGTGAATAATATAAAAACTCTGAGTCCATAATGCGAAATGGAGCCATTTCGGAGAGTGCAACTCAAAGTGTGGTTTACGAAGAAATAAGTACAGAAATTGAAAGCAAGTGTTTAGAAACTTATAATCATGTAACAGAGTAATTTTCTATTTGTTGAATCTAATAATAAAACACTTAGAGTTGAATTTTATCTGTTTTTAGATTTTCTTTTTTAGTTATCCCTTTTAAATATATTTTACGGAAGCAATGGGAGTGGGGTGGGGATAGTCCTTGCTCACGTTTAGTTTGAGAAGAACTGATCTTGAGCACCTTTTCAGCAAGGATGTGTGGGTGGGGTGAGTACCATGACTAACATGTACTTTGCTTTATAAATAGGATTTGCAATGTAAACGTTTCCTACCTGTCTTTAGGAGCTACCTGAAATCCTTTCTGGAGCAAGACAGAGAATAAATGAGTAAAATATTAATATTTTTCTTTACTAAAATTTTATCTTAAAAAGAATTTTTTCTTTTAGATGTTCCAAGGGTTAAGAGTGAGGTCTCATCAGCTGGTTCTCCACCACTATGGTGAGGAAGATGGTTCAAAAACTGCTAAAGGGAGTGTTTTAAGGTTCTTTTTTGCTCTGATATCCTGTCTTATATATGTGCATATGTATATATACACAGAGATATGTATATTTTAATGCAGATAATGCATGTGTTTTTAGAATAATTTAAGAAATACAAATGAATAAAACGATGAAACTGCTTATAATGCTACCACTTAGAGTTAACTACCGACAGTATTTTGGTATTTACTTGCCCAGACCTTTTCTTTTGAACATATAAATATATATTTCAAAAATTAGAATAATATTTTACATTAGTATCTTGCTTTTTCAATTTTGGGGGGAACATCTTGCCAAATTAATATACATCTGTCATAATTTTTAATGGTTTAATTACTCTTCAGACTTCTAGAATCTGGACCGATGAAGTTATTTAAACTCTGCTATTTACCACGAACGTACTTTCTGTTTCTATAGATTTGCCTTTTTTGAACAATTCATATAACTGGGGTCATACAATATATGGTCATTTGTGTCTGGCTTCTTTTCAGTAGGCATGTTCTTCAGATTTATTATATTGTAACATGTGTCAGTACTTTGTTTCTTCTTATTGCTGAATATTATTCCATTTTATGGATATATACATTTTAGTTAACCATTCACCAGTTGATGGACATTTGGGTTGTTTCCACATTTTGCCTATTATGAATAACTCTGCTATAAACACTTGTGTGCAAGTCTTTGTGTAGACATATTTTATTTCTCTTGGATAGATTCTTAGGAGCACCATTACTTCATCATATAGTAAATTTACGTTAAAATTTTTAAGAAACTTCCAAATTGTATTCTAAAGTGATTGAAGCATTTTACATTTCCACCAGCAGTGTATAAGGGTTTTATACATTTCCATATCCTCCCCAACACTTGTTGTTTTCTGACTTTTTGATTATAGCCATTTCAGTGAGAGTAAAGTAATACGTCATTGTGATTTTATTTTGTGTTTTCCTAGTGAGCAATGATGTTGAACATCTTTGCATGTGCTTTTTTTCGCCCATTTGTGTATCTTCATTGGTGAAAAGCCTATTCAGATCTTTTGCCTGATTTTAAATCGAGTTATTCATCTTTTTGTTATCGAGCTTCAAGGGTTCTTTATATATTCTGAGGGCTTCCCTGGTGGCGCAGTGGTTAAGAATCCGCCTGCCAATGCAGGAGACACGGGTTCGAGCCCTGGTCCGGGAAGATCCCACATGCCACTAAGCAACTAAGCCCGTTTGCCACAACTACTGAAGCCCACGCACCTGGAGCCCATGCTCTGCAACAAGAGAAGACACCGCAATGAGAAACCCGTGCACTGCAACGAAGAGTAGCGCCCGCTCGCCACAACTAGAGAAAAGCCTGTGTGCAGCAATGAAGACCCAACACAACCAAAAATAAAAAATAAAATAAATTTATTAAAAAAAAGAGTTCTTTATGTATTCTGGATACAAATCCTTTATCAGATATATAATTTGCAAATATCTTTTCCCATTTGTTGGCTTGACTTCATTTTCTTAATAATGTCTTTTGAAGTGTAAAAGTTATTAATTTTTATGAAGTTCAATTCTTTTTCTTTATGGATTGTGCTTTTGGTTTCATATCTAAGAAATTTTGCCCAACTTAAGGTCATGAAGATTTTTCTCCTAAGTTTTTTTCTACAATTTTTATCATTTTAGTTCTTACATTTAGATCCGGGCTCCATTTTAAGTTACTTTGTAGTATATGGTGTGAGGTAAGGGTCTAAATTTATCTTTTTGCCTGTGGAGATCAGTTGTTTTAGCACCATTTGTTGGTAAGACTATCTTTTCCCCCATTGAATTGTCTTGGCACCTTTGTTGAAAATTAATTGACTGTATATATATATGACTTTATTTCTGTGGTCTCAATTCTGGTACACTGATCTACATGTTTATTCTTAATTCAAATTCTACACTGTTTTGATTACTGTAGCTTTATGGTAAGTTTTGAATTTAGAAGGTGCAAGTCCTCCCATTAGTTTTTCTTAAAGATTATTTTGGTTTTTCTGAGTCCTTTGCTTTTCCATATAATTTTTAGGGTCAGCTTGTCAATTTCTGCAAAAAAAAAGCCTGCTTGGATTTTGGTAGGCAATATGTTGAATCTATAGATCAGTTTGGGGAAAGTGGACATCTTAAAATACTAGTCTTCAAATACATGAATGTGAATGTGGAATGTCTTTTCATTTACTTAGGTCTTCAATTTAGTTCAACAATAATTTATGCTTTTCAGTGTAGAAGTCTTTCCCTTTTTTTGTTAAATTTAATCGTAAATCTATTTAATTTACTTGATGCTATTATAAGTGGAATTATTTTTTAAATTTCAGTTTTGGATTATTTATTGCTAGTGTTTAGAAATGTGATTGGTTTTGCATATTGATCTTATAGTCTGTGACCTTGCTGAAATTGTTTTTTAGTTCTAGTCTTTTTGCTTCTTAATGGATTTCTTAGGATAATCTTACAGGATCATGTTCTTTGCCATTAAAGACAGTTTTACTTCTTCCTTCAGTATATGTGCCTTTTATTTCTTTTCCTTTTTTTTTTTTTTTTTCCTGATTGCACTGTCTAGAACCTCCAATACAGTCTTGAATAGAAGTATTACTAGCAGACATCTTTGTTTTGTTCCCAGTCTTAGGGGAAGCTTTCAATGTTTCACCATTAAGTTTGATGCTACTTTTTTCAGTTTTTCATAGAGGCCCTTTATCAGATTGATGAAATTTCCTTGTATTCCTAGTTTGTTGAGAGTTATTTTTTATTTTTTTAAATCATGAATGGGTGTTGGATTTTGTCAAATACATTTTCTGTATCTGTTGAGATGATCATATAGTTTTCATCCTTTGTTTTAGTAAAATGGTATATTACATCACTTGAGTTTCAGACATTATACCAATTTTCTATTTTGGGGATAAATCCCCAAAATAGAATTTAATTAATAGAATTAATTAATAGATTAATTAAATAGAATTTAATTAATCATGTTGTAATTTAATTCTTTCAAGATGTTGCTGGATTTGGTTTGCTAATGTTTTGTTGAGGATTTTTTGTATCTCTATTCATGAAAGATATTGGTCTGTACTCTTCCTTTCTTGAGATGTCTGCCATATTTTGGTATTAGGTAATGCTGGACTCAGAATGATTTGGAGAAATGTTTCCTCCTCCTCTAATGTGAGGATTGGTATTATTTCTTCCTTAAAGTTTGGTAGAATCTGGACTTGGACTTTCTCTATGATTAGATTTTTAAAATTATTAATTCAATGTTGTTGTCTGTTATAGGTCTGTTCAGATTTTCTCTTTCTTTTTGAGTTAGTTTTAGTAGTTACCATCTTTTTAGGAATTTGTCCTAAATTTGTCCTGATTTGTTAGCGTAAAGTTGTTCATGGTATTCATTATAATCCTTCTACGTTGGTAGTGCCATTCCCTTTTTTATATTTTGCTTATACTTTGAGTTTCTTCTCTTTTTTCTTTGTCTAGCTAACCAAAGGTGTATCAAGTTTATTCATCTATTTAAAGAATCAAATTTTGGTTTCATTGATTCTCTGTTGTTTTATTTTAGTCTTATTTAAAAAAAATTACGTATGCATGTTATTTAAAGACTAATTGTTCTAAAAGGCTTACTTACTGCTGTTAGGAAAAATAGCAGTGCTTATTACCTTGAGACAAATAACTTTCTTTATCCCTAGAAAGAATCATTTTCAACTCTCTGAGATGTTTTTTTAAAATCCATACCTCTTCAAAAATTTTTTTTATATTGCTATTTGATTTTTCATGTTTAGCCATTATCTACTGACTTTCCACTATAGAAGTTCATAATTTAGTTTTCATTCATACTTGCCTCCCTTTTCTATTCTCTCTTCATTTATTGATATATAATCTTGGTTAGATTAATCAATGTTTACATTATCATATAATTATCAAAACTTCCTAGTTGAGTTATGTAGTAGTATTCAGTGACAATTTTTTCTGTCGTATACATTTTGTTTTTCTTGGATTTAATTAATAGTTGTCTCATTTGTTGTTTACTTGGTTTAATTTCCATGAACTTATGAATTCAACTTCATACTCCCACCAAGTTTTATAAATCTCTCAATATGTTCACATAGTTGATGTATTCTGTTCTTTTCTCTTTTCATCTTAAAGAAATTACTCCTGGAGGCATTGGCCAGTACAGTTGGAACAGATTACCCTTTAAGTGATTTGCTGCACAAATTTCACTGGGTACTTCCTTTCATCACTATCTTAGACATCCCTTTGCTGTTTCCTTATCTTGAATACCCTACTTCTGGGATCCCATTTCTTTCTCTTTCTCAGTGTGGGTCCTTATTTTGGTGAAACAAGTCTTCCAGTAGCCCCTTATAAATGTTTTGATGTCTTGTAGATCTGAAATAGTGTTTCTCATACTCTTGTCTTTTTTTGTTTTTGAAAGTTTTAGACATTTATTACCAAACTTCTAAAAACTTTTCTGCCAGTTTACACTCTGATTATAGGTATGAAAGCGTGCACGTTTCATCTTCCCTTCCCCATACTCTTTGAATGGTACTTGTTGAGCATAAAATTCTAAATTGGAAATTATTTTCTCTTGTAATTTTTTGAGGCATCTGGGAGATTTCTGTTTTAAATTTATTTATTTAGTTTTTCATTTCTTAGTTTGTGTTTTTGATTTCCAAGAGCTCTTTTTTTGTTCTATGAATATTTCATTTTTAATTACATCCAGTTTTTGTTTTATGGATTTTTTTATCCTCTCCTATTTTTCTGAGGATTTTAATGTTAAGGGTTTTTTCTTAATCTTTTTTTAAAGTTATCTTTTCCCTGCATCATCTTTGACTTCTTCCCTGCCCCTTGTAGTCTCTGTCTTTCTTATCAGATGTTGCTTAACTTCTGGTGATCCTTGGCTCTCTATTCATATTTAAAAGTAGAGTCCTAAAAAGATGATTGGAAGCTCAGTGTATGAGGCATTCTGTGTAGGGTGATCTGGTTAAGCTGTTTTGCTGGAGAACCCGTAACATTGGCATCTTTAGGTTTTTTTCACCTTGTTGGTTAGATTCTCCAGGGAAGATCCTTCTAGTCTCTGCTTTGGCTGACATTGTTCTGTTAGACAATAAGTATTAGAAGACCAGGGATATAATTTATTATATAACTTTTTACTCGAGTCTCTTGCTTTTGGTATGGAACACTTACCCGATTTGTATCTGATGTCTCCAATCCAGAGACGTTCTGTTTTATCCTCTCCAGGGAATAAACCCCTAGTGTTCTGCCAGAGTGGGGAAGAAATCAATACCCAGTTGTGTGGTGTATAGGGTAGAGGATCTGAGGATCTTATTATTTCTTTGGCAGACTTTCAACCAATTCTCCTGTTTTCTGCTCTGCTTTTACCCCCATTTTAAAAGGTGTTGCCAGTGAACTGAGCTTTTTGGGACTCTGGTGTAAATCAGGTTGCTTTTCTTACTGTTGGCTTTGAATTCAGCTCTCTTATATAAATCACTTACCACTTATCCACCTGCGTTCCAACTTCCAGTATTTTATTGCTATTGTCTCATCTCTGGTACTAATTCTCCTTGTGAGTTTATATCTCTAAATTCTCTTTGCTGTTAAATTAGTTAAAATTTTAATTTTACTTTTGGGGAGAGAGTAGAACTTTACTCTGCCATTTAAAAGCATGAGTCTGTATTCTCTTATACTTTCTCTTTTTGTAATATGTGTTATATTTGCAATAAGTAAAATATATTATTTAAAAAGGTTAAAAGGAAAGAACTCAGTCTTCTCTAAAACTTGCCAGCTTGTGATAGGATCAGATAACCTTTATTGCCTATCTTGAACAATATGGTGGTTTGCCAGTGGACAGTGGTTTGTTTCTAGTCATATACTGCTTTGCAATTCTATCTAGCTTTTGCAATCAATATCTTTTACTGGAATGTAAGTTTCTTTAGGGTAAGGACCGTAACATGTTCCCTGTTTTTTTTGAAAAATAAGTTATCAGAAATACGGGAAATGCTGGAAATTTACTTAATAATAATTATATTTTATTTTGATCTCATTTTATAGGTTGAAGAATGCCTCATCTGATATAAAACAAATGGTTAAAAATGAAACAGACTTGGATATTACTGCTGATCTCAGAAAGAAACTCCATCGGGCTAAGAAAGAAAAATTAGAAATAACAACTAAGCACAATGCAGAGGTAGAATTTATTTTCTTCTCAAATAATGTTAAAAGTAGAGTTTGATTATTTTAGATTCATTTCATATTAGAAACTACTTGTTTTAACATTTATCACTGTAACATTCTTGTGCTTAAAAAGGACATTAATAGAACAGATGGTTTTTTTAAATACAGTGGAATTGTATAGGAGTGTTAAAGTAGAAATTTAATGAAGTATTGTATTTATTGGTATGTTGCCTTAATTTTATTTTAATTAATGAATTATATTTGCTCAAAAATGTTAATTGATGAATGCGTTTGGTGACTAAGGGATTTGTAAATTAGGCATTTTGGAAATCTTAATGTAGTTTCCTTATGGTCTCAGTCATAGAGCAGTCTCTTAAACAATTAGATTTGAGTATGGAATTTTTGATCAGTGTAATTCATGAATTATCTTAGTTTGTTTTTCAATTGTATCATTATATCTTTTATTAGTATGTGTGTGTATATATATAAATATCTGTATTTCATATGTATATGTGTATATTCCAAGGACAGAAGTTAATTTTTACTCTAGGATAATTCATGAATTATATGTTTATGTCTCTTCTGTCGTCGTTCTTCTCTGTTTTCTTCTTTTTCTTTATTTAAGTCTTAATCATTCTTAAAGCTCAGCCTAGGCAGCCCGATGTAGTGGAAAGAATATTGAGTTACAGAGACCTGGACTCATTCTTGGCCCTTCCATTTACAACATATGTGACCTTGGGCGAGTTATTTATCCTGTACATCTTTGGTTTCTCATTGTGAAATGCTGGTCCCAAAGGGTTGTTGAGATAATTAAATGAAATAGAATTTGAGAAGTGTCTGTGCACTGTAATAGTAGTTGTAATTTATTGACAGTTAAGCATAAACAGTGTATTTTCCTTCCCTTTTTGCTAAAATCCAACGCTGTTCTGTCAGGAAACCTTTTAAAGCCTTGCTAGGTGAAAATGATTACTCCTTTCTTTCCTCTCCCATAACATGTTGCTGTTACAGATATTTTAGAGCTAAAACATTTATTTCATGCTTACCTGCGTTTCTTTAGTCCTTAAGCTTCGTGAGAGCTGAAAGTAGTGACCATGCTTTGTCCCTGTACCTGTCGAGTTGCTTATTGGCACGTAGTAGGCCCTCAGTAGCTGTGTGTTGAATAAACGTTTGGAAAAATGATCTTTTTCAGGTTCTCTAAGGAACAGTGGTTTATGATTAAAATAACAAGCGATCAATCTATGACTGTTTTATTTGTATTTTTAAGGGCAATTGAGGTAATTTTAAAGTGATAATTGAAGTAGTAATTGCTTTTATTTATGTTGTACTATTACATACTGAATATAAAGTAGTATTTGTTAAATGGGTGCTAATTGTTCATAATCCCCAAAACTTATTTTATAAACCAAATGTACATTTTACTTGAGAATATTAGTATCATGATAATCATTCATCCATTAAATAGATTCTTTCACATATATTTATAGTTATCACATTTCTCTTACCAGAACATACATTTATTATCTTTTATTTGATCAAAATATTTTGAATTATGTGTTCACATTAAAGAGATTGGAAATTATCTCACGGAAAAAAGAATTTTCTCGAAATAGGTAGTTATAGTTGGTTCAACTCCAGGTTTGTATTACTGTTCAGTTTTACTGTTTCAATTATTTGTTTAGCTGATTTTACTCATATAGTAAAATTTTTAGCCATGTAATTTCTAAATATGTCCATTATAAAGCAAGGCAGAGAGGAATGAAACTATCTAAAAACTAAGGCCAGATATTTGTCTTATCAGGTACTCCTAATGCTAACACACTGGCTTATTGGCACAAAATTTCTTTAAAATCTAAGTGTCCTATCAATAGATGAGTGGATAAAGAAAATGTTTCAAATATGTGTATATATATATATATATATACACATATAAATGAATATATATATATTATTTAAAAAAAAATTTATTTCTTTATTTTTGGCTGCATTAGGTCTTTGTTGCTGCGTGTGGGCTTTCTCTAGTTGCAGTGAGCGGGGGCTACGCTTCGTTGCGGTGCGTGGGCTTCTCATTGCATTGGCTTCTCTTGTTGCAGAGCATGGGCTCTAGGCATGCGGGCTTCAGTAGTTGTGGCACACAGGCTCAGTAGTTGTGGCTCGTGGGCTCTAGAGTGCAGGCTCAGTAGTTGTGGCACACGGGCTTAGTTGCTCTGCAACAGGTGGGATCTTCCCGGACCAGGGCTTGAACCTGTGTCCCCCTCATTGGCAAGCAGAGTCTTAACCACTGCACCACCAGGGAAGTCCGTGTGTGTGTGTGTGTGTGTGTATGTGTGTGTGTGTGTGTATATACAATGGAATATTATTCACACAAAAAAAGAGTGACATCTTGCCATTTGTGACAATATAGATGGACCTTGGGGCCATTATGGTAAGTGAAATAAGTCAGACAGAGAAAAACAAATACTGGAGGGATCTTCAAGATGGCGGAGGAGTAAGATGTGGAGATCACCTTCCTTCCCACAAATACATCAGAAATACATCTACATGTGGAACAACTCCTACAGAACACCTACTGAACGCTGGCAGAAGACCTCAGACCTCCCAAAAGGCAGGAAACTCCCCATGTACCTGGGCAGGGCAAAAGAAAAAAGGAAAACCAGAGACAGAAGAATAGAGACAGGACCTGCCCCTCTGGGAGGGAGCTGTGAAGGAGGAAAAGTTGCCACACACTTGGAAGCCCCTTCACTGGTGGAGACGAGGGGTGGATAGGGGGGAAGCTTTGGAGCCATGGAGAAGAGCACAGCAACAGGGGTGCAGAGGGTAAAGCAGAGAGATTCCCGCACAGAGGATTGGTTCCGACCAGCACTCACCAGCCTGAGAGGCTTGTCTGCTCACCCGCTGGGATGGGTGTGGGCTGGGAGACGAGGCTCCAGCTTCAGAGGTCATATCCCAGGGAGAGGACTGGGGTTGGCTGCGTGAACACAGCCTGAAGGGGGCTAGTGCACCACAGCTATTGGTGAGCGAATCTGGGAAAATGTCTAGACCTGCCTAAGAGGCAAGAGACCATTGTTTTGGGGTGCATGAGGAGAGGGGATCCAGAGCACTGCCTAAACGAGCTCCAGAGATGGGCACCAGTTGTGGCTATCAGCGCGGATACTGGAGACGGACATGAAATGCTAAGGCTGCTGCTGCAGCCACCAAGACGCCTGTGTGCAAGCACAGGTCACTATCCACACCTCCCCTCCCGGGAGCCTATGCAGCCTGCCACTGCCAGGGTCCCGTGATCCATGGACAACTTCCCTGGGAGAACACACATTGTGCCTCAGGCTGTGAAAACGTCATGCTGGCCTCTGCTGCTGCAGGCTCACCCTGCATTCTGTACCCCTCCTTCCCTCTGGCCTGAAGTGAGCCAGAGCCCCCGAATCAGCTGCTGCTTTAACCCCATCCGGTCTGGGTGGGGAACAGATGCCCTCAGGCGACCTACACGCAGAGGCGGGGCCAAATCCAAAGCTGAACCCCAGGAGCTGTGCGAACAAAGAAGAGAAAGGGAAATCTCTCCCAGCAGCCTCAGGAGCAGTGGATTAAATCTCCACAGTCAACCTGATTTACCCTGCATCTGTGGAATACCTGAATAGACAATGAATCATCCCAAAATTGGGGCAGTGGACTTTGGGAGCAACTGTAGACTTGGGGTTTGCTTTCTGCATCTAATTTGTTTCTGGTTTTATGTTTATTTTAGTTTAGTATTTAGAGCTTATTATCACTGGTAAATTTGTTTATTGATTTGGTTGCTCTCATAATTGCTTTTTTTAAAAAAATATATAATTTTCTTATTCTGTTTTTGTGACTGTGTATGTGTATGCTTCTCTGTGTGATTTTGTCTCTATGGCTTTGCTTTTACCATTTGTCCTAGGGTTCAGTCTTTCCATTTTTCTGGGATAGTTTTTAGCGCTTGTTATCATTGGTGGATTTGTTTTTTAGTTTGGTTGTTCTCTTCTTTCTTTTTTTTATTACTTTTTTATTTTTAATAATTTATCTTTTATTTTATTATTTTCTTTCTTTCTCTCTTTTTCCTCCCTTTTCTTCTGAGCTGAGTGGCTGACAGGGTCTTGGTGCTCTGGCCGGGTGTTAGGCCTGAACCTCTGAGGTGGGAGAGCTGAATTCAGGACATTGGACCACCAGAAACCTCCCAGCCCCATGTAAAATCAAATGGTGAGAGCTCTCACAGAGATCTCCATCTCAATGCTAAGACCCAGCTCCACTCAACAACCAGCAAGCTACAGTGTGGGACACCCTGTGCCAAACAACTAGCAAGACAGGAACACAACCCCACCTGTTAGCAGAGAGACTGCCTAAAATCATAATCAGTTCACAGATACCCCAAAACACACCACCGGACATGGTCCTGCCCACCAGAAAGAAAAGATCCATCCCCACCCACCAAAACACAGGCACCAGTCCCCTCCAGCAGGAAGCCTACACAACCCACTGAACTAACCTTACCAACTGGGGGCAGACACCAAAAACAATGGGAACTATGAACCTACAGCCTGCAAAAGGAGACCCCAAGCACAGTAATATAAGCAAAATGAGAAGACAGAGAAATACCCAGCAGATGAAAGAGCAAAGTAAAAACCCACCAGATCAGACAAATGAAGAGGAAATAGGCAGCCTACCTGAAAAAGAATTCAGAAAAATGATAGTAAAGATGATCCCAAATCTTGGAAATAGAATGGAGAAAATACAAGAAATTTTTAACAAGGACCTAGAAGAACTAAAGGGCAAACAAACAATGATGAAAAACACAATAAATGAAATTAAAAGTTCTCTAGAAGGAATCAATAGCAGAATAACTGAGGCAGTAGAACGGATAAATGACCTGGAAGATAAAATGGTAGAAATAACTACTGCAGAGCAGAATAAAGGAAAAAGAATGAAAAGAATTGAGGACAGTCTCAGAGACCTCTGGGACAACACTAAATGCACCATTTGAATTATAGGGGTCCCAGAAGAAGAAGAGAAAAAGAAAGGGAATGCAAAAATATTTAAAGAGATTATAGTTGAAAACTTCCCTAACATGGGAAAGGAAATAGTCAATCAAGTCCAGGAAGCAGATAGAGTCCCATACAGGATAAATCCAAGGAGAAACACACCAACACATATATTAATCAAACTATCAAAAATAAAATACGAAGGAAAAATATTAAAAGCAGCAAGAGAAAAGCAGCAAATAACATACAAGGGAATCCTCATAAGGTTAGCAGTTGATCTTTTAGCAGAAACTCTGCAAGTCAGAAGGCAGTGGCAGCACATATTTAATGTGATGAAAGGGGAAAACCTACAACCAAGGTTACTCTTCCCAGCAAGGATCTCATTCAGATTTGACAGAGAAATTAAAACCTTTACAGACAAGCAAAAGCTAAGAGAGTTCAGCACCACCAAACCAGCTGTACAACAAATGCTAAAGGAACTTCTCTAGGCAGGAAACACCTACAAGAAGGAAACACCTACAAGAGAAGGAAAACACCTACAAGAGAAGGAAAAGACCTACAAAAAAAACCCCCAAAACAATTAAGAAAATGGTAATAGGAACATACATATTGATAATTACCTTAAATGTAAAAGGATTAAATGCACCAACCAAAAGATATAGACTGACTGAATGGGTACAAAAACAAGACCCGTATACATGCTGTCTACAAGAGACCCACTTCAGACCTAGGGACACATACAGACTGAAAGTGAGGGGATGGAAAAAGATATTCCATGCAAATGGAAATCAAAAGAAAGCTGGAGTAGCAGTTCTCATATCAGACAAAATAGAATTTAAAATAAAGACTTCTTACAAGAGACAAAGAAGGACACTACATAATGATCAAGGGAGCAATCCAAGAAGAAGATATAACAATTATAAATATTTATGCACCCAACATAGGAGTGCCTCAATACATAAGGCAAATGCTAACAGCCATAAAATGGGAAATCGAGAGTAACACAGTCATAGTAGGGGACTTTAACACCCCACTTTCACCAATGGACAGATCATCCAAAATGAAAATAAGTAAGGAAACACAAGCTTTAAATGACACATTACACAAGATGGACTTAGTTGATATTTATAGGACATTCCATCCAAAAACAACAGAATACACTTTCTTCTTAAGTGCTCATGGAACATTCTCCAGGATAGATCATATCTTGGGTCACAAATCAAGGCTTGGTAAATTTAAGAAAATTGAAATCATATCAAGTATCTTTTCTGACCACAACGCTATGAGACTACATATCAATTACAGGAAAAAAAACTGTAAAACATACAAACACATGGAGGCTAAGCAATACACTACTAAATAACCAAGAGATCACTGAAGAAATCAAAGAGGAAATCAAAAAATACCTAGAAACAAATGACAATGAAAACACCATGACCCAAAACCTATGGGATGCAGCAGAAGCAGTTCTAAGAGGGAAGTTTATAGCAATACAGTCCTATCTCAAGAAACAAGAAAAACCTCAAATAAACAACCTAACCTTACACCTAAAGCAATTAGAGAAAGAACAAAAAAAACCCCCCAAAGTTAGTAGAAGGAAAGAAATCATAAAGATCAGGTCTGAAATAAATGAAAAAGAAATGAAGGAAACGATAGCAAAGATCAATAAAACTGAAACCTGGTTCTTTGAGAAGATAAGAATAATTGATTAAACCATTGGCCAGACTCCTAAAGAAAAAAGGGAGAAGGCTCAAATCAATAGAATTAAAAATGAAAAAGGAGAAATAACAACTGACACTGTAGAAATACAAAGGATCATGAGAAATTACTATAAGCAACTATATGCAAATAAAATGGACAACCTGGAAGAAATGGACAAATTCTTGGAAAAGCACAACATTCCAAGACTGAACCAGGAAGAAATAGAAAATACAAACAGACCAGTCACAAGCACTGAAATTGAAACTGTGATTAAAAATCATCCAACAGGGCTTCCCTGGTGGTACAGTGGTTGAGAGTCTGCCTGCAGATGCAGGGGACACGGGTTCGTGCTCCGGTCTGGGAGGATCCCACATGCCGTGGAGTGGCTGGGCCCGTGAGCCATGGCCGCTGGGCCTGTGCGTCCGGAGCCTGTGCTCTGCAACGGGAGAGGCCACAACAGTGAGAGGCCCACACACTGCAAAAAAAAAAAAAAAAAAAAAAATCATCCAACAAACAAGAGTCCAGAACCAGATGGCTTCACAGGTGAATTCTATCAAACATTGAGAGAAGAGCTAACACATATCCTTCTCAAACTCTTCCAAAATATAGCAGAGGGAGGAACACTCCCAGACTCATTCTGCGAACCCACCATCACCCTGATACCAAAACCAGACAAAGATGTCACGGAAAAAGAAAACTACAGGCCGGTATCCCTGATGAACATAGATGCAAAAATCCTCAACAAACAGAATTTGGCAGCACATTAAAGGGATCATACACCACGATCAAGTGGGGTTTATCCTAGGAATGTAAGGATTCTTCAATATATGCAAAGCAATCAGGGTGATGCACCATATTAACAAACTGAAGGATAAAATCCATATGATCATTTCAATAGACACAAAAAAAGCTTTTGATAAAATTCAACACCCATTTATGATAAAAACCCTCCAGAAAGTAAGCATAGAGGGAACTTACTTCAACATAATACAGGCCATATATGACAAGCCCATAGCTACCATCGTTCTCAGTGTTGAAAAGCTGAAACCATTTCCACTAAGATCAGGAACAAGACAAGGCTGCCCACTCTCACCACTCTTATTCAACATAGTTTTGGAAGTTTAGCCACAGCAGTCAGAGAAGAAAAAGAAATAAAAGGAATCCAAGTCAGAAAAGAAGAAGTAAAGCTGTCACTGTTTGCAGATGATATGGTACTATACATATAGAATCCTAAAGATGCTACCAGAAAACTACTAGAGCTAATCAATAAATTTAGTAATGTAGCAGGATACAAAATTAATGCACACAAATCTCTTTCATTCCTATGCACTAATGATGAAAAATCTGAAAGAGAAATTAAGGAAACACTCCCATTTACCATTGCAACAAACAGAATAAAATACCTAGGAATAAAACTACCTAAGGAGACAAAAGACCTGTCTGCAGAAAACTGTAAGACACTGATGAAAGAAATTAAAGATGATATAAACAGATGGAGAGATATACCATGTTCTTGGATTGGAAGAATCAACATTGTGAAAATGACTATACTACCCAAAGCAATCTATAGGTTCAATGCAATCCCTATCAAACTACCAATGGCATTTTTCACAGAACTAGAACAAAAGATTTCACAATTTGTATGGAAACACAAAAGACCCCGAATAGCCAAAGCAATCTTGAGAAAGAAAAAATAGAGCTGGAGGAATCAGGCTCCCGGACTTCAGACTATATTACAAAGCTGCAGTAATGAAGACAGTATGGTACTGGTACAAAAACAGAAATATAAATCAATGAAACAGATAGAATGCCCAGAGATAAACCCATGCACATATGGTTACCTTATCTTTGATAAATGAGAGAAGAATATACAATGGAGAAAAGGTATCCTCTTCAATAAGTGGTGCTGGGAACACTGGACAGCTACATGTAAAAGAATGAAATTAGAACACTCCCTAAGACCATACAGAAAAATAAACTCAAAATGGATTAGAGACCTAAATGTAAGGCCAGACACTATAAAACTCTTAGAGGAAAACATAGCTAGAACACTCTGTGACATAAATCACAGGAAGATCCTTTTTGGCCAACCTCCTAGAGAAATGGAAATAAAAACAAAAAGAAACAAATGGGATGTAATGAAACTTAAAAGCTTTTGCACAACAAAGAAAACTAAACAAGACAAAAAGAACAACCCTCAGAATTGGAGAAAATATTTGCAAATGAAGCAACTGACAAAGGATTCATCTCCAAAATATACAAGCAGCTCATGCAGCTCAGTATTAATTAAACAAACAACCGAATCCCAAAATGGGCAGAAATCCCAAATACATATTTCTCCAGAGAAGATATACAGATTGCCAACAAACACATGAAAGGATGATCAACATCACTAATCATTAGAGAAATGCAAATCAAAAGTACAATGAGGGCTTCCCTGGTGGCGCAGTGGTTGAGAGTCCGCCTGCCGATGCAGGGGACATGGGTTCGTGCCCCGGTCCAGGAAGATCCCACATGCCGTGGAGCGGCTGGGCCCGTGAGCCATGGCCGCTGAGCCTGCAC
Source organism: Phocoena sinus (assembly GCF_008692025.1). Classification (NCBI taxonomy): domain Eukaryota; kingdom Metazoa; phylum Chordata; class Mammalia; order Artiodactyla; family Phocoenidae; genus Phocoena; species Phocoena sinus. Next base: position 65,435,839 of record NC_045768.1, read on the forward strand.
GTCCAGAGCCTGTGCTCCGCAACGGGAGAGGCCACAACAGTGAGAGGCCCGCATACCGCCAAAAAAAAAAAAAAAAAAAAAAAAAAAAAAAAAAGTACAATGAGATATCACCTCACACCGGTCAGAATGGCCGTCATCAAAAAATCTACAAACAGTATATGCTGGAAAGGGTGTGGAGAAAGGGAAACCCTCTTGTACTGTTGGTGGGAATGTAGACTGATACAGCCACTATGGAGAACAGTATGGAGGTTCCTTAAAAAACTAAAAACAGGACTACTATATGACCCAGCAATCCCACTACTGGGCATATACCCTGAGAAAACCATAATTCAAAAAGAGTCATGTACCACAATGTTCATTGCAGCACTGTTTACAATAGCCAGGATGTGGAAGCAACCTAAATGTCTATCAACAGATGAATGGATAAAGAAGATGTGGTACATATATACAATGGAATATTACTCTGTCATAAAAAGAAACAGCATTGAGTTATTTGCAGTGAGGTGGATGGACCTAGAGACTGTCATACAGAGTGAAGTAAGTCAGAAAGAGAAAAACAAATACTGTATGCTGACGCATATATATGGAATCTTAAAAAAATAAAGTGGTTCTGAAGAACCTAGGGACAGGACAGGAATAAAGACGCAGATGTAGAGAATGGACTTGAGGACTTGGAGGGGGGAAGGGTAAGCTGGGACGAAGTGAGAGAGTGGCATGGACATATATACACTACCAAATGTAAAATAGATAGCTAGTTGGAAGCAGCCGCATGGCACAGGGAGATCAGCTCTGTGATTTGTGACCACGTAGAGGGGTGGGTTAGGGAGGGTGGGAAGGAGACGCAAGAGGGAGGAGAAATGGGGATAAATTTATATGTATAGCTGATTTACTTTGTTATACAGCAGAAACTAACACAACATTGTAAAGCAATTATACTCCAATAAAGATGTTAAAAAAAAGACAAATACTGTATGATATCATTTATAGGTGGTATTTAAAAATTAAAGAAAACCCCAAGCTCATAGATACAGAGAATAAATTGGTGGTTGTCAGAGGCAGGGGGTGGGTGGAGGTAGATGAAATGGGTGAACGGGGTCAAAAGGTACACACTTCCCAGTTATAAAATAAGTCCTGGGTATGTAATATACAGCATGGCAACTATAGTTAATAATGTACTGTATTGCATTTTTGAAAGTTGCTAAGAGAGTAGATCTTAAAAGTTCTCATCACAAGAAAAAAATTGTAACTATGTATGGTGATGGATGTTAACTAGAATTATGTGGTGATCATTTTGTAATATATATAAATATTAAATCATTATGTTGTACACCTGAACCTAATATGTCAATTATACCACAATAAAAAATAATAAAAATCTTTAAAATGACTTACCTAGGAATTTCATTATTGTGGGTTCTTGGGCAACTTATGTCATTTTTCTGAGCCCCCGTTTTCTTTCCTAGGTATAGAAATAATAGGTTACTGTTGAGATTTGTTAGTGGGCAGAGGGTATGGGGGAGAGGAGTTTCTTACAGACTCACAGCTTCCGAATGAAACTAAGTTGTACTGATGTGGGTGATTGAGATGGGAAAATGCCACAAGGTTTTCACTTTTGCAGTGGTTATTAAAATTATTTGAGCACAATAATACAGATGTGCAAAGTAGGACAAGAGGTCTGTGGCCCCGATAGTGACGATAGAGCAAGAAAATCTTTTAGAGCAATGAGGATGGGAGAGAATAAGGAAAAGCAATGTAACTTTCTCTAGCCAAAAGTTACTGGATACCTAGGACGAAGCAGTAGGCTTTCTAGGGTTCAAGACCTAAAGGTGTTTGACTGATCCTGTCAGATTTCTTAGGAGTAGGGGTCTTAAGCAGGGGTCCTTACAAACTGAGAAATCAAGGAATCCATGTAGTTGGATAGGGAGAAATTATATTTTTATTTTTAATAACCCCTAACTCATGTTAAGCATTTCCTTCAGTTATGAAGGGCTTGGCCCAGCCTGTCATCCTTTTAAATGCAAGCTATAGTAGGATTAGCAGTACTTTTGAATTTATCACCAATAGAAATTGCAGACACATACCATACTTCAGTTACTGCAAATATATTGAAATATTGTTTATACTTGTCATTACTTTGAAATGGTTATTAGACTTGTGAGTACAACTTGTTATTTAATGTGTTATTAAAGAAGTAACGTAGATTACAGCATCACAAATCGGTTGTTATATCATATATTTATTTTTATACTTTGATTCTTTTTGTTATCTTGTGTATTTTATTTTATGCATGTAATTACATTATTTTGAAAAGGCTGTGCCAGATTGCCAAAGAGGGTCATGGCGTAAAAATGGTGAAAGACCTTTTAGAGGCTGAGACATGCTGTAGGAGGGCATCAGGGAAGACATGGAGGATGACACAGAGAGGAGGTTCTAAGACACCTGGTTGAGCATAAGACCTAAAAGAATGAAGACTTGTTTTGAAAAGGAGGGAGATACCATTTTGTTGCTGTTCATGTTGTAGTGCACATGTTGAAGCTTAAATGAGAAAACAACCTCATGGTTGTTTTTCACAGCTAGAGGATATGTTTTTCACAGCTCTGTGGGTAGCTCTGGAAATCAAATAAGGCCCAGTCAGGCTAAAAGAGGGACATTAATAGATGGAATTGGTTGTACAGGTGATGAAATACCTAGGAATTCAAACAGGGAATGATGAGGCCACCTAGAGATTAGTTACATCAGGAAGCCACCATCACCTCTAGGCCAGAGGACCAATGGGAGGAGATGATGTTACCAGAGTCCAGAAGTTGGAGCTGTCTGGTGGGAGGGAGAACCATGGTAGGGGCTGTTCAGTCAGGTTGGGATGTTGGAATGAAGGATAGGCAGCTGGAACCTGAAAAGAGATGCAGCTACTGCCAGAGACACTGCCGGAAGTAGAGCCATTTAACAATGGAGCATGGGAATTACAGTTCCTATGATATAATAGAGTAGAGCAAAAGAAGGGGGTTGAGAAATGGATAAAATGGACAAATAATTGACACTCCACACTTTTTGCTCTTCAGCATTCATTATCACTCTTCTGCTCATGTGTAACTCCCATGCAATAATATCTTGTTCCTGTGTAATCTTGCAAGGCAACTCAAATATCCTCTATACAAAGATGCTCTCACCTACTCCACAATGGGAGACAGAAAGACTTATTAGGCCATTGTTTCTATCTCACAGATGATATGTATCCTCACCATCAGAATCTTACAATTTTGTGTCTCATGAATTAAATTGAGACCAATAGTACCAGCATTCTTCATATAATGCCAGATATGAGGAGCAAAGAAAAAAATCACTAATATATACATATAACAGATATGCAGAGCTGCTGCAGTTCTTATTCTTAGAACTGGTGCTAGGGTTATAAGCTGATTTTTTCTTTTTCTTTTTTTTTTTTTTGTGGTATGCGGGCCTCTCACTGCGGTGGCCTCTCCTGCTGCGGAGCACAGGCTCTGGATGTGCAGGCCCAGCAGCCATGGCTCACGGGCCCAGCTGCTCCGCGGCATGTGGGATCTTCCCGGACCGGGGCACGAACCCACGTCCCCTGCATCGGCAGGCGGACTCCCAACTACTGCGCCACCAGGGAAGCCCTATAAGCTGATATTTTTCACTTCACTTCTGTCACAGCTGATTCCTGTTCCCCTTACCCTCTGCCAGCATTTTCCTTGGTGGAGTGACTGCATTTCATTCTTGAAAAGTTTGATTCCTTAATGGTGCCACATCTATTGGATCTCTGTAGATATGGATATACTGAGAATCATACCGTTGAATCCCCAGGTTTCCATGGTCTCCTCTGCCTCACTATGCCCTTGGTAATCAGGATCAGTCACCCCAGCCAGTCTTGGTAATCAAGACTCTGGTAACATCATCTTTCTTTGCCTTTTGTTTCACTGGTACAAGGAGCCTAAAACTAGCCTAGAGGTAGTCTCAGCTTCTGATATAATGGATTTAAAAAAAATTTTTTTTACTGCAGTAAAAAATATATAACATTTACAATTTTAACCATTTTAAGTGTACAATTCAGTTATATTTATATTCACAGCACTGTGCAACCATCGCCAGTATCTATTTTCAAAAATTTTTATCATCCCATACAGAAACTGTACCTATTAAGCAATAACTGCCCCGTCCTCCTTCCCCCATCCCCACCCCTGCTAACCTCTAATCTACTTTATATTTCTATGCATTTTCATGTTCTAGATATATACCTTATATAAGTGGCAGCATAGAATATTTGTCCTTTTGTGTTTGTTTTGTTTCATTTGGCGTAATGTTTCCGAAGTTAATCCATGTTGCAGTATCAATGTGGATCATTTTTGTGTCAACTGGTGGAAGTATTCACCCTTTGTAAATTAAGATCTCTTCTGAAATATCAAAGCCCAAAGTTGCATGTTTGGGTGGGTGGGGGGGAACCCGGTGAGTGGGTTGGTAGGTGGTAAGGTTATTAGAGGCTATGTTAATAGAGAGAGGCCACTTCCACTTCCATCCTTTAGTTCCTGGATCTGTGTATGCGAGATATAGCAAATGCTAGTCTCCAGTTCAGAGCTTGTACCTTGCGCATTGGGAAAGGCTCGGGGAAGTTTACAGTGTGTACTTGTGGTGGTGCCTCAAGGAGTCAGGGAGTCTGGGAACTGATGGGAGGGTATGACTTCATATTTTAGAGACTTAAGTAAGGATTCTGCTCACCAGACTTGGAGTTTTTCTGTTTTTTTATCAGTTTGTTTTTTTTGGTTTGTTTGTTTTTGTTGTTGTTTAGACCAAATAATGCTTTAGAATCGCTTCTCCAATATGGTGGCCATTAGCCACATGTATCTTTTGAGCACTTGAAATGTGACTAGTCTGAATTAAGATGTGATACAAATACACACTGGATTTCAAAAACTTGGTACAAAAAGGTGTAAAATATCTAAAAAAAGTAAAATAGCTCACTAATAATTTTTCATGTTGATTTTATGTTGAAATAAAGAATCTTGGATATATTGGGTTAAGTAAAATGTTAAAATTAGTTTCACATATTTTTACTTTTCAAAATATTGCTACTAGAAAATTTAAAATTACACAAGATTTAAAATTTCTTGCATTACATATCTACTGCATAGCACCGCTTTAGAAGACTGCCCATCTCTTTAATTCCCGGGTACACGAGAATCAATTAGACACCACCACAAATACCTGGAGGTCAAATGCTATGATGACTGTTGTGCTCCAGCCGTCCGTTATAGAAACTGTGCTCACCTTGTCTCTACTGGTTAATTGTGACCACTTGGCCTTTGCTGCTCTGGAAGTTCTCCATTTTGATTGAGGTTGGCGAGTCCATCTCAATTATGACATATCCCCCCATTATCTTTACCATCTACTATTATCTCTGGTATATAGAGGTTAGCCGCTAGAGCTTTCTAAGGGTGCTTTTGCTGGCCAGTGTATTTTAGAGCACTTTAATTAGGAAAATAATGTCCTTTGGGCTCTCAAAGAGGATGCAGTTAGCGAAAGGGGAGGTTTTGGTTTGCTCATAAAAAAAGCACTCCCATCTTCTTTTATTTTATTTTATTTTTTAAATATTTATTTATTTATTTATTTGGCTGCGCCGGGTCTTAATTGCGGCACACGGGATCTTCATTGCCGCGTGGGGGATCTTCATTGCGGCATGTGAGATCTTTTTTAAATTAATTAATTAATTAATTTTTATCTTTGGCTGTGTTGGGTCTTCATTGCTACGTGCGGGCTTTCACTAGTTGCGGTGAGCAGGGGCTACTCTTCGTTGTGGTGCGTGGGCTTCTCACTGTCGTGGCTTCTCTTGCTGCGGAGCCGGGCTCTAGGCACGCAGGCTTCAGTAGTTGTGGCACGTGGGCTCAGTAGTTGTGGCTCGTGGGCTCTAGAGCTCAGGCTCAGTAGTTGTGGCTCATGGGCTTAGTTGCTCTGTGGCATGTGGGATCTTCCTGGGCCAGGGCTCGAACCCATGCCCCTTGCATTGGCAGGTGGATTCTTAACCACTGCACCACCAGGGAAACCCCCATGTGGGATCTTTAGTTGCGGCATGTGGGCTCTTTTAGTTGCAGCATGTGGGATCTAGTTCCCTGACCAGGGATTGAACCCAGGCCCCTTGCATTGGGAGCGTAGAGTCTTAGCCACCAGACCACAAGGGAAGCCACCACTCCCATCTTCTTAAGTCTGCATATTATATCAGGAAAGTACTGGCATTTTGACTTTATTAAGTGATGCAGGCTGATGTTGAATTCAATTTACAGTCACACATTCCAAGCAAACTGTTACAGCTAGCTTATTAAATCCAAATCAAGCCTATATAGGGTTCCTTCTATTACAAGATTAGCAAGATTTTGCAGTCCTTTTGCTATAGATACTATCTTCTCCCAGAGAAGACTGCATTTCTCCCCTTGTGGCTTACTGAGGTCTGGGTCTATCGATGGCGACAAAGAGGTGAAAGTGGGTCTTGCACATCTTGTTGCAAGACAGCTATTTCAGTTGTGGTCCTTACTAAGTCTTTAAGCAAGGGAAGGTCAAGTAGCTCAGACAGGGAGAAGAGGCTGCTGTTGTTGGGAGAAGGGGTGTTCAGAGGAGACTGGAAGTTTGCAGTTTTCAGGATTGTCTAATTCCAAAAGTCCTCATCCATCTCCTTCCTTTCTACCTAATACCCAGATGATATATACCATCTTAACATTAGAAACTTGTTGAGGCTCTTTATTCAACTTGTATTTTAATTCTGCATTCCCCATAATTTGATTTTCCATCTGGTCTTTAGCCTTGTTTGCCATGGGGCTATGAGAAATAAGAGATTCTTTAAAGTCAACATAGAAACTCTCTGGCTTTCTGACTGTCTTGAGCTGAGATTCTAGAACCCTGGGATTACCTTTTCATTTTTGTAAATTCTCTAGCATAGTTAGATTTAGCCTTCCCATGCCATGGGGTCTTGTAGTAAACAAAACTGCCATGTTGGTCAAGTGCAGTTGCTACTTCATTTCCCAAAGGCTTGAACTCAACTGGCACTTTATTTTAAACAATTGCACATGATAATGTAAATAATTGTGATCCCACTGGAGGCCATGGATCACTGCAAAAGTATCTCATTTCTACCTGCAAAAAGGTCTTCATTGTATTTAGGCTCATATAGGTTTACCACAAAATATCAGAAACCCATCTTGAGGCTATGTCTGATACCAAGAGTAATATCATTTGGTGTCCAAGTGGAATTGATTACACAAGTACCAGAAGAGGTAAAAAGACAAATAGGGGATGTTAAGGCAACCCAGAGGGTAGCAACATTAGGAAGTTGCTTTCGTTCCTAAGGTTGAAAAAAGCTAGCTATCCAGAAGGATTTGCAGCCATAGGGAAGACAGATGCTGCTCAGGGTAGATCTAGAGAGGGACAAATACCCTGGCTTCTCCTTTCCTGTCCTTACATATACCACAAGTGCCTCTCATTGATCCAGACTCCCAAGAAGCCAGTGCGCAGGGAAGTCTGGTACATGTAGTTCCTAGAATATGGAGTAGAGCTGGAGAAGGATGGGGGAGGGGGTGTCTGAGGGCAAACAGGTAAATGACTGGCACAACTGGGAATGCCCAAATGTTAACAACTTTATTCCTGGGCAGGGAGGGATGGCGTGATTCTGAAATAAATGGAGTTATCTTGAAGATGTAATAAAGGTTTTATGTTTTTTTCCATTAACTTATTAAAAGATATTTGTAAATTCTTATTTTGTGAGTATAAGTGTGCTGAAGACATTTACTTTTCTAACATTTATAAAAATGGAAATTATTTTTTTTATATATGTTAAAAAGAGTGTAACTCCCGCTGCACTCTACATATTAACTGCTACTTATGGTAATTTCTGATGTTGCCCTTTAGAAATCCTTTTTGTCTTTTCTTATATGGTAATTGGACCATCTATTTCTAGCCTGATATAGTAGCTTGATGCTTTCCCGTATGATACCTTCCTAGCATTCTCTCTCATCCATCATTTCTTTCTCTCCCTCCAGCAAGAAGTAATTTTGCTTTTCTTTGAACTATCATAACATTTTTACCTCTTTTGTAAAACTAATCCCTTATGACTTTCTATAGCATTTCATTACTTGAGATCAGGGGCTCTATAATGTTTGTTTTTATATCTTTCACTGTACTTGACATGTAGCAAGTATTTAATATCATTTAATGGATCATTGATTAGATCATAGAATTTCAGAGTGGGAAGGGACTTTATAAATCATCTGGTTCTAACTCTCTGACCTGTCTCCTGTCACACTGCTTCATGGAAGGATATTAGATAAATTAAATCTAGTTATTAACTATCTGGTTATCTAAATAGTAGATAAATTAGATATTCATTCATTAAAATCCCTGTAAAACAGGCACTTTTATTACTTTATGCTCTATGAGTAATGTCATAATCCAGAGAAATAATATAGACAATATTTACCAAATTTTGATACTATTTGCTCCTTTTTTTAAGGCATTTTATTTTATTTTTTGGCCGCACTGTGCGGCATGTGGGACGTTAGCTCCCTGGCCAGGGTTCGAACCTGTGCTCCCTGCATTGGGAGTGAGGAGTCTTAACCACTGGACTGCCAGGGAAGTCCACCATTTGCTTCTTGATTTCAATTAGGGTTTAGGAGTAGAGGAGAGAATGAATTTTTTTTTTTTTTTCCCGGTACGCGGCCCTCTCACTGTTGTGGCCTCTCCCGTTGCGGAACACAGGGTCCGGACGCGCAGGCTCAGCGGCTATGGCCCACGGGCCCAGCCGCTCCGCGGCATGTGGGATCTTTCCGGACCGGAGCACGAACCCATGTCCCTTGCCTCGGCAGGCGGACTCTCAACCACTGCGCCACGAGGGAAGCCCGAGAATGAATTTTTAAGTTCTTACTATATGTCATGCATTTTTTTCACTTCTTAGGTATGACTTTTTCTGATTAAAACCTGTGATTTCTCTTTACTTTTAATAAGTGCATATAAGAATTAAAAAATTTTTTTCTCTAGTGGATTCTCTAAAATAAGAAAATTAATGTTATTTGCTGAGTAAGGCTAGTGCTTCTTTTCCAGTCTTTTAGAAAGTATAAATGTGTAAATTCTTGTCTTATAAATATTATAGAAACAAATTTCTCTAAGAAAATTGTTTGGGTGCATGATCTCATAATCTTGGAGACATATTTTTATATTGGTTCATGATATCAGAAGTCTGTTTTTAGCTGGCAAGCTACGAGAGCCAGATTGCCAAGCTACGATCCGAGGTTGAAAAAGGAGAGGCATTGCGACAAAGTCTGGAATATGACCTGGCTGTTGCTAGAAAGGAAGCTGGACTCGGAAGGCGGGCTGCTGAAGAAAGATTAGCTGAGGCACATAGGATCCAAGAAAAACTCTGTGGTAAAACTATTTCTATTTCTTTCCCTGTTTGTAACGTCATTGTATATCGTTGCTCCCTGTTGTGTATGCATTCCATATAGGATCAGAGGTAGGGTTTTGATTTCTTTGACTGGCCTTTGATGGACAGACTTTGCTGTGTGTGTATATGTCTTCTGGCAATTATGTGAACATTCATGTACTTTACCTTACATTATTTTTTTGGTACAAGTATAGAAAAATGGTTTCAAAATTCTGTTAATCACTTTTTAGAGCACTTGTTTCATGAATAATCAGCAGAATCATATAGAGATTTAAAAAAAATTCATAGGCCTCCTATCACATGTAATCTGAAACAGAATCTCTAGCTTGAGAAAATCTGTATGTTCAAGAAGCACTGCAGGTGATTTGTTGATTAGCTAGGTTTAGGAACCACAGAGTATAATATATATAAAGAAGTGTGCCTAGATAAGTGTATGACTTATAACCAGCACCTGGGTCATGAAATGGAAAATTACCAGAAGTCCTCCACATAGATAACTGCTATCCTGATTTTTAATAGTAATAATTAATTTTGCCTCTTTTTCGTACTTTATATGAAAGGAATCATATAGTATGTACTCTTTTGTATCTGGCTTCTTTTCTTCAACTTTGTGCTTGTGAGTTCATTCCTATTGTCATATGAACTTCATATTGATGTTTAGTATTATATAGTGTGAACATACCACACTTATATTCATCCATTTCTATTGGTAGTGGGTAGTGTCTGGTTTTTGTTTATTAAGAATAGTGTTGCCCTGAACATTCTTATACTCAGCAGGTTTTAATGAAGAGACCACTGAACGTGAATTCTGAAGATTTAGATTTAGGTCCTGATTCTGCCACTTACTGATACTTGAACCTAGGTTGTTTTAAGGATGAGATGAGAAAATAAAAGTGCTTTGTTAACTGCATGGGGCCAAGCGAATGTCACGTTATAATATTATAAAGGTTACGATCCCTAGTCTTGGCCTGGCCATTGGTCAAAAATACTTTGGATTACCTTTGGCATTTAATTACTAAACTACTATCTGGAACTTAGGATTATAAGACTTGAAAGGCACTAGATGTACAAGTTAATGACTTTTATTTAATTATGAGGAAGTTGAAGTCTAGGGAAGATGGGAAGTTACTTGCCCAAAGTCAAATGATTTCAAGACACTTTACAGAGGAACATAGAAGAATGGCCGTTAATCACATGAAAAATGCTTACCTTCATTTGTCATCAGAGAAATGCAAACTAAAACCACAGTGACTGTCACTGCATACCCATCTGATGGCTCTCATTGAAAGGACTGTCAATACCAAATGTTAGTTAGGATGTAGAGGAACTGGAACTCTTATACTTTGTTAGTGAGAAAGTGAAATGGTACTACTACTTTGGAAAAAAACTTGGCAATTTCTTTTAAAATAAACATATATTTATCCAGTGACCCAGAAGTTTCACTCTTTGGTAGTTTCTCTGAGAAACATTTGTCCACAAAAGACTTGTATAAGAATTTCATAGCAGCTCTATTCATGGCAGCCCCAAATTGGAGAAAAACCCCAAATGTCCATTGACAGAAGAATGAAGAAACAAATTTTGTATATTCACTCAATGAAATATTACTAAGCAATAAAAATGAACCAACTACTGATACATTCAATAACATGAGTGAATCTCAAAAACATTATGCTGAGTGAAACTTTACACAGAAGAGGACTTCCTGTATGATTCCATTATATGAAATTCTATGACAGAAAAAACTAGTCGTTGGTGAAAAAAAAATCAGAACAACGGTTACCTCTAGGATGGGTTGGCAGTGAGGACTAACTAGGAAAAGTAGGGGGAAACTTTTCTGATTGAAGGAAATTTTCTGTATTTTGATAGGGGTTTTGGTTACATGAGTGTATGCATTTGTCAAGTCTCTTTGAATGGAGCACTTAAGATTTGTTTGTTTCACTATATGTAAATTTTACCTGCAAAAAAAAATTGAATTCTATAATATTGATATGAATGCTTAATTATTCAGCAGTGAAATGTACTTTTATTTGCAACTTGTTTTGAAATGCATGAAAAAGTATGGTCTGATGGATGAAAAAAATGAGTGGATGCATGGATAGATGGATGAATGTGTGGTAAAGAAAATACATATGGCAAAATGTTAACAATCATAGAGTCTAGTCTGAGGTTTACAGGTGTTCATTTTACAATACTTTAAACTTTATATATATGATAAAATATTGAGGGTAGAATAAAAAACAACCTGATGGAGTTATGGGATATTAAAAGAGATAATCTCATAATGATTGAGAGAGGAGACAAGATAAGAGAGAAAATTTTCGAAGCTGGAAAATGAATGGATGAGGGATAACTGACTTAGCAGACCTGAGACGTCAGAATCCTAAGCCAGGGGTTGGGAAAGCTGGCACACAACTTGCTAGATAATCAAAGGCTTTTATGAACTGGAAGCACCAGCTACCTTTGGAATTAGGAATTGGAATAGCAGAAGTAAAATAAAGAGGGTTAGATGAAATCTGTTTGCTCTAGAGGCACTTAGGTTCTTAGATCCCCTTCCCAAGAGTATGATATTCTGGGATTGCTCCCACTTCCTAGTGTAATTCGGGGGGCTTAATATCTGGAGATGATAAAATACAGGGTCTTCAGACTGGCAAAAACAGGAAGATAACATACTCAATGTTAAATATTGAGGAACTATTCCTTCCAGCTTCCTTTTTTCTATTGAGTTTCCCAAAAGCTAGCACTGAGATTTCTACACTTCACGTGGGAGCTTGGAAAACTCTTCCATGGGTCATCTGACCAAGCCAAGAGGAAAAACCTAATGATGCTGATGTTGGGGATTTCGTAATAAATGGCCTACTTTTATCAGACCACAGTTATCAAGTTTCATCCTGAAGCTCAGAATCTAGGTAGTGGTTATGTGGATGTATAAAAGGTATGTCATCCTTATAGTTACACTTAATTGGGAGCAGGCAGCCAAGAATTAGCAGATACTTGTGGAAAGCCTCTAAAATGGAGAGAAAAAAATAATTTGGAAGAATCAGAAACTCTGCAAGGAGAAGATTTAACAAATAAGCATTGTTAATATCCTCAGAGCTGAAAAAGAATATATTCCATCCATGATGCAAGAACCAGGTGGTATAAAAAAAAGAAAGCTCTTAGAAATTAAAAATGTGAAATCAGGTGCTCACTTCGGCAGCACATATACTAAAATTGGAACGATACAGAGAAGATTAGCATGGCCCCTGCGCAAGTATGATACACAAATTCGTGAAGCGTTCCATATTTTTGGAAACAACCTAAGTGTCCATCATCGGATGAATGGGTAAAGAAGATGTGGCACATATATACAATGGAATATTACTCAGCCATAAAAAGAAACGAAATTGAGCTATTTGTAATGAGGTGGATGGGCCTAGAGTCTGTCATACAGAGTGAAGTAAGTCAGAAAGAGAAAGACAAATACTGTATGCTAACACATATATATGAAATTTAAGAAATAAAAATGTCATGAAGAACCTAGGGATAAGATAGGAATAAAGACACAGACCTACTAGAGAATGGACTTGAGGATATGGGGAGGGGGAAGGGTAAGCTGTGACAAAGCGAGAGAGTGGCATGGACATATATACACTACCAAACGTAAAATAGATAGCTAATGGGAAGCAGCCACATAGCACAGGGAGATCAGCTCGGTGCTTTGTGACCACCTAGAAGGGTGGGATAGGGAGGGTGGGAGGGACAGAAACACAAGAGGGAAGAGATATGGGAACATATGTATGTGTATAACTGATTCACTTAGTTATAAAGCAGAAACTAACACACCATTGTAAAGCAATTATACTCCAATAAAGATGTAAAAAAAAAATGTGAAATCAGCAATGAAAAATATCAGTAGAAGCATTGGAAGATGAAGATGGTAGAAATATCCCAAAATTAGAGTGAAAAAGGCAAAGGTGGAAAAATAGGAGAGAAAAGGCAAGAAACTTTGAGGGCCAATCTGAATAATAGGTAATATTGAAAGAAAGAGATAAGAGAGAAAACAGAGAGGGATAAATGATCAATGAAATTACTTTAAAAATATCTCAGGGCTGAAGGATATGAGTTGCCAGATTGAAAGGGTCCACAGAATATTCACCACAGTGGAAAAAAATAGACCCATGTGAAGGCATAGCATTATGAAATTCCAGAAAAATAGAGACCAAAAAAAGATCCTAAAGCTTTCAAAGAGAAAAGAAAAGGAAAGGAAAGAAAAACAAGCCAGATGCAAAGGAACAGGAATCAAAATGGCCTCAAACTTTTTACCTGCAATACAGGATACTAAACCATACAATAATGTCTTGTAGAGAGAGTAACTGGATGGGAGGGAGACTTTTTGTACCTTTGATAATAACTTGTATTTTGAACATACGATCCATTCAAAACACAAATATAATTTAAAAATAATACTACTAACTGGCTTTTTTTTTTTTTTTGGTTTGTTTAACAAGTACGTTTGTACATATTTCCTCATTTTTATCTTTACAACAACTTTATTCCCACTGAGGGTTAGAGAGTCAGGGAGGTTTAATCAGGTGATAGGTGATGGAGCCAGACCTGGAAGCCTTTCATCACTTCTTTCTAGGTGCTGAGGCGAACAGCAGCCATAGTGAGTTGGGAAGTGATGGTTATTGTTGAGGTAATACTAGGATGAGAGGTGAATCGAGCCTAACTTTGGGGGAGTAAAGAGCTATAGTTCTAGGGTTCCCAACCTCAATTTTGTGACAGTATCAAGTTAAGATATGCCACAACTAACTTGTTGCCAAGTCAAAAATCAAAATTTGTAATCTATGAAGTCTTTTTAAAAAGTAGCCCTATTATATGTCACACTTAAAAAATTTTTATTTTCTTGAATAGGAGAAAAAGCATTTGAGTTGCAGCTGGTGCATCTAAACTTGGGCGTGCCTCTAGGAATATGTCATAACCATTTCACAGCAAAATCACCTCTGTCTGGAGGGGAAGAAGAGATTGAGAAATTGTAGAATAGATTGGTTTTGGGACAGGAACTTTTCAAGAGTTCACTGGTATGAAGTGGTTAAATGTTTTGTCTTAATATCATGCTGTAATTGAAATCAGCTCCAATGCCTAGGTTTCTGAACTCCTACGGTTTTAATTTATGGTTGTAAATGTACCTATTATTTTATATTTTTAATAGCTCAGAATGCAGAACTTCAGGGAAAGGCAAGTGGGATGGAGAAAGCATTCCAGACTTCCCAGCAGAAATGGAAAGAAGAATGCAGAAGATTTGAATGTGATTTGGAGGAAAGAGACAATATAATTCAAAACTGTGATCAAAAATATGATTTACTTATGAAAGAAAAAAGCAGACTAGAGAAAACTGTACAGGTAAAATATTTTATGAAGGAATTTTTTTATATTTAATATTCATTATATGTATTATACATTATTTAAAGTTATTTTTGGAAAGGAAAATACCAGAAAGCAAGAAAATCTAATTTCTTCCCCACCGCCCCCCCGCAACTCCCTTCCTTTCTCCCTCTCTTCTTTCCTTTTTAGGGGCATTTTTGCAGGTCTATTTTTTATATGCTTTAGCAATATATTAATATATATATTGTTTCTTTTGTGAAAAACAGTTTGAGATCTCTGATCAAAAAAAACGCCAACTCACTTATATGGGAATACTGTAAGAAGATAAGAACCCACAACCCTTTTGGTCCAGCAACATGAAAAATTGTAATTTTAAAAATGTGGGCCCCAGATTTTGACCTGAATATGCAATAAATATAGAAAAATTTTTATATATCTGATGTAAACTTCATTATCTGTGTAGGGTACATTCTATATAGGCACGGTATATAAATATTTGATGACCTTTTATTGAAATTATTATGAGCTATTTATTCTCCCATTTTTTGTTCCTTTTTAGTCTCTAAAGTAAAAGTATGGTTTAATGTTGAAGTTGCCACCCACTTAAAAGACAGATTTTGAATTGTCTGTATTTGCCACTTTTTGGAAGTACCAATTTAAATTTAAAAATACATGATAGGGCTTCCCTGGTGGTGCAGTGGTCAAGAATCTGCCTGCCAATGCAGGGGACACAGGTTCGAGCCCTGGTCCAGGAAGATCCCCCATGCTGTGGAGCAACTAAGCCCGTGTGCCACAACTACGGAGACTGTGCTCTAGAGCCTGTGAGCCACAACTACTGAAGCTCGTGCTGCGCCTAGAGCCCGTGCTCCGCAATAAGAGAAGCCACCGCAGTGAGAAGCCCACGCACCACAACTAAGAGTAGCCCCCGCTCGCTGCAACTAGAGAGAGCCTGTGTGCAGCAACAAAGACCCAACTCAGCCAAAAATTAAAAAAAAAAAAATTACATGATAAAAATGCTCTACATTTACCACTGGTGTAAATGGCTTTTCAGAATATTGGAAATAAATCTTCACTAAAAATATTTTACAAAAGCATTTGTTAAATGTAAAAGTTTCAGCACAAAGGTTCCCTGACCTTGTCAGCATATCTCCTTTTGATTTCCTGCATGTCAACAGTCACAGTTTTCTCTTCTCTTTATTGTAATATTCCTAGACCCTGGAACAGTGCCTGGCATATACAAGGGCTCCATTAGTATTTGAATGGGGAGAGTTTAGGTGGCACCTGGAACTACAAGTCCCTGAACTGCTTTGTATAAACTTCTCCACATGAAATGTCTCGAGCTATGGGGAAAGAGGGTAATGGTGGCAGCAATCCTTATAGTCAATCAGCCTGCATCTCAAGATCTCTTTTATAGATCTTGATGTGATCTTCATCACCTATTTGGTAGGAGAACTTTGCTTTGATTTTATACAATTGGCTTTGAACTAATCTGCACAGAGACCTTTGGGGGTGAAGAGGAGTCACTCTTTTGCCCTAAGGGGAAAAAACCTCAAGGCTCCTCCTGTTGGCTTTCCATTAGTGAAAGTTGGGAGGGCAGTCTTTATTAAGCAGAACCACGCTATAGTTTATAAGGACACAGGAGGCTTTCCCTCTGTCTCATATAAACCACAGAATCTTTCTCCTTGTGTTACTGCAGACTTAGTTTAAAACCCTATAGTTTAGAAGATTGGGCTTCTTGGGAAACCTGCATTTTATACTTTTGAGATTTTGAACCAGATTAGATCTTGTAAATGTAGTACAACTCGGAAAACCCCAGAAGAAAAACCTCTTGCAAATATTGTTTATCTGTAGAACTAGAAATTAGTTAATAGTCTAAACCTAAAAAAATTTTTTTAACTTTTCAAATTTTTAACATTCTAGAGTTTCCTTATACTGATTTGTTGCACAAATCAGTATAAGTATAAATCCCCTTTGGTAAATACAGTGTTCTTTGTCAGATTTATATATAAATTATCAGGGATAATCCAAATAGTGTTTCTATAGCTAATTAGAGCTTTCCATATTATCTCCTTTACATATAGATTACATATTTGCCAAACAATCTACTTTGTTTTGTCTCTATCATATGATGCATTTTGTTCAATCCCCTGCAGTTAAATTTTTTGGAAAAATTGGGTTAAATATCTATATCTATTTATATCTATCTATCTATCTATATATATATATGAAATGTTGCTTAAATGGGTAACCATAGCTTCTTATTCACATATACATTCTGATGACCAAAATATAATTATTCTATTAATTAATGATTTTAACATAAATTATAATGAGTTTTAACAGTCTGTATAGGTAAGGAGAGCCCTATGTATATTTAAATTGCGGATAAAGGAAGAAAGATAACTTTTATTGATCTAATACTAAAACAAGATTTTATTCACGTAAAGGAAGCATTGGAAAAACATCAGCAGGAGAAGAATGAGATGGAGTCTCATATCAGGGAGACAGCATTGGAGGAGTTTAGATTACAAGCAGAACAATGGGAAGCAGAAAGAAGAGAGTTACAATTTATAGTACAGGTATTTTAAAAATAATAATAAATATGTCTTTTTAATGCTTATGAAATTAAAAATTACATTAGTGTGATAATTGACTCGCTTACTCAAGGAAAAAATAATTCCTAGTCTTTGCTCTCTGGGAGGCCATGTTTCATTTGTAGTTACATGACAATATGGGCAACTGCTTCCAAAAGATACTATTAGAATTAGAGTTGGGTGACTTCTGCATAAATTATTTGATTTTTAAAGGACACCTATACATTTGGCATTTAGTTTTCCAATTTAAAATACGAGACTGTTAGCAGTCTTTAACAACATAAAGAAATAGAATAATCAGATTTTGGATATTAGAGGATGCTTATAAATCATATAATATAGTGATTTTTTTGGAACTCTTTTTAAGAAGTGCAAATTCTTAATCATGTTCTTTTAACCTCTTCCCTGCAAAATCACAGAATCCCCCAGGTTTCGAGTAGTCCAATTTGAAAATCACTGATTACATCTAATCCCCATTATAGATGAGCAGATGGCAATCTGTGATTTACTCACATCATAGACTGAGTGATTAGTGTGGGAAAGAACTACAAGTCTCCAGATTTTTACTCCTGTTCACTTTGCATTCTTTCAGGAGATTATATGTAAATTATTTTGAAGGAGAGGTAGGAGAAATGAAAACTGTTCATTCATTAACCAACTAATTTAAAATTTCAAATAAATTTCCATCATTTCTTCTCTTACTTATTTTGTGGTAAGACAACATTTTTTCTACACAAAATGACAAATTGAAATATAGTCTTTATATAGATGTCAAAGAGATGCATTCTTTACAGAATGAAAAATATCCATCTAAAATAAATTTTAGAGTTGCTTTGTGTTACGAACAATTTTGTGAGATGAAGGCGGCCCCAAACCTGCAGAGAATAGAAAGCACCTTATTTCTTTAAGAGTGAAAGCTGGCAGTAAACAGTGGAAATACTGAATTTGTTGTATATGTAAGTGTTCAGAATACCAACAAAATCATATCTTTACCAAACCTTTGGTCCTTGGGCAATCCTTTTCTTCCCAGTCTCTCCTTCTGTGGAATTTGGAAAGACAGTCACTCTTTAGACCTCTTAGTATTTTTTTTATTTTATTTTATTTGTTTTTGAGATTTTATAAAGGCTTTATTTGTCATACATGCGCCAACCACTGGAAATAAATTAAGCAGAGGTAATGGTAAATATATTTTCAGATTTTCTTATGATATAAAGCTAATTATACTCTTTATTAGCAGACTTGAACTCTCTAAGGCCATGACTTCAAATTTGTCTAACATGAATAACTTATGCTTTATTAGTAACCCCATTTATTTATTTATTTGCTTCTTTAACTTTTTATTTTATGTTGGAGTATAGTTGATTAACAATGTTGTGTTAGTTTCAGGTATACAACAAAGTCTGTGAGTCTGTATCTCTTCCGTAAATAAGTTCATTTCTATCTTTTTAAAAAAAAATTCCACACATAAGCGATATCACACACGATATTTCTCTCTGTCTGACTTACTTCACTCAGTATGACAGTCTCTAGGTCCATCCATGTTGCTGCAACGTTCTTTCCAAGTTTCATTCTTTTTAATGGCTGAGTAATATTCCATTGTATATATGTACCACATCTTCTTTATCCATTCTTTCATCGATGGACATTTATTTAGGTTGCTTCCATGTCTTGGCTATTGTAAGCAGCACTGCAGTGAACACTGGGGTGCATGAATCCTTTCGGACCATGTTTTTCTCCCAGTATATGCCCAGGAGTGGGATTGTAGGATCATATGATAGCTCTATTTTTAGCTCCTGTTATTTTTAGAGTCTGCTTGTAATTTGTATAGTTAGTTCTCTCATTCATTCAGTCACTCGTTCATTTATTCATTCCATAAGTACTTTGAGTTCCTGCTGTGGGTCCTGAAGATATAAAATTGATTAAGATATGATTTCTGTCCTAAAAGATATCTCAACATGGAGAGACATGTAAAGAGAGAAAATACATTGTAATATAATAACATTTTGAACAAAATGCTATGGGATCATAAAAGAGAAATGAATTAATTGCCTGGGAGATTGGGGAGATCACCACAGAGCAGAGGACATTTGAGCTGTTGTTGATAATTGTCTTCAGGGTTACCTAG
The DNA here is from genome assembly GCF_008692025.1 of Phocoena sinus. NCBI lineage: Eukaryota > Metazoa > Chordata > Mammalia > Artiodactyla > Phocoenidae > Phocoena > Phocoena sinus. Next base: position 65,455,355 of record NC_045768.1, read on the forward strand.
AACAAACAAGTACACGTAAGTAAATGAAAATAACCCTTTTCTTATTTATTATTTATTGGCTGCGTTGGGTCTTCATTGCTGTGCGCGGGCTTTCTTTAGTTGCAGCTAGTGGGGGCTACTCTTTGTTCTGGCGTGCAGGCTTCTCATTGTGGAGCACGGGCTCTAGGCATGTGGGCTTCAGTAGTTGCAGCACATGGGCTCAGTAGTTGCAGCATGTGGGCCCTAGAGTGCAGGCTCAGTAGTTGTGGCACGCGGGCTTAGTTGCTCCATGGCATGTGGGATCTTCGTGGACCAGGGATCGAACCCGTGTCCCCTTTATTGGCAGGTGGATTCTTAACCACTGCACCACCAGGGAAGTCCCAACCCCCCCCTTTTTTTTTAAATACTCAGAAATTTCCAGCACTACCAGTCAGAAGCCCAGAACTTATAAAATATGCTGCAGAGACCTGTATTTGAATGTGTGGATGATGTGATTTTGATAACAGTTTCCTGGCCAGTCCTGTAAATCTCACATGAAATATATGTGGTTACATCAGACTTTGTATTATGAAGTGTTAAGATAATTTGAAATTCTGTATGAATCTTTAATTATTATGTGTGGGAAGAATAGGGGAATATACTCCTTAGTTACTACCACCTTCTGTGAAATAGATTTTATTGTACTCTGTAACCAAAATGTTCAGAACACTGTCTCTTAATTTCTTGTCCTTTTTATTTTAACAAAAGAAAACTGCTTTTCCTTTTATAAAGCAAGCTTAGAAACCTTTTATATTTTAAAAAAGTCTTTTTTAAAACAACTTGAGGGATAGATGGAAATTCTCTCTCTATTGGCTGTTGATGGGTTCAGGTTTCCATCCTATAATTAGGTGTTAGTATCACATAGTGTTCTTTTGTGTAGCTCTCTAAGGGAATTCAGTTTTTAAAATAAGTTTTAAATAAACCTACATGAAGCTCCATCTTTAACAGACAAAGCTGGTATAATATTTCTCTCATCTGGGCTTTAGAATTCAGGCTCACTATAAAAAGCAAATCTTAATTTTGTGCCATGTCTCCTTTCTTTCCCAGTAATTGAAGTGCTGAATAGAGGTGTACTTCTCTGGAATATTAATGGAGTTACCTCATTTTAAGAAAGTGTTTTTCATTTTTTAAATGCCTGTCCTCTTTTGATAAACATAAAAATTCCATGTCTTTAGCATTATTTGAAATTTCAAACCAAAGCAAAGCCATGGTAATTTTAGAATGATGTGTTTATATTGATCTTGGAAAAAATGTTATTTTTTATCTCTATTTATTTAAAATTTTTATTTAAAATGAACATTTGTTTTTATTTATTTCTTTGTTTTCTGCAATAGCAATGTGAACTTTGAGGATGCTTATTAGCCATGAGCTTTTCTATTGTAGGCAGTGTGGGACGTGCAGTGGTAAACCATCATACTCTTTCCTTTGTCATTTTTATAGTTCATTTCAATGTATAACTCATCCGTAGGATTGAAAGTATTTAGAAGATGAATGTATGTTTTTCATATTTAATTTATTTCCAAAATTCTGTAACTAAGCCAGGGAACAAAGTGCCCTTTCCTCATTCACTGACTGAATTTGGTTTATATATCTAGTGATCAAGGGGTGGGAGAGTTTGTGATGGCAAAAGAGCGTGGGAATTGTAGACTGAAAATAATACCGCAGACTGAAGAAGGAGGAGGAAGAGTGGGGGGGCGAGGGGGTAAAGGAAGGTATCAGACTAGGTGTGGGCATCAATCATTGGCTGTATGATAAGACAGCAGCTAGGGATTGGGGTACAACATGTCAGAGATTGACCTGGTAAGCACAGTTGTGATCTAGGGACAGCTTGGAGTAAGTTGTATGAAAAGGAAGTATTTCTGAGTTTTGCCTTAAATGAGCTAGGGTAGCAAGGAGCTTTTCTTGGTAGCTTCCAGGGAAACTGTCTGCTGGTGCCCTTTGTAAGCAAATGGCATAGAAAGTGAGTCTGGCACTGGTACTGCCTGTTGTTTCCAAACAGGAAATATCTTAATATTCAGTTTATAAAATTACATAATATTGTTCTTATTGTAAAAATGCCCCGAATTTAGGGAAAGTTAAAAGCACAAAGTGAAGGAATCCCCCCCTCCCCTGCAGGCCTGCGTGCTCCAGTCCTACTCCTCATCTAAGGGTGTATAAACATATATTAGTATATTTACATAAATATGCCTCAGTAATATTTGGCATCCATCTTTTGATATTCTTACACTATTCTTGTAGTGTTTGAGAGCTTTTCTGTCATGTGGAAGTTCCTAATACATTTAACAAATCCCTTATTGATAGACATTTTATTTCCTTCAAAAGTTTTTGCTTTAATTTAAAATGATTCACTAACATTCTTGTCCATATCTTTGCGCTGTTGTACATGTGATTTAGCTGTGTAAGTGCCTAGAAGTATAATTGCTTGGTCTTCAAGTTTATGGATTTATAATTTGTGATAGGTATTACATAAAGTTAGTACTAGTTTATACTCTACAGTAGTAAACACTATTTTTGATTGTAGAACTATGCTGGCTTTGGGGATTTAGAGAGATAACCATGTACTAGACTAAGGTTGTAACTATATCTATATTGATATATTTCATAAGTTAGGAAGGGGGAGTACTTTGGCTCTGATATGTTTCTAATTACTTTAATCCTTCAGACTTGAAACCATATTTTGGAGTTCAAGAAATAGTGTTTATATGAGTAAGTATAAAGAATTATACTTTTGGGGCTATGTTTCTGGAAGGTGTGGAAAGAAAGCAAGTTTATTTTCTAAGAGCACCGTGTGGTTTACTTTGATGTTAAATGTCAGTTCAAAAACAAGCTCCATTTTAAAATATTGTAAGTTCAACACCTCCCTCTAGTGGAGAAAAGAAAAACTCACTCAGTTTCCTCTATCCTTAATGTGATTTTTTTTTGTTACAGACACACACACACACACTTCACTGTAAGGATCCAGGTAGCTTTGGTTTGATGAGAAAATAAATTCTGTGACAAAAATTAAAAAAAATTATTTTGGAGCAGGCAAGTTAATCTTGATGTATAACTGCATGAGGTATTTTATAGTTCTTTTGGAATTTTCTTTTATGTTATAATGTACTCCAGACATGGATTGTGTTGATTAAACCATACACCTATTATAAATATTTGAACATACAAAAAATAACAGGGGTTAATATATAATATATAATTAATACTCAATATAACCAACCAATACCATTAATATAGCCAACACTTACCATCTAGATCATGTGTTTGTCATATTTGCTTAAGAATTCATAACGAATTTCATATCACTGAAGACTGAATCACTTCACCATCCCACCACCATCTCACCGCCAAAAGATAACCATCATTCTGAAGTTGGTGTTTAATTTTCTGTCTGTAAACATTGATGATACATCATTTTTTTTAGTATTTTTTATATTTTTAAAATATACATACAGTATCACACAGTATGAATCTCTGTCCAACTTGTCTTTCTCACTTGTGTTTTTGAGACTTAGCCAAGTTAATAAACGATCTCTGGTTCATTCAATTTAACTGATCTATAATATTTTATCCTATGCATATGTCATAATTAGTTTATCCATTACTGGATTGATTGAGATTCAAGTTCTTTCCAAGTTTCAATTATTGCAGACAATGCTTCCATGAACATCAAATATTTTTGTTTATGTGGGATGTATTTAGTGTGTATGCAATTATTAAGAGGTAAAATATATGCTAAATTATTCTCCCAAGGAGTTGTATCAATTTGAGAGAAGAGTTTCTCTTCCCTTGCAGTCTCTTGAACACTTGGTATTTTTCAGATTTAATTTCTATTTAAATTTATTTTTGTCTGCGTCTGGTCTTAGTTGCGGCATGTGGGATCTTTCGTTGGGGCATGTGGGCTTCTCTCTAGTTGTGGCATGCGGGATTTTTCCTCTCTCTAGTTGTGCGCAGGCTCCAGAGAGCGTGGGCTCTGTAGTTTGCTGCACGTGGGCTCTCTAGTTGAGGAGAGTGGGCTCAGTAGTGGCGCTCGGGCTTAGTTGCCCCGCGGCATAGGTGGGATCTTAGTTCCCCAACCAGGGATCGAACCTGGATCCTCTGCACTGGAAGGCAGACTCTTTACCACTGGACCACCGGGGAAGTCCCTAGATTTAATTTCTTTTGCAATAGGATGCATGTGAAATTGTCTCTCGCTCTTGCTTAAATTTCTATTTCCCCGACGTGGAGCATGTTATGTTTATTGGCCATTCATGTTTCTTCTTCTGTGAACTGCAGTTTTATATTTTTTCCCCTTTTCCTTTTGGATTGTTTGTATATTCTTACTGACTTACAAGAGTTTTTAATATATTTGGTTGCTTGGTTACTTGAATCTCCATGGCAAACATCTTTTTCCTCTTTGGGGAGACATGGAGACAATCCACATTGTGTTTGATGTGTACTTTAAAATTTTAATGTAGTTGAATGTATCAGTTTTTTCCTTTACTGATAGTGCTTTTTATGTCTCGTATAATCTAAAGTCATAAAGAAAAATATATTTTTCTGTATAGAGCATGAGGGAGGGTCTAATTTTATTTTTTCCAAATGGATAACCAAAGGTCCCTGTACTAGTTATTCACTTGTCTATTCTGTTACCACTTATTGATTTAAAATGTCATCTGTGTCATATATCAAGTTCCTTTATATCTAAGGTTTGGTTTCTGGTGCTCTGTTCTGTTTCACTTACATGTTGGTCTATTTCTGAACCAATACTAAATTGTTTTATTTACCATGGCTTTAGAGTAAATCAGATAGGGCAAGTTCCCTCCTCCATATTCTTAATATTTTTTTTGGGGGGTGGGGAGGAGAGTTATTCTTATCCTTTTAATATTCCATATAAGTTTGAGAATTGGCTTGTTACATTCCACCAAGAAACCTTGCTGTAATTTTGATTGGAATTGAATTGGATTTATAGGTCAGTTTGGCATAAATTGACATCCTTAATTTCTTCTGTTTTCCATCCTTTTATATTTTTGTTCTATTTTTGAGGAGATTTCTTCAATTTTATATAGCAACTTTTCTGTTGAATTCTCATTTCTGCATTTGGGTTTTTTGTGTGTGTGTGTGTGTGTGGTATGTGGGCCTCTCACTGTTGCGGCCTCTCCCATTGCAGAGCACAGGCTCCGGACGCGCAGGCTCAGCGGCCATGGCTCACGGGCCCAGCCGCTCCGCGGCATGTGGGATCTTCCCGGACCCGGGCACGAACCAGTGTCCCCTGAATCGGCAGGTGGACTCTCAACCAGGGAAGCCCCTGCTTTTGGGTTTTTGATTTACAAGAGCTGTTTCTTGTTTCTTGGCTATACCTTTTTATAGTAGAGTCTTCTTATTTCATGTTTGTAATACCTTATTTTAGCTCTCTGAGGATGGAAGTCATACTTGTTTTGAAGGTGGTTCCCCTCATTCTTCCCCCCTAGATTGGCTTTGTTTTTTCTGAGTGTTTGACCCCATTTGTCTGAGTTTCACATGAGAAGCTTTCCTCAAATGTCTGCTGATCCTTGGCTGTATGTTCATGTTTAAAAATGAAGCACTAAAAAGCTGGGAGAAAGCTCTGTGTATGTGGAGCCTTTCCATTTAATTGGGGAACCTTAAAAATGCCAGGATCTGCAGCTCTTTTCCCTTGGACTGGTAGTTTCCCCACAAAGGAGTCTTCTAGTCTTCTCCTTGTGCTTATAGTACCTTAAGTGTAGGAGTCAATGTTCTGGGAGCTGAAGAGAGAAAGGGAGCCGTGAAGTCTCAGTGCCCACTATTTCCCAATCTCCTAATTTTTAATAAGGTGTCTTACCCTGACCTTCAGTCGTGTCTGGTTTTCATGACCTCAGAACCTTTTTGGGGCAACCTCTCTTGTTAGTAAATAAGCTCTTTCTCTTTTTCCAGGATGGAGAGGGTACTTTGTCAGGGAGGGAGCTGGCAGAGGAGATCTGAGGATATAACTAACTGCTGCTTACAGAGGCTTCCAACAGTGTTCTGTATTCATTGCTACCCCATGGCTTGGCTTCAGGGATGATTGCTGCTTCCAATTTCTGATCTTTTATGGATATGAATTCAGCTTGCTATTAGGCTCTTCCCTTTTTGAGTATTTAACATAGTTGAGAAAGCTGAAACCTGTCATTTATCACTTGTCCATTTACTTTCCATCTTGCAAATTTGCTTTTGACATTTCTTGTTGGCTGTCGTCTTTTCTGCCACTCATTTTTATTCTATCTTCATTTAAGTGGGATTTCAGGAGCAAGCAGAGATGATTGGATAGCTTTGATCCAATCTGTTTAACTGGTGGTGCCCTCTTTCTGCTCTTTCTACATATGACCTTCTGAGACCTTAGAGTCTCACTTTTCATCTCATATTTGAGCTCTGGTTTTACTGAATGTTTTTTAGTATTAAAAGCAGCTAGGGTGCTGGGTTTCATAGCTGCAGTTCTTTTTTTTTTTTTTTCTTTCCAGTTTTATTGAGACATACTTGACATATATACTCTGTAAGTTTAAGGTGTACAACATGAATGATTTGATATATATATATATACTGCAAAATGATTATGAGTTTAGTTAACTTCCATTACCTCACACAGTTACAGATTTTTTTTTCTTGAGATGAGAACTTTTAAGATCTACTCTCTTAGTAACTTTCAGATATACAATATGGAAATGTTAACTATAGCCATCATGCTATACATCATATCTTAATATTCAACTTATAAAATTTTTACCGTTTTTTTTATGCGGTACGCGGGCCTCTTACTGCTGCGGCCTCTCCCGCCGCGGAGCAACAGGCTCCAGACGCGCAGGCTCAGCGGCCATGGCCCACGGGCGCAGCCGCCCCGCGGCACGTGGGATCCTCCCGGACCGGGGCACGAACCCGCGTCCCCTGCATCGGCAGGCGGACCCCCAACCACTGCGCCACCAGGGAAGCCCTATAAAATTTTTATAAAATAAAATTTTTATGGCATCCAGTATTACAGTCTTTCCATAATACAGTATTGGAAACATCATTAAATTAAAAAAACCACTTACCTGTGATCATGGGCTAATACTCAGTTTCTCCAATTATTAGAGAGAGATGTACGATATGGCAATGTGAATCCTCGAAGGCAAAGTTATAAAACAGAAAACTAACACATTATTATTTTTATATTAAATATCATTCACCTTATGCCTATGTCAGGATAGACTACTTCAATATAGATCTTGCACATGATGTTCAACGCGATGAATACTTGGGTGATGATGCTGACAAAAGCATCTCATATAGTTCTTGCTGTACAGTTATTCAGTTTTCACACGAAAACACACACATACACAACAGATAAGTTTATTAACTGTATGGCATGATGATTATTTGCTATTCATTAAGTGGAAGTGGGTCATGTAAAGGTCTTCATCCTTGTCATCTTCATGTTGAGTTGGCTGAGGAGGACGAGGGCTTGGTCTCGCTGTCTCAGGGGCGGCAGTGGTGGAAGAGACGCAGGAGATGGAAGGGGAGGCAGGAGAGGCAGGCACACTGGTGTAACTTTATGGAAATACATTGTCCTTTCTGTCTGCCGCTTTTGCTTTTTCATTTCTCTAAAAATGTTTCTATGTGATACCAATCCTTTTTTCATTGTTTGCTTTAGTTTCAGTGCCCATGTCATAGAAGGGTCCATGTTGTAAAACAAGTCAAAAGCAGTCTTGAAATCAGCACCCTTCTACCAGATTGTCTAACGTCAATTTGTTTTCTGGCACTGCTTCTTCTATGTCTTCTTCCGTATCATCTGACACTGGTTTAGAAACACTCATCTCCATCAGGAAATCTGTTAATTCCTGTGGTGTGCTGTCTCAGCTCTTGAACTTCTCCAAGATTCATATCTTGAAACCCTTCACCCCACATTTTTTTTTTTTTTTTGGCCGTATCTATGATCTCTTTCACGATTTCCTTGATTGGCTCTGTCGTAAATTCTGTGAAGTCATGGACAACATCTGGCCACAGTTTTCTCTCACAGTTTTCTTTCTTTATTGTTTCTGGATTGATGGCTTTCACAGCTTTTTCTGTAACAACAATGGCATTTTTTCAATGCTGTAATCCTTCCAGACTTTTATGATGTTCTCTCAATCAGGGTTCTCTTCCATAGCATTGACCATCCTTTCTATAGAGTACCGTGTATGAGTGTTTAAGGTTCTTATGACCCCCTGATTGAGAGGCTGAATTAGAGATGTTGTATTTGGGGAAAGTGGACCATTTTAGTGTCTTTGGTGTTAAACTTATGGGGTTCTGGGTGGCCAGGGGCATTTCCAATAACAAAAGAACTTTAAAAGGCAGTCCCTTACTGGCAAGGTATTTCCTGACTTCAGGGACAAAGCATCGATGCAACCAATGCAGAAAACGTATTCTTGTTGTTTAGGCCTTCTTGTTGTACAACCAAAGGACTGGCAGCTCAGGGGTTAGCAGCTTTGTAGATAAGGGCAGTACTGATCATAAATCCAACTGCATTTGCACAAAACAATAGAGTTAGCCTGTCCCTTCCTACCTTAAACCCTGGTGCTTGCTTCTCTTCCTTATGAATAAATGTCCTTGGGCATTTTTTTCCAGAATAGGACATTTTTGTCTGCATTAAAAACCTGTTCAGGCAGATATCATTTCTCCTCAATGATTTCCTTTTTTTAAATTGAATTATAGTTGATTTACAATGTTGCGCTATTTTCTGCTGTACAGCAGTGACTCACTTATACACAATATACATTTTAAAAATATTCTTTTCCATTATGGTTTATACCAGGAGATTGGATATAGTTCCCTGTGCTCTGCAGTAGGACCTTCTTGTTTATTCATTCTAAATGGATAAATGCATCTACTAACCCCAAACTCCAGTCCATTCCTCTCCCTCCCCACTTCCCCTTGGTAACTACAAGTCTGTTCTCTATGTTGGTGAGTCTGTTTCTGTTTTGTAGATAGCTTCATTTGTGCCATATTTTAGCCCTCAGTGATTTTCTTAAAGGCATCTGGGAACTTGTCTGCTGCCTCTTGGTTTTCAGAAGTTGCCTCTTCTGTTATCTTGCAATTTTTAAAGCCAAACCTCTTTTTAAAATTATCAAACCATTCCTTGCTGGCATTAAATTTTCCAGCTTCAGATCCTTCACCATCCTTTTGCTTTAAGTTGTCATATAGTGACTTCGCTTTTTCTCGAATCATATTAGAGTCTATAGTTACGCCTTTCTCAGAGCAATGCTGCATCCACATAAAAGCTGCCTTTTCTTTTTTTTTTTTTTATTGTGGTACGCGGGCCTCTCACTGTTGTGGCATCTCTCGTTGCGGAGCACAGGCTCTGGACGCGCAGGCCCAGCGGCCATGGCTCACAGGCCCAGCCGCTCCACGGCACGTGGGATCCTCTCGGACCGGGGCATGAACCCGCGTCCCCTGCATCGGCAGTAGTACTCTCAACCACTGCGCCACCAGGGAAGCCCTGCCTTTTCAATATAAGATAAAAAAGGTGTATTGCAAAAAGTGCCAAGTTTTCTCACCTGCTGTTGTAGCTGCAGCCATGGCCTTACTAATTTCCTTTTTTTTTTTTTATAATGGTCCTTAACACTGGATTCATTTATCTTGAAATGGCAGGCAGTCACAGCTGCAGACCTGAATCTATGGTGCCTATCAAGCAATTCAGCTTTTTCTTGTAATGTCATGATTTTTCTTTGCTTCTTGGGACCACTTCCAGCATCACTAGTGGTACTTCATCGGGGTCCCATGTTGTTATTCAGGGTTTACTAAACACAATGCACTAAACACAATGAAAAAGTGGGAACCGAGAGAGAGAGATTACTTTTTGCTGTGATATGAAGTTTACTGGAGAGATGAACTGCTCACGTGGAGATAAGTAGTATGTGCATTTTAAGCAGATACTTGCAACACTTGAGCAATGCCATAGGAGGTGGCTGCCAAACTATTACAGTAGTACACTATGGACTACAGTTAATTTTATGCAGTTATGATTTAATACTGCATCTTTATGTTTGTTTACATTTCTTTCGGCTGTGAATGAGGTCATGTAGTCTGTGTTTGTGTGCATAAGTTTTGATAAATTTTAATGTTTTATAATAGATTTATATATATATATATATTTTTTTTTGCTGTATGCGGGCCTCTCACTGTTGTGGCCTCTTGGCCTCTCCCGTTGTGGAGCACAGGCTCTGGACGCACAGGCTCAGCGGCCATGGCTCACGGGCCCAGCCGCTCCGCGGCATGTGTGATCTTCTCCCCTGCCTCGGCAGGCGGACTCTCAACCACTGCGCCACCAGGGAAGCCCTAGATTTATATATTTTTTTATGGTAGTAAATGATAAAATAGATTAGAATCTACATATTTTATGCATTCTTGACGTACATTTTTCTTATTTTTTTGATATTTCTAGGCTATGCAGTTTGTCTGCGAGTTTTTTCAACTTGTCACAAATCTCCAAAAAATTATCGAATGTGTTTATTGAAAAAAAATCTACGTATAAATGGACCCATGCAGTTCAAACACATACCCATGTTGTTCAGGGGTCAACTGTGTATATAATATATATATATATATATATATATATATATACGTACACATCTGTATACTTTTATACTATATTTTATTTATTTATCCATTGATGGACATTAAGGTTATTTCCATGTCTTGGCTGTTGTATTGAGGTTGTTGATTTTCAAGGCTACCAGGAATTGGGGGAAGGGAGTGTGGAATTAGGGCGAGTTTAGATGCTACAAAGCTTGCTATTCTTACTGAGATTCAGTTGATTTTCTTGAATAAATGCTTCTTAGATTATTGCAAGCCTTTGGTTAATTTTCAGTTATGAAAAATTTGATTTTGACAGTTTTTGCCAGTGTTCTTGTTACTTTAATGGAGGAAAGAATTATTGGTCGTCCTTACTCTGCCTTTCTGGAACTTACTTATGTTCTCTGAAGATATTCTGAAGTTTTCTTCTCTTTGTATATACTCCTCTCAGGGAATGTTTTTGCTCTCCCCATCTGATTTAGATTCCATCTTTCATGTTGGGGAATTTTTTCAAGTACCGTGTTTTCTTATGTTTAAGAGTGAGGGACTGAAAAACTTATTAGAAGTTTTTGAGTGTTGGGTTAGCTCTTTCAACCATGATCTTTGCTCTAGGGTTATCTGGTGGATATTTGAAAGAGATAGATAAAATCCTACCTTCCCCAAATAACTTAAGAAGATGTAGGAAGTAGAAAACTTGATTGAGTCATTGTCAAAATTCCAGGCTCATACTGCTTCACCAATGAACAGAAAGAAACATTCAAGGAGCAAATAATTTCAGTCTTACATAAACTCTGCCAGAGAATGAAAAGAAAACTTGATAACATACCAAACTAATAATCTTGATACGAAACTGACAAGGATACAAGGAAAGATAATTATAGCCAATCTCACTCATGAATATAGGTGCAAAAATATTATACAGATTTTTAGCCAACTGAATGTAGCAAAATGGAAAAAAGATATAATCTAAAAAGCCTTTATACAAGAAATGCCAACTAAATCTAACCTTAGAAAACCAATCAAGGTAATTTTAATTAATGTAATCTGTTAACTTTATTATGTAATATAAGTTTCTTGGGTATGTGAATAGAATTCCTAAAAACTACACTACACTGAGGAAAACAGTTTTTTTTAGTAAAAACTATGTAGGTGTGTTTATATCCATATGTAATAATGTATAGTAATTATCATATAATATTAGTGACTACTTGACCTCTGCATTAAAACTGTGATTTTTAGGTCAGAGTTTCATCTACATCTTGAAAGACTTATTTGAAAGCTGTTTGTTAAGTAATATTTAATATAAGTCAAGTATCACAAAGTAAAAGCCCTAACTGATCGGCCATTCATTTTCCAGTTCTTTTTTATAGGATTAAATTCAAACTCACATGAAACAATGGGCATACATTAGTGTAGTATTTGGAATGATTGTTTTCTTTCTATACTATTTATCAATAGAATGGGAATCAAAAGTCATCTTTTCTTATAAATAAATCTTGTGAGACTTCCTGAATACTTAAATTTCTTTTACTTGATTTAATAAATATTGTTTCAAATAATTGCCATCAACTAGGAGATAAATATTTTTGGTTATAGACTTTGTTTTTATTTCAAATTATTTGTGTTACTTTGTGATTGGCCTTGTAAATTGCTATTTATTCATTTTAATGTGTACACAGTAGTCTAAGTGAATGGTTGAAAGTTGGAGATTATGTATTTGTAAATCAAGAAGGCATGTATTTTAACAGTGGATTTGAATTAATACTATTGATTGCTTGAAGGAGGTCCTATCATATAGAATAATAGTGGTATCTTATACTTGTGTAGTGCTTAATGGTCTTAAACGTGCTTTCATATATGAAGGTACTCTTATGATGTAATCAGATTACATAAGGCTGTTCATCATACCATTTGCTTCTGAATCCAGAGTGTTATGAAAGAAACGGTGAGTGCTGTCTGTTGGTTGTAGGCAATGTTGGCACACTCGTGCTATGCTACGTAGCTTTTTTCTTATCTGTGATAGTTTAAAGATTGAAAACATGTAAGTTGATGAACTTCTATTAAGGAGTTTCCATTACCTGCAGAAAATAATTCTTAAGAGTTCATGTGTACTTGGCTATAGAGTAGTAATTATAAATGAGGGGATGTGGAGAGAAGGAATTAAAGTAAATTTTGTTCTTCATCCTTTGACTGTGGACTATACTGCTGGTTACTTTCCAGACTAGAATCTTTTATAGAGAATTATAGTTGGTGCTTGCAACTTTCTCACTCAGATTCTGATGACACCTTTTGAGTGGCTAGGAATACCTGGATGCATGTATAAATATATGTTTGTATGTTCCTGAGTAAGATTATGCTGGTGAGGGGAAGGTGGGAAAAAGGGCTTTGTCAAAGACCTTAAGTAGGAAAGATGAATCTAGATTAGTTACTGTGGAAAATATCTTTGATATGTGTGTTAACTTTATATTTGAACTTCCATAAAATTCAACTCTGATTTCTGAGTTTAGTTGGAAAAGAAGATCGAGAGATTTAAGTAGAACTACCTGATGTCATTTTTCTTTCAGTAGTACAGCAAAGATTTATAAACTTGAACACTGAAGAGAAAATGAAATACAGCCATCTAGTGGCTGCAACTTAAAAAGCTCTAAGCATAGTTAAAGTACCCTGAGCTCACATAAAAATCTCTCAAGAGCCATTATTAGGCATTCAAGCTAATCATTCCTTATCACACAAAGGAGCAATACACATTTGTATTACTAAACATTTTAGTCAAATTTTAATAAGAAGGGAAAACCTAATATATGTCAGTTGAACTATAACATTATGTAAATACCCTCAGAGGTCATTTGAACTAGGGTAAAATTATAGTAAGCTATCTACATTTTCAGTTGTAATATGTATTAATCAGATTTTTTCAACATCTTTATTGGAGTATAATTGCTTTACAGTGTTGTGTTAGTTTCTGCTGTATAACAAAGTGAATCAGCTATATGTATACATATATCCCCATATCCCCTCCCTCTAGCATCTCCCTCCCACCTTCCCTATCCCACCCTTCTAGGGGGTCACCAAGCACCTAGCTGATCTCTCTGTGCTATGCAGCTGCTTCCCACTAGCTATTTTACATTTGGTAGTGTATATATGTCCATGCCACTCTCTCACTTCGTCCCAGCTTACCCATGCCCCTCCCCGTGTCCTCAAGTCCATTCTGTACGTCTGCATCTTTATTTCTGACCTGCCCCTAGGTTTATCAGAACCGTATTTTTTTTTCTTAGATTCCATATATATCTGTCAGCATACAGTATTTGTTTTTCTCTTTCTGACATACTTCACTCTGTTTGACGGACTCTAGGTCCATCCAACTCACTACAAATAACTCCATTTCATTTCTTTTTATGGCTGAGTAATATTCCATTGTGTATATGTGCCACATCTTTTTGTTTTTTTTTTTGCAGTACGCGGGCCTCTCACTGCTGTGGCCTCTCCCGTCGTGGAGCACAGGCTCTGGACGCGCAGGCCCAGAGGCCATGGCTCACGGGCCCAGCCACTCTGCGGCATGTGGGATCTTCCCGGACTGGGGCACAAACCGTGTCCCCTGCATCAGCAGGTGGACTCTCAACCACTGTGCCACCAGGGAAGCCCCACATCTTCTTTATCCATTCATCTGTCGATGGGCACTTAGGTTACTTCCATGTCCTGGCTACTGTAAATAGAGCTGCAATGAACACTGGGGTGCATGACTCTTTTTGAATTATGGTTTTCTCAGGGTATATGCCCAATAGTGGGATTGCTGGGTCCTATGGCAGTTCTATTTTGAGTTTTTTAAGAAACCTCCATACTGTTCTCCTTAGTGGCTGTATCAATTTACATTCCCACCAACAGTGCAAGAGGGTTCTATTTTCTCCACACCTTCTCCAGCATTTATTGTTCGTAGATTTTCTGATGATGGCTCTTCTGACCGGTGTGAGGTGATACCTCATTGTAGTTTTGATTTGCATTTCTCTAGTGATTAGTGATGTTGAGCATCCTTTCATGTGTTTGTTGGCAACCTGTATATCTTGTTTGGAGAAATGTCTATTTAGGTCTTCTGCCCATTTTTTGATTAGGTTGTTCGTTTTTTTTTTTTTAACATCTTTATTGGAGTATAATTGCTTTACAATGGTGTGTTAATTTCTGCTTTATAACAAAGTGAATCAGCTATACATATACATATATCCCCATATCTCCTCCCTGTTGTGTCTGCCTCCCACCCTCCCTATCCCACCCCTCTAGGTGGTCACAAATCACCGAGCTGATCTCCCTGTGCTATGCGGCTGCTTCCCACTAGCTATCTATTTTACATTCGGCGGTGTATATATGTCCATGCCAGTCTCTCACTTTGTCTCAGCTTCCCCTTCCCCGTGTCCTCAAGTCCATTCTCTAGTAGGTTGGTGTCTTTTTTTTTTTTTTAACATCTTTATTGGGGTATAATTGCTTTACAATGGTGTGTTAGTTTCTGCTTAATAGCAAAGTGAATCAGTTATACATATACATATGTTCCCATATCTCTTCCCTCCTGTGTCTCCCTCCCTCCCACCCTCCCTATCCCACCCCTCCAGGCGGTCACAAAGCACCGAGCTGATATCCCTGTGCCATGCGGCTGCTTCCCACTACCTATCTACCTTATGTTTGGTAGTGTATATATGTCCATGCCTCTCTCTTGCTTTGTCACAGCTCACCCTTCCCCCTCCCCATATCCTTAAGTCTGTTCTCCAGTAGGTCTGTGTCTTTATTCCTGTCTTACCCCTAGGCTCTTCATGACATTTTTTTTTCTTAAATTCCATATATATATGTTAGCATACGGTATTTGTCTTTTTCTTTCTGACTTACTTCACTCTGTATGACAGACTCTAGGTCTATACACCTCATTACAAATAGCTCAATTTCGTTTCTTTTTATGGCTGAGTCATATTCCATTGTATATATGTGCCACATCTTTTTTATCCATTCATCCGATGATGGGCACTTAGGTTGATTCCATCTCCTGGCTATTGTAAATAGAGCTGCAATGAACATTTTGGTACATGACTCTTTTTGAATCATGGTTTTCTCAGGATATATGCCCAGTAGTGGGATTGCTGGGTCATATGGTAGTTCTATTTGTAGTTTTTAAAGGAACTTCCATACTGTTCTCCATAGTGGCTGTACCAATTCACATTCCCACACGCAGTGCAAGAGTGTTCCCTTTTCTCCACACCCTCTCCAGCATTTATTGTTTCTAGATTTTTTGATGATGGCCATTCTGACTGGTGTGAGATGATATCTCTTTGTAGTTTTGATTTGCATTTCTCTAATGATTAATGATGTTGAGCATTCTTTCATGTGTTTGTTGGCAATCTGTATATCTTCTTTGGAGAAATGTCTGTTTAGGTCTTCTGCCCATTTTTGGATTGGGTTATTTGTTTTTTTGTTATTGAAAAGCATGAGCTGCTTGTAAATTTTGGAGATTAATCCTTTGTCAGTTGTTTCATTTGCAAATATTTTCTCCCATTCTGAGGGTTGTCTTTTGGTCTTGTTTATGGTTTCCTTTGCTGTGCAAAAGCTTTTAAGTTTCATTTAGTCCCATTTGTTTCTTTTTGTATTTATTTCCATTTCTCTAGGAGGTGGGTCAAAAAGGATCTTGCTGTGATTTATGTCATAGAGTGTTCTGCCTATGTTTTCCTCTAAGGGTTTTATAATGTCTGGCCTTACATTTAGGTCTTTAATCCATTTTGAGTTTATTTTTGTGTATGGTGTTAGGGAGTGTTCTAATTTCATTCTTTCACATGTAGCTGTCCAGTTTTCCCAGCACCACTTATTGAAGAGGCTGTCTTTTCTCCATTGTATACTTTTGCCTCCTTTATCCAAATTAAGGTGACCATATGTGCATGGGTTTATCTCTGGGCATTCTATCCTGTTCCATTGGTCTATATTTCTGTTATTGTGCCATTACCATACTGTCTTGATTACTGTAGCTTTGTAGTATAGTCTGAAGTCAGGGAGCCTGATTCCTCCAGTTCTGTTCTTCCTTCTCAGGATTTCTTTGGCTATTTGGGGTCTTTTGTGTTTCCATACAAATTGTGAAATTTTTTATTCTAGTTCTGTGAAAAATGCCATTGGTAGTTTGGTACAGATTGCACTGAATCTGTAGATTGCTTTGGGTAGTATAGTCATTTTCACAATGTGGATTCTTCCAATCCAGGAACATGGTATATCTCTCCATCTGTTGGTATCATCTTTAATTTCTTTTATCAGTGTCTTATAGTTTTCTACATATAGGTTTTTTGTCTCCTTAGGTAGGTTTAGTCCTAGGTATTTTATTCTTTTTGTTGCAATCGTCAATGGGAGTGTTTCTTTAATTTCTCTTTCAGATTTTTCATCATTAATTTACAGGAATGCAAGAGATTTCTGTGCCTTAATTCTGTATCCCGCTACTCTACCAAATTTGCTGGTTAGCTCTAGTAATTTTCTGGTAGCATCTTTAGGATTCTGTATGTATAGTATTATACCATCTGCAAACAGTGACAGTTTTACTTCTTCTTTTCCGATTTGGCTTCCTGTTATTTCTTTTTCTTCTCTGATTGCTGTGGCTTAAACTTGCAAAACTATGTTGAATAAGAGTGGTGAGAGTGGGCAACCTTGTCTTATTCCTGATCTTAGAGTAAATGCTTTCAGTTTTTCACCATTGAGGACGATGTTGGCTGTGGGTTTGTCATATATGGCCTTTATTATGTTGAGGTAGGTTCCCTCTATGCCTACTTTCTGGAGAGTTTTTATCATAAATAGGTGTTGAATTTTGTCAAAAGCTTTTTCTGCATCTATTGAGATCATCATATGGTTTTTCTCCTTCAGTTTGTTAATATGGTGTATCACATTGAATGATTTGCATATATTGAAGAATCCTTGCATTCCTGGGATAAACCCCACTTGATCATGGTGTATGATCCTTTTAATATGCTGTTGGATTCTGTTTCCTGGTATTTTGCTCAGGATTTTTGCATCTATGTTCATCAGTGTTACTGGCCTGTAGTTTTCTCTTTTTGTGACATCTTTGCCTGGTTTTGGTATCAGGATGCTGGTGGCTTTGTAGATGAGTTTGGGAGTGCTCCTCCCTCTGCTATATTTTGGAAGAGTTTGAGAAGGATGGGTGTTAGCTCTTCTCTCAATGTTTGATAGAATTCACCTGTGAAGCCATCTGGTCCTGGACTCTTGTTTGTTGGAAGATTTTTAATCACAGTTTCAATTTCAGTACTTGTGATTGGTCTGTTTATATTTTCCATTTCTTCCTGGTTCAATCTCGGAAGGTTGTGCCTTTCTAAGAATTTGTGCATTTCTTCCAGGTTGTCCATTTTATTGGCATAGAGTTGCTTGTAGTAATCTCTCATGATCCTTTGTATTTCTGCAGTGTCAGTTGTTACTTCTCCTTCTTCATTTCTAATCCTGTTCATTTGAGTGTTCTCCCTTTTTTTCTTGATGAGTCTGGCTAATGGTTTATCAGTTTTGTTTATCTTCTCAACGAACCAATGATCTTCGCTATTGTTTTCTTCATTTCTTTTTCATTTATTTCTGATCTTTATGATTTCTTTCCTTCTGCTAACTTTGGGGTTTTTTGTTCTTCTTTCTCTAATATCTTTAGGTGTAAGGTTAGGTTGTTTATTTGAGGTTTTTCTTGTTGCTTGATGTAGGATTGTATTGCTATAAACTTCCTTCTTAATACTGCTTTTGCTGCATCCCATAGGCTTTTGGTCATCATGTTTTCATTTCATTTGTGTCTAGGTATTTTTTGATTTCCTCTTTGATTTCTTCAGTAATCTCTTGGTTTTTTAGGAGCATAGTTTTTATCCTCCATATGTTTGAATTTTTTAGTTTTTTTTTCCCGTAATTGATATTTAGTCTCATAGCTTTGTGATCAGAAAAGATACTTGATACGATTTCAGTTTTCTCAAATTTACCAAGGCTTGAGTTGTCACCCAGGTTATGTTCTATCCTGGAGAATGTTCCATGAGCACTTGAGAAAAATGTGTGTTCTGTTGTTTTGGATGGAATGTTCTATAAATATCAGTTAAGTCCATCTTGTGTAATGTGTCATTTAAAGCTTGTGTTTCCTTATTTATTTTCATTTCACATGATCTGTCCATTGGTGAAAGTGGGGTGTTAAAGTCCCCTGCTATTCTTATGTTACTGTCTATTTCCCCTTTTATGGCTGTTAGCATTTGCCTTATGTATTGAGGTGCTCCTATGTTGGGGGCATAAATGTTTACAATTGTTATATCTTTTTCTCAGATTGATTCCTTGATCATTATGTAGTGTCCTTCTTTGTCTCTTATAATAGTTCTTTATTTTAAAGTCTATTTTGTCTGATAAGAGAACTGCTACTCCAGCTTTTTTTTTAAATGTATGTATGTATTTATTTATTTTTGGCTGTGTTGGGTCTTTGTTTCTGTGCGAGGGCTTTCTCCAGCTGAGGCTAGTGGGGGCCACTCTTCATCGCAGTGCGCGGGCCTCTCACTGTTGCGGCCTCTCCCGTTGCGGAGCACAGGCTCCAGACGCGCAGGCTCAGTAGTTGTGTCTCACGGGCCTAGTTGCTCCGCGGCATGTGGGATCTTCCCAGACCGGGGCTCGAACCCAAGTCCCCTGCATTGGCAGGCAGATTCCCAACCACTGAGCCACCAGGGAAGCCCCTCCAGCTTTCTTTTGATTTCCATTTTCGTGGAATATCTTTTTCCATCCCCTCACTTTCAGTCTGTATGTGTCCCTAGGTCTGAAGTGGGTCTCTGGTAGACAGCATATATACAGGTCTTGTTTTTGTATCCATCCAGCCAGTCTGTGTCTTTTGGTTGGAGCAGTTAATCCATTTTCATTTAAGGTAATTATTGATATATATGTTCCTATTACCATTTTCTTAATTGTTTTGGGTTTGTTTTTGTAGGTCTTTTCCTTCTCTTGTGTTTCCTGCCTGGAGAAGTTCCTTTTGCATTTGTTTTGAAGCTGGTTTGGTGGTGCTGAATTCTCTTAACTTTTACCTGTCAGTAAAGGTTTTAATTTCTCCATCAAATCTGAATGAGATCTTTGCTGGGTAGAGTAATCTTGGTTGTAGGTTTTTCCCTTTCATCACTTTAAATATGTCCTGCCACTCCCTTCTGACTTGCAGAGTTTCTGCTGAAAGATCAGCTGTTAACCTTTTGGGGATACCGTTGTATGTTACTTGTTGCTTTTCCTTTGCTGCTTTTAATATTTTTTCTATGTATTTAATTTTTGATAGTTTGATTAATATGTGTCTTGGCGTGTTTCTCCTTGGATTTATGTTGTATGGGAGTCTCTGTGCTTCCTGGACCTGATTGACTATTTCCTTTCCCATGTAAGGGAAGTTTTCAAGTATAATCTCTTCAAATATTTTCTCAGTCCCTTTCTTTTTCTCTTCTTCCTCTGGGATTCCTATAATTCGAATGTTGGTAAGTTTAATGTTGTCTCAGAGCTCTCTGAGACTGTCATCAATTCTTTTCATTTTTTTCCTTTATTCTGCTCTGTGGTAGTTATTTCCATCATTTTATCTTCCAGGTCACTTATCTGTTCTTCTGCCTCAGTTATTCTGCTACTGCTTCCTTCTAGAGAATTTTAATTTATTGTGTTATTTATCTTTGTTTGTTTGCTCTTTAGTTCTTCTAGGTCCTTGTTAAATGTTTCTTCTGTTTTCTCCCATCTATTTCCAAGATTTTGTATCATCTTTACTATCATTACTCTGAATTCTGTTTCAGGTAGACTGCCTATTTCCTCTTCATTTGTTTGGTCTGGTGTTTTTTTACCTTGCTTCTTCATCTGCTGCATATTTCTCTGTTTTCTTATTTTGTTTACTTGCTCTGTTTGGGGTCTCCTTTTTGCAGGCTGCTGGCTCGTAGTTCTCTTGTTTTTGGTGTCTGTCCCCAGTGGATGAGGTTGGTTGAGTTGCTTGTGTAGGTTTCCTGGTGGAGGGGACTGGTGCCTGTGTTCTGGTGGTTGGGGCTGGATCTTTTCTTTCTGGTGGGCAGGGCCGCATCTGGTGGTGTGTTTTGGGGTGTCTGTGACCTTATTATGATTTTAGGCAGCCTCTCTGCTAATGGGTGGGGTTGTGTTCCTGTCTTGCTAGTTGTTTGGCATGGGGCATCCAGCACTGGAGCTTGCTTGCTGTTGGGTGGAGCTGTGTCTTAGTGTTGAGACTGAGATCTCTGGGAGAGCTGTAATCAATTTATATTACGTGGGGCTGGGAGGTCTGTGGTGGTCCAGTGTCCTGAACTCGGCTCTCCCACCTCGGAGGCTCAGGCCTGACACTGGGCTGGAGCACCATGACTCTGTCAGCCACACGGCTCAGAAGAGAAGGGAGAAAAAAAGAAAGAAAAAAAAATATTAACATAAAAAGAAAAATAATAAAAAAAGAAGATAGTAACCAAACCAATAAACAAATCCACCAATGATAACAAGTGCTAAAAACTAAACTAAGATAAACATGAAAATCAGTGACAAATCAGTTGCAGACAGCAAACGCCAAGTCTACAGTTGCTCTCAAAATCCGCTGCCTCAATTTTGGGACGATTTGTCTATTTAGGTGTTCCGTAGATTCAGGGTACATCAAGTTGATTGTGGAGATTTAATCAGCTGCTCCTGAGGCTGCATGGAGAAACTTCCTTTTCTCTTCTTTGTCTGCACAGCTTCTGGGGTTCTGCTTTGGCCCCACCTCTGCGTGTAGGTCTCTGTCAGTCATCTTTCCCCACCCAGACAGGAGGGGGTTTAAGCAGCAGCTGATTAGGGGGCTCTGGCTCACTCAAGCCATGGGGAGGGAGGGGACAGTAGTCAGAATTGGAATGTGGGGCAAGCCTGTGGTGGCAGAAGCCAGTGTGACATTGCAACAGCCTGAGGTGTGCTGTGTGTTCTCCCGGGGAAGTTGTCCCTGGATCACGGGACCCTGGCAGTGGCGGTCTGCATAGCCTCCATGGGTGGGTTGTGTGTGTGTGGATAGTGACCTGTGCTTGCATACAGCATTCTTCATGGCTGCGTTAGTGTTTCATGCCCGTCTCTGGGGTCCGAGCTGATAGCCATGGCTCACGCCTGTCTCTGGAGCTTGTTTAGGCGGTGTTCTGCCTCCTGTGGGCAAATGGGGATGAATCCCCTCTCCTTGCACACCCCGAAACAAGGGTCTCTTGCCTCTTCGGCAGGTCCTCCTCCTGGCTAGCTGTGGTGCACTAGCACCCTCAAGCTGTCTTCATGCAGCCAACCCCAGTCCTATTCCTGGGATCTGACCTCCGAAGCCCAAGCCTCAGCTCCCAGCCCCCACCCGCCCGACGGGTGAGCCAATAAGCCTCTCAGGCTGGTGAGTGCTGGTCGGCCCTGATCCTCTGTCAGGGAATCTCTCTGCTTTGCCCTCTGCACCCCTGTTGCTGTGCTTTCCTCCATGGCTCCAAAGTTCCCCCCACACCCCGCCGTCTCCACCAGTGAAGGGGCTTCCTAGTGTGTGGAAACTTTTCCTCCTTCTCAGCTCCCTCCCAGAGGTGCAGGTCCTGTCCCTATTCTTTTGTCTCTGTTTTTTCTTTTTTTCTTTTGCCCTACCCAGGTACATGGGGAGTTTCTTGCCTTTTGGGAGGTCTGAGGTCTTCTGCCAGCATTCAGTAGGTGTTCTTTAGGAGCTGTTCCATATGTAGATTTTTTTTTCCTTTTTATTAATTTATTTATTTATTTTTGGCTGCACTGGGTCTTCATTGTACGCATGGGCTTTCTCTAGTTGCAGTGAGCGGGGGCCACTCCTCGTTGCTTTGTGCAGGCTTCTTATTGTGGTGGCTTCTCTTGTTGCAGAGAACGGTCTCTAGGTGCACGGGTTTCAGTAGTTGTGGCATGCAGGCTAACTAGTAGTGGCACGTGAGCTCTAGAGCACAGGCTCAGTAGTTGTGGCGCACGGGCATAGTTGCTTCACAGCATGTGGGATCTTCTTGGACCCAGGCTCGAACCCATGTCCCCTGCATTGGCAGGTGGATTCCCAACCACTGCACCATTAGGGAAGCCCTAGATGTATTTTTGATTTATTTGTGGGAAGGAAGGTGGTCTTCACGTCTTACTCCTCCGCCATCTTGAAGGTCCTTCCCTTATTTAGATTTTTTAAGTTGTAAAACTCCAGTAGCACTTTTTAAACACATGTATATTCTGAAACATCGCTAGAGAATATCTTGGCCTCTCTTGCTTAACCTATTATTATGGTTGAAGTACAGGTTTAGTTGCTTACTGTATTTTATAGAATAAATTTTAGTCATTGTTGGCTTATAAACTTTATTGATGCAAAAATGAACTATTTTCTAGGAGCAAGATAATGCTTTACAAAATATGCACGAGAAAGTAGAAAAATTAGAAGCCGAACACATGGAGTGCTCTGACCTTTTACGTCGACAGACAAGTGAATTCGAATTTAGCACTCAACGAGAGGAACGTCTTAGAAAAGAGTTTGAGGTATATTTTCTCATTCTTTTATAGCACATATATGATGGCTAGTTAGTAATTTAAGGACAAAGTTTTACTCTGTAATAAAATATAATTTTTTGACATTTATATATATTGAATATTGGCTTCCTTGAAAACTTTTGTATTTGAGTAAATTATATCTTGCTCTGAATTAAAAAAAACTATTCATTTTTAATAATTAATTGTCCTGGAATATTTGGAAAGTTTGAAGGTAATTGTTTATATTACAAGTTTGAGGAAGCAACACAAGAAAAGATATCAAATTCTAATTTTGTAGTTTGAATGCTGTGTACTAGCTACATAGTTTTGTGGAGTGCTTTTCAGGTTAGACTTTATTTATTTTTTTATAAATTTATTTTTATTTATATTACTTATTTTTGGCTATGTTGGGTCTTCATTGCTGCATGCGGGCTTTCTCTAGTTGTGGCGAGTGGGTGCTACTCTTCGTTGAATTGCACGGGCTTCTCATTGTGGTGGCTTCTCTTGTTGTGGAGTATAGGCTCTGGGCACGTGAGCTTCAGTAGTTGTGGCATGCGGGCTCAGTAGTTGTGGCTTGCGAGCTCTAGAGTGCAGGCTCAGTAGTTGTTGTGCATGGGCTTAGTTGCTCTGCAGCAAGTGGGATCTTCCTGGACCAGGGCTTGAACCTGTGTCCCCTGCATTGGCAGGAAGATTCTTAACCACTGTGCCATGAGGGAAGTCCCCAGGTTAGACTTTAGATGGGAAAGGAGCATTAGTTTACAAATGAAAAAATATGATTTTTGTGAGTAAATGATACTGATAACCACTTTAATCTTGAGAGATAGCTAATTTATTTGTTAATTTTTAAAAAAAATTTTCTTTTGCTTTGTGGGAAATTAAGTATTTCAATAGATAAAGAAGTTTGTTTTAAACATAATTTATAATTCTTATAAAGTAAATAAACATTTATAAAGAGTATTTAATGATAAAATGCTGGAGTACTCTCATTAAACTCACTTCTGTCAGTTAACACTGTGCTGAGAATTTTAGCCAAAAAAATATATAAAAACAAGAACAGTGATAAAAAATTATAATTTTTGGAAAGAAGGGGGGTATGATTCTGATTATTTTCAGATGGTATGCTAATAACCCTAAATGGTCAAGAAAATCATCTTTGAAATTATTGACACTAATAAGAACATTCAATAAGGAGGTCAAGAAGAAAATAATATATAGCAATTATGTTTACACTCTAATATACCAGTAATAATCAGAGAATAAGATACTAAAAAAGTTTTTGTCACCATAGTGACAAAAACAGGAATACAGTTAACAACAAATACATTAAAAATTACGAAATTTAACTGAGAGTCTTAAAAGAAAATGATGAGACATTTTGGGAACCCTTAACAGTGTAAAGTTATGAATCCTCCCTAGATTATATTATGGGTTAAAGCAGTTCCAATCAAAGATTGAGTGGAATTATCTTGGGAAGACAGATTCTAAAGTTCATCCACATGAGGATCTATAAAACATTTTGGTAAGAGTAATGAGTGGTCACTTACTATACCAGAAGTTAGTACAGATTATAAAACTTCAGTAATATATCAATTGTGTTTTTTTGGTTGTATGCAACAGAAACCGACTTTGGTTAACATAAATAGGGAATTCAGTGGAAGAATATGGGAATCATATCCACAGAATCACAAGGAATGTTGGGGAATCAGCTTAGAAATCATATGAGTCCCAGAGCATCTCCAGAGTTCTTGGTAGCAGAAATGATGGATGAAGCTGAGGTGAATTGGTACCGATAGTTTTTATTCTTTTTGTAACTTTGGTCAGGATTCTAATCTGGAAAGAACATTTGATTGAAAGAGGTAATTTACCCCAAGTAAATTCCTCTAATTATGCTAAAATTAAAGTCCCCCAAATAAATTCTTATATAGAAATAAGGGTGCTGGTAAAAAAAGAAGGGGAAAGATTGTTGAGTGGCCAAAAAGTACAATACCTCTAAGACCAGACTTTCAATGTCAGAATTGAAAGGTCAGTAGTAGACTTGTAGAGTATATCATTTTAACTCAGTAAGGATAGGAAAAATTATTCAGTGAATCATGTTGAAATGATTGGTTAACTATTTGGGACAAAATAAAATTAGATTCCTATCTTACATTATATTCAAAAATAAATTCCAGTTGGATTAAAAAGAGTGAAATATTAAAAACAATGATAAAATAAGAAGAAAATGTAGTTTAATTTTTTCTGCTCTCTGAGTCATTATGACTTACTACTAATCATAAAAACCAAGGAACAAAATATTTAGGAATGGATTTATAGCTTTGACTAGGAGAGATTAAAGTCATATGTAAGTAAAATCCCCACTTCGAATAAAAAGACAACCAAATGAGAAAAATATTTACAGCAAAGGGTAAATATATTTCTGTCTCTCTAAATCCCCTACTATTTGATAAGAGAAAGGAGAAGGTGTTTATGAAAAAATCTACCAAGTAAATCAAAGAAGATATGAAAGAATAATTTCAGATGGATAACAAACATAGGAAAAATGCTCCACCTCACCATAATGTAAGAAAGACAGTAACACTCAAAATAATAAGATTAAAGAAAATGATAATACCCAGCACTGGTGACGGTGGTGTTAAAAATTCTTGTACCATGATGGTGGGTGTGTAAATTTTTAAAACCTTGAAGAAATTCTGTTTGGCTGCTTTATAGGGTCTGTTCTCAGAAAATTATCATGTTCTTCTGGGACTCTCTCCTGTTCCATCTCCTCATTGCTTTCTAGGCATATGGCATAGCTGTCACCTGGGGACTTTTTCATTATCCTCTGTTGCATCTTCAGTTTCTTAGGTCTCTTGCCTTCTTCACTTCGTTGGAGTACATAGACTAGTAGCTTCTAAAGAAAGGGTGTATGGGAGCTAAGTTTTATTTGATCTTGCATATCTGAACATGATTTTTTTAATCAATAAAGTATTAAAGTATATAGAATTTGGCTGAATATAGAATTTTAGGATGGAATTCTTTCTTTCAGAATTTAAAGGCCTTGCCTCCCTTGTTCCCAGTCTCTTCTGTCGCTGTTGAGAGGCCTGATGTTATTCTTGTTTGTGTTCCCTTGTGGTGACCCTTTTCTCACTCTTCCTCTCTGAAAGTTTTCCTGTTTCTCTATTTTTTTTTTTTTTCCTGCGGTACGCGGGCGTCTCACTGTTGTGGCCTCTCCTGTTGCGGAGCACAGGCTCTGGACGTGCAGGCTCAGCAGCCATGGCTCATGGGCCTAGCTGCTCCGCGGCATGTGGGATCTTCCCGGACCGGGGCACGAACCCGTGTCCCCTGCATCGGCAGGCGGACTCTCAACCACTGCACCACCAGGGAAGCCCTCTTTTGTTTTTCAAGACTTTTTTTCTTCCAGTTAGTGAGATATAATCGACATACAGCGCTGTATAAGCTTAAGGTATAGAGCATAATTATTGATTTACATACATCATGCAGTGATTATGAAAATAAGTTTGGTGAACATCTATCATCTCATATAGATAAAAAATAAAAGAAACAGAAAAGAACAGTTTTTTCTTATGATGAGAACTCTTAGGAATAACTCTTAGCAACTTTCATATATAACATACAGCAGTATAATTATGTATATAACATGTTATACATTACATCCGTAGTACTTATTTATCTTTTTTTTTTTTTTAAGCTTATTTATCTTATAACTGGAAGTTTGTACCTTTCACTGCCTTCATCCAGTTACCCCTCCCCTCACCCCTCTGCCCCTGGTAACCATAAATCTGATCTCTTTTTCTATGAGGTTGATTGTTTTTGAAGTATAATTGACCTACAACACTATGTGAATTCCTATTATACAACATAGTGATTTGATATTTCTGTACATTTCAAAATGATCACCGGAAGTCTGGTTATGATTTGTCAACACACAAAAAATATTACCTAGTTACTGGCTATATTCCCTACCCTATACATTTCATACCTGTGACTCATTTATTTTGCAGCTGAGAGTTTGTACCTCTTAATCTCCTTCACCTGTATCTTTCTTCCCTCCCATGCCCTACCCTCTGACAATCACCTGTTTGTTCTCTGTAGCTGTTTTTGTTTTGTCATGTTTGTTAATTTGTTTTGCATTTTTAGATTCCACATGTAAGTGAAATCATATAGTATTTGTCTTTCTCTGTCTGACTTATTTCACTTAGGTTAATACCCTCTAGGTCCATCCATGTTGTTGCAAATATCAAGATTTCATTCTTTTTATCGATGAGTAATATTGTATTTTATATATATATATAAAATATATATATGATATATATATATGTCACATCTTTATCTATTCATCTGTTGGTGGGCACCTAGTTTGCTACCATAGCTTTGCTGTTGTGAATAATGCTGCAGTGAACATACGGGTGCATATATCTTTTTTTTTGCGGTATGCGGTCCTCTCACTGCTGTGGCCTCTGCCGTTGCGGAGCACACTGCGCCACCAGGGAAGCCCCATATATCTTTTCTAAGTAGTGTTTTTGTTTTCTTTGGATAAATACCAAAAAGTGGGATTGCTGGATCATATGGTAGTTTTATTTTTTTATTTTTCTATTTTTAATTTTTTGAGGACTCTCCATACTATTTTCCATAGTGGTTGTACCAGTTTACATTCTCACCCATTGTGTATGAGGGTTCCCTTTTCTTTTTTTTCACTTTTTTTAAATAGAAAACTTTAAATATTAAAAAAGGTAGACAGCATAGTACAGTAATGGTACCCATCACCAGCTTCAAAAAATTTTCATTTAGGGCTTCCCTGGTGGCGCAGTGGTTGAGAGTCCGCCTGCCGATGCAGGGGACACGGGTTCGTGCCCCGGTCCGGGAGGATCCCACATGCCGCAGAGCGGCTGGGCCCGTGAGCCATGGCCGCTGAGCCTGCGTGTCCAGAGCCTGTGCCCCGCAATGGGAGAGGCCACAACAGTGACAGGCCTGCGTACCAAAAAAAAAAAGAGTTATTCATTTGTGGGTTATCTTGAATCATTCATACCCCTATTCACTTTCCTTCTTCCCATATTATATTGAAACAAATCCCAGGCATCGTATCATTTTAACCATAAATATTTCATTGTGATTTCTAAAAATTAAGGGGCCTTTTGTTTAGAACCACGTTATCAATATCAAACTTAAATTAACAGTAATTACTTAATATAATCAAATATCCAGATATTATTTAAATATCATATTGCTACATATATGGCATAAAAATGTATGTATGATTACAGTTTGTTTGAATCAGAATCCCTAGTAGGTCTACACATTATAATTGGTTGATATGTCTCTTAAGTCTCTCAGTCTATAGGTTCTCCATCTATAGCTTTCTTTTTCCCTTGTATTTGTGAAGACACCAAGCTATTTCTGCTGTAGAGTTCCCACTAACTATAAAATTTCAGAACATCAAAGATAAACAATGATTCTTAGTATAGACTTTTTTTGTGTTCAATGTGCAGGGCATTTGGTGGCCATTTTAGTTAGGAGACTCATGATCTTTATTTTGTCTAATTCTCTTGTGTTATTTCTTCATAATTTCCTGCTCAGGGTTTTTTTATTCTCTCTTTCTTGGGTTTTTAATTGTTCAGTTGGTAGGCCAACTGGTTGATGTTTTGCTTTTCTTACCTTTTGTTGTCTTTCTCTTTGTATTTTTGTTGTTGTTGGTTCGTGAGAGATTTACTTGACTTTTCTAATCTTCTAATTGAATATTTTATGTTTTCCTTTTAGTTTCTGAGGGCTCTTGTTCTCTGTACCATTTTTATAGCATCCTGATCCTATATTATGACTACTGTATTCATTTGTTTGTTCAGAAAACCTCGAGAGTGTCAGGCACACTTTTGGGTGTTTGAGGCATAGCAGTGAACAAAACAAAGCCTCTTCCCTCTTGAAATTGACACTCTTGTCAGGGAGAATCACACATGAAATGAACTAGAATTTGATAAGCCCTATGGAGAGGAATAAAGGAGACGAGGGGAGTAATAAATGGTGGGGTGGAATGGTTACCTTCTTGTGTTAGTGGTCAAGGAAGCCTGACTTGATAAGATGGCATTTG
The DNA here is from genome assembly GCF_008692025.1 of Phocoena sinus. Lineage (NCBI taxonomy): Eukaryota > Metazoa > Chordata > Mammalia > Artiodactyla > Phocoenidae > Phocoena > Phocoena sinus. Next base: position 65,484,459 of record NC_045768.1, read on the forward strand.
AGCAGAGACCTGAAGGAAGAAAGGGATTGAGCCATGTGGCTATCAGGAAGAGATTCTAGGTAGAAGGAATAGAAAGTGTAAAGGCCATGAGATGCGAGTGTGCTTGGAAAGTTTGAGGAATAGCAAGTAGGCCATTGTGATTGAAATGGATTGAGCAAGAGAGAGACTAGTAGGGTGTAGAGAATGGTAGGCAGATGTTATAGAGTCTTGAAGGTCTTTTGGAGTTCATTGTAAGAACTTTGGCTTTCTTTCTGAGATGGAAAGCCATTGAAAGGTTTTAAGCAGAGGAGTGACATGTCCCCTCTAATTTGTTTTAAAAGCATCATTCTGTTTACTCCTTGAAAGACAGATTGTAAGAGGCCATTTAGGAAACTATTAAAGTAATTACATGAGAGATTATGGTGCTTTAGACCAAAGTAGTGGTAGAGGAGGTAGTCAGATTTGTATGTGTTTTGGAAGATAGAACCAGTAGGATTTGCAGATTTATTAGACATGGCTTGTGAGAGAAAAAGAAAGGGAGTAAAAGATAATGCCAAAGATTTTGGCTTGAGCCTTTGGGGGAATGGCACTGTCATTTACTCAACATGGCCAAGAATGCAAGTGGAGTAAATTCGGGAGAGATGCGGAGTTTGGTTTCAGAGATGTTAAATTTGACATGCCCGTTAGACATCCATGTGGAGATGTTGAGTAGGCAGTTGAATGTAAGTATTGGCCTTAGGGAAACCTTACTGTAGAGTGATGAGATGTGCCAAATATTTCATTGGAAAGTGGTGAAACGTTACAATCCATAGGACTTTTCTCTTTGTTTCTACAAAGAGTGACCTGCTAGTTTCCTCTTTGGTGGTTATTAAATGGAAGAAAGAAATGGAGGAAAAATCTGTTTCATACTATTCAGTATACAGAATTTCCCCTGGCTTCAGTCTTGTACACCAACCCCCCTACCCCTGCTCTGCCCACCCCATGTATCTCTATGTCCAACCTTGGCTTCAGAGTGACATTTTCCAGATAATAAACCTCCAGTTTGTGAGTTTGTGTAGTGGTTGGTGGGGGGTAGTTGTAGGCTAATTAGGGTGGAGGTGGATGCCTGCAGGTTAAACTCTTCATACTGATGATTTAAAAAAAACCCAAACTTTACTGAGATATAATTTGCATGCTACAAATTCACCCATTTATAGGGTACAATTCAGTGGTTTTTAGTATATTCACAGAGTTGTACAGCTATCACTACAGTCGATTGGAGCATGTTTTCATCACCTCAGTAAGAAACCCCACACCCATTAGCTATCACTCTCCTCTTTCCCCATTCCTCTCATCCCTAAAAAAACATTAATTTACTTCTGCTTCTATATATTTGCCTGTTCTGAACATTTCATATTAGTGGAATCATGCAATATGTGGTCTTTGATGATTTTTTTTTCACATAACAGGATGTTTTAAGGATTCATCCATGTTGTATCATGTATCAGCACTTCATTCCTCTTTATTACTAAATAATCTCCCATTGTATTATAGACCACATTTTGTATATCCATTAATCAGTTGATAGACATTTATGCTGTTTTCACTTTTTGGCTATCATGAATAATGCCTCCATGAACATTTGTATACAAGTTTTTGTGTGGACATGTTTTCAGTTTCACCTAGGAGTGGGCATGCTAGGTGACATACCTCTATGTTTAACTTTTTGAGGGGCTGTCACACTGTTTTGCATAGTGGAGGCACCATTTTACATCCCCAGCAGCAATGCATGAGGGTTCCAGTGTCTTCAGATCCTCACCAACACTTGTTATTATTAGTCTTTCTAATTATAACCACTTTAGTGGGTGTATAATGGTATCTCGTGGTTTTGCTTTGCATTTCTCTGATGACTGATGATGCTGAATATCATTTCATGTGCTTATTGGCCATTTGTATATCGTTGGAGAAATAGTTATTCAGATCCATTATACATTTTTAATGGGTTCTTTGTGTTATATGATCGTCGGATGTTTTAATAGGGAAAACGGGGTGTGGAGTGTATAGGAACTCTCAGTAATAATGCCAGATTATGAAGTTGAACTTGACAAAGATAAATTACTCATACGCTTACCACATATGGTCTAATTTTTTTTTTTTTTTTTTATGCGTTACGCGGGCCTCTCACTGTTGTGGCCTCTCCCATTGCGGAGGACAGGCTCCGGACGCGCAGGCCCAGCGGCCATGGCTCGCGGGCCCAGCCGCTCCGCGGCACGTGGGATCTTCCCAGACCGGGGCACGAACCCGCGTCCCCTGCATCGGCAGGCGGACTCTCAACCACTGCGCCACCAGGGAAGCCCTGGTCTAATTTTATATGAGGTTAGAGAAAGAAATTTAAAACTGAGATTATATTCCAAGTAATATTTTTAGCTTATTTGTCATTTGTGCTGAACATTTTTTCAGGCCAGAAAATTCAGGAGTGCATCATCATATTTTATATCATCATTTTTAATATCATGTGGTTTGTGGATGGCCTATTAGAAAAGGATTAGAATAAAGTTCTGCATATACTTAGAATTTAAAAAGATCATTTAGAAGTCACTTTAGGATGCTATAAAACTCTATGATCATCACTAAAAACATTTTAATTGCCTTATAGGTATGAAGAAGTGCTAGGTAACAGTGATTTTTGTTGATAAGATTCTTGATAAGTCACTTTTGACTCAATTGAGGTAGTGTCTAATGCCTAAACTTTAGGATTTGTTTTTGGATAACTCAGTATTGATTTATTTTCTTGTGAAATACTTACTTGCCCCAATTTCTTTTTTTTTTAATTGATTAATGTTGTAAATATAAAATTGTTTTAGACTAGTTTTATATTGAGTTTTTTCTTAGCTACTCTGTAAATACTTTTGATAATACCAGGTCTCTGCTTTGGGGGAATTTGAAGCTTTGAGGGTGTCCAGAGAGTCTAGTTTTATTCTATTTATAAGAATTTTCTAAGTGGACAAGTATAGTACTGTGACTTACCTACAATTCTTCATGTTTAGACACCTTACAAATTTTTGCTTTATATTTAAGTGAATGTATTTTGTATTGGCTCTTTGACCGGGTGATGACATAATCAAGGAGAAGTTAAATTCCTAGAGAGCAGTTTATGTAGTTTAACATTCAGTTGTGGAGACATTAAGTACTAGTAATTCTAGGCGCTTATAATCATCATTGGTATTTTTAAAAAAGGATTAATATAAAATAAGATAATAAAGAGGAAAATTGTTAAATTTTTAATTTAATAGAACACATTATTTAATGTCAGTAATATCAGACTAAAGCAACTAATAGACGTTTAGCCTAATAAATGTTTTAAATTTTAATGAAGCTTCAACAGTTACATTTCATGAAGAGGTGATTTCTTTATGTGCCTGGGCCAAAGAAGTTTACATATATGTGTGTGTGTGTGTATAAAAATTTTTAAAAATCTGATATGCTATAGACCATTGTGTGGCTTAATCATCTTAACATGGATCAATGTTTTCTTAGATTAAAAAAATAACAAATTCCCAATCCAATTTTCTAAATGTGGTGCTGGATACCAGAGAACCAAGGGAAAAGTGAACTGGAAAAAGAAATATCCGTGGCTTTCATAAACCTCTTTACAACTAGGGGAGGTTTTTTTTTTTTTTTTTAATCATGGGAAATAAGTTTAACTCAATAAGAAAAGAGAAAAGAGAAGATGCAAACCTAATTCTGAGTGAACTGAAGAATCTTGTGAAGATTACAGTGGAGAGACAGCAGTCTTTGAAAATAAATTCTGAATTGCTTCTGTCAGTCATATTCTATATTATGGTAACGTAAGGAAGGGTAGAATGTAGTTTTTTACTTATACATATACCATACTCAAGTGAAAAAGGAAAAGAAAAATGATTCTCACCTTTTGTATTGTTCGTGAAGCATCCGCATATGAATCATCTTTTTAAAGCCATCATGTGTTTGTAGGAATGATTTTTAAACACCTATTTGTGTTGATTACCAACTATAAAAGGTAAATAAATCACCTGGGTTATACTATTGTGCTTATAAGTATTATACATTTTTGTATTTATGTTCATAATGGATTTTAAAACTGGAAGTTCATTAAAAATTTTGTGAAATACTGAAGTTTTTTACTGCTAGAAAAGGTAAAGATGATTTTAAAGATGCTAAATTAATTTATTACCATGCCAAACAGAATTTGTGGCTTGTAAATTCTGTTCCTTAGAGATTCTGACTCTCTAAGATATCTTTTTTGGTAACAAAAAATACTTTGAGATCTTCAGTTTAAGAGCTCCAAGTATAGTGACTACTCTTGTTTTCTCCCACACAGGTAGGGAATAAGGATTGTAGTTAATTGTCATTAATTGTTAACACACATTTAATATATTATTTACAATCACTAAAATATAATACATATACTTACCACTAAAATAACCATTATAGAATTAATCAGTCCCTTAGAATCATCTTTTTGAAGATGGATTATTACTATATTGGTTACTTGTAAGAGTTTTCATTAATGGGAAATATCAGGTGATAAAATCTGGAACAATAGTTAAATAAACAACCACTTCCTATTTACACAGCTATTGATATTCTGGGGTAAACTTTGTACAACTGTTTTGGAAACAGTACTACCTAACACACTACTGAGAAGTCTTTGATTGGTAGGTACTTGTGTGATATTTCCTCCCTCATTTTTCTTGATGTCCATTTTAGTGGGCTAAATTTCATATATCAAGGTTTTTCTGCTTGACTAATCCCTTTAAGTTCATGTATATCCTCTGGGCTGGGCATATTCTATTTGAGGAGGCAAGAATGTAGTAGGAGCTGCTTTTGCCCAGTGTCTCAGCAAATTCCTTGAACACATATGTTTTCATAATTTTTGTGAAACTTTGGAACAGGCCCATGGAAGCCATGGGAGCAGATGTGGTGTGGAGAACAAATGTGGTCTGGATGTGTTTCATTAGTTCTGCTTGTGAATTAGAGTTGGCGGCTCATGCCCTGTGTTATGATAAAATAATGTTTTCTATGTTACCTTCTTCAAAGAATGAACACTCACTTTTCTTAAGTGGAGTAGACTATCTAACTGGGCTTATTGTGATTTAGTGAGATACAAATCATAAAATAAAAAAAATTATACCCATACAATGAACACAGAATTTACTGGAATAAAAATTAAAAAATTGGGGTACAATGAACACAGAATTTACTGGAATAAAAATTTCTTGGCAGTATATTGCAATCAGAAAGGACGTGACAGCCAGCTAATAAATGATAAAATATGTGATCATTCTGTGTCACATACAGAACTCTGATGTTCATAGTATTAGGGAACAGACAGTATATAGTGTAATCCTTGTACTACAGGCAAATTTATATATAGTTAAATTGTCCGGGGGTATATATGAATTTGTGTTGGATTTTGTACTTTAATCTGAATTCTCTTATGCTTTCTGCTCTTGCTATGTTGATTATATTAGGATTGGAGATAATGATTGTTGTACTAGTTCTCTTAGGTGATATTGGAGAAAAATATTTGTGAACAGCAAGTTGATGTTCCTCTAGCACCCTCTGCTGGAGATAAGAATTAATTCACCAGACTAGAAGATTTTTACAAAATATTTATTAGGAGGGCTTTAATTATGTCAACAAAACACACTCTTGAAGAAATTTGTTTAAATATGTGAAGATTTTTTTTGCTGTCCTTACTGATTAATTTATTGTTTTAGTAATTAATAAACAGTTTATAAATTTGTTTTCTTCTGGACATTTCATTTAAAAGAGGAAGGTATGGAAATAAAGGTGGGATCTCTGGTTTATTATTTCAACCCGTTTGATTTTGGTTTAGGCAGAAAAAAAAAGTCGTCGTGACTTTTGGAGTGAAATCAGATAAATTGATTAGTATGACAACATGTACATGAAAAATGAAAATTTTGCCACTTTTATCATGGAATCACTGAATATTCTGTATTTTAAGAAAATAACACTTATTTTGATAAAACTATGTAAATGCCTTTTGGAATATGAAAGAATATATTAACATTATTAGACTGGTTTCTTCTATTTGCCCTTTATTAGCTTTTTGCCTGTTTTGATCCTTTATTCTCAATGTCTATGGGTTATTTCCTTGACACTGGTTAGACTTCTGACTTGCAGAACCTAACACAAGTATTTTGAATATTGAGAAAGTTGACTTTAGTTCTTCAAGGACAGGAACTTCATCTTGTGGCATTACATTAAAAAATTTTTTTTTTTTTACTAGTATTGGCCCTACCTAGGGTAATACTCATTTTAATCTGGCTAACCATTAAGAATTTTTCTGATCTAGTATGTATCACCTTCGTACCTACAACCAGTGGGGATCCCTTGTTCTAGGATTCAAAGTCAGCATTGAGAGGAACTTTTAAACAGAAATGAAGAAGCTTGACATAGGTGGCAGTCACTTCTTTGAAATGTCATTGGTTCTTACACTTAGGGATTCTTTTTATTTTTTATTGAGATATAGTTCACATAGTATTGAATACACTCTTTTAAAGTATGCAGTTCAGGGTTATGAAACCATTGCCACTATCTGATTCTGGAACATTCTTACCACCCCAATAAGAAACTTTATGCCCATTAGCAGTCAGTGCTCATTCCTTCCTTCCCCTGTCCCCAGCTATTGGAAACCACTCATACACTTTCTATCTCTATGGATTTGCCTATTCTGGCCATTTCACATAAATGAAGTCATTTAATATGTGGTCTTTTGTGTCTGGTATCTTTCGCTTAACATATATTTTCAAGGTTAATCTATGTTGTGGCATGTGTTGGTACTTAATTCCTTTTTATGGCTGAATAATATTCCATTGTATGGATATACCACATTTTGTTTATCCATTCATCAGTTGATGGGCACTGGGTTTTTTTTCACCTTTTTTGTGTTTATGCTCTGCACTGCAGCAGACATTATAGGAATATGTTTTGCTCAAGGAAAAGTGTAGTCATTTCTCACTTATCCACAGACCACTTGATTAGTTTTTGGATTATCCTATTTTTATTATGCCCCTTCTGGTTGTGATACATTACTATCTCTGTATGCAAAAAAGAAATGGTGGGAGAAAAGAGGAAAAATCAAACTAATCAAGCTGAGCATTAAAAAAAAAACAAACCTATAGCTAAGGCTAAATGACAGAGTAAGTATAACGAATAGAAACATTTCTTGCCCAAATTTTGTCTAAGAAAGGAAAGGAAATTACTATTGTCTTTCTCTTTCACTGTTGAACTATCTATATTTGACAGACAGGACTCTAGGTGTGGCGGGGCTGACTCCAGCTTGAAAAACTAATAAATTAGACTTTGTCATAACAAAAACTTTTGCTATGTGAAAGACACTAACGTTAAGAGAATGAAAAGACAAGCTGTAGACAATATTTGGGAGGAAATATTTGCAAATCACGTACCCAAAAAATGACTTGTATCCAGATTATATAATGAATTTTCAAGATTCAATAATAAAAAAACAAACAGCTCAATTAAAAAATGAGAAAAAGGGGCTTCCTTGGTGGCGCAGTGGTTGAGAGTCCGCCTGCCGATGCAGGGGACGCGGGTTCATGCCCCGGACCGGGAAGATCCCACGTGCCGCGGAGCGCCTGGGCCCTTGCGCCATGGCCGCTGAGCCTGCGCGTCCGGAGCCTGTGCTCCACAATGGGAGAGGGCCGCGTACCGCAAAAAAAAAAAAAAAAAAAAAAAAAGAGAAAAAGATTTAAGCAGAAACTTCACCAGAAAAGATATACAGATAGTAAATAAATACATGAAAAGATGCTCAATGCCATTAGTTATTAGGAAAATGAAAATTGAAACTAAAATGAGATACCATTACATTCCTATTTGAATGTCTAACCCTCGCCCCCAAATAACCCAGAAGACTACCATGCCAAGTGTTGGTGAAGATGTATGAAATTGGAAACAGTTTGTGAAACAGTTTGTCAGTTTCATAAAACATTAAACATATGCCTACCACCTGACCCAGTCATTCTGTCCTTCACTATTTATCCCAGAGAAATGGAAGTGTATGTCCATACAAAGATTTATACATAATTGCTCATAGAAGATTCCTTTGTATAGCCCTAATATATAGCCCTATATATATTCCTTTGTATAGCATCCAATTCAAATGTCCATCAGTAGGTGAACTGATAAACCGATTGTGGTGTATCAACACAGTGGAACACTTTAACAGTAAAAAGTGAACTATTGATATGTGCAACCACATGGATGAAACTCAAAATAATTTTGTGGGGAGAAAGAAGCCAGGCAATAAATAATATGCACTGTGTGATTCAATTTATATTGAATTCTGGAAAACAGGAAATGATCTATAGTGACAAAAAAGCAGATCAGTGTTTACTTGGGGGTTAGGGGTGGGGTGGTGAGGACTGGATGACGGGGTTACCAAAGGACACAAGGAATCTTCTGGGGTAATGGAAATATTTGTCTGTCTTGATTATGGCAATGATTTCGTGGGTGTATATATACAAAACTTACCAAGTTATACAATTTCAATATGTGTAATTTATTACATGTAAAGTATAACTGAATAAAGAAAAAGAAAACAAGCTCTGGAGCATTATTCCCGAGCATTATTTTTGCAACATGACTTTTATACTCTTGCAAATGAAAAAATGAGGCTATAGTAATCCAAAGTGTTAATTACAATATAGTGGCCTATATTCAATTTAAATTCCAATGTTTAAACTTAATGTTTTCAGGCAACTACTCTAAGAGTGAGGAAATTAGAAGAAGATGTTGAAGCAGAGAGAGCAGCACATTTGGAATCGAAATTTAATTCTGAAATTATTCAGGTAAAATGTGAACAACATTTTTTTAATGGATTTTATTAAGCTGGGAAAACCAGCATTATGTTCAGAGAACTAAGGTGTGCGTTTAGAGCAGGTAGCGTGTTGTTAAGACACGCGTTATTCTATTTACTATAATGGTATAGTTGAAGATAGTCTTTATTAGAGAGGAGCTGGCACACTACACCCCACAGGCTGAATCTTACCCACTGAGCGTGCTTATGAAGTTTTATCTTGTCCGTGGTGGCTTTTGTGCTACCTTGGCAAAGTGGAGTAGCTGCGACAGAGACCTCACGTTCTGCAAAGTCCAATGTGTTTGCCATCTGGCGCGTTACAGGAAGATCTGCTGATCAGAGTGTTCTTCTTATCAACAACCTTGGGATGAATTTCTTTCTGAAAACATTTTAAAATCTGCACCTTCATTGATTGAGTGCATATCCTGTGCATATCACCTGTCACTATATTAAGAGCTGAAGGCATAAAGGTGAATGAGCTCCTTTTGGGACTCAAAATTCCATTACCAGAGATACTGTGTACCTATATATGTTGGTGTATAGGTAGAAATATTAAATACTAAAGTACTATGGGAGCGTAATAAAGAGAAGGATTAAATCTGAGAGGGGAACTGAATGAAGGCATCCTAAGGAAAGCATCCTTTTCCCTAGGGCTTAGAGAATGAGAAGGAACTCCTAAGGTTAGCAAAGGCATTTTAACTGGGGGTTGGCAAACTACTGTCGTGGACCAAGTCTGACCCTCAGCCTTTGTTGTAAATAGTTTTACATAAAGTTCCATAAGTCCAAGTCCATAATTTAATTTGGTTTTTTAAAAAAGACTTAGACTTTTCCCCTATATTAAAAATTAATTAATAGAATTTGCAGAGTTTTATTATTTAAACAGGTCTTAACTAGGATGCAACTAACTTTGTAAGAATTTTAAAATAATTGTTTTTTACTTTTATCTTTAATGAAATGCCTTTTACCTGCAAAATTCTCAGACCCATGTATTTTTTTTTAACATCTTTATTAAAGTATAGTTGCTTTACAATGGTGTGTCAGTTTCTGCTTTATAACAAAGTGAATCAGTTATACATATACATATGTCCCCATATCTCTTCCCTCTTGCATCTCCCTCCCTCCCACCCTCCCTATCCCACCCCTCTAGGTGGTCAGACCCATGTATTTGAGTGCATGTATATGTAAAGCAAATTTGTGTAAGTTAAGGTTTTTTTTTTTTTAGTTAAGCTTTTTTGTTTTTGTTTTTTTTTTTTAGAAAAAAATGATTGGATTACCCAAAATGGCATTAATAGGCAATAAGGCTGAAGTTTTAAATTCATGCAAGAAGTAGAATTCAAAATTAAGTTTTTCATTGTAGTTATATCACTGGGAATATATAGTTAATAGGTATAAAAATGAAAATGTTACATGTGTATTTTATACTCATATAATTAAAAATTAATATTTGATACCCAACTTAGTGCTATAACTTAGGAAAAAAGCAAAAGTGTATATTTGAATCATAGATCTATAAATATTGACAAATATTTTTAGTGAGGTACACCCAGTAAAATTCAGTTTCAGACTAGTTTAAAAGCAAATGAGACTACTGAGTTGTAATTAATCACCATCTTACTATAAATGGGAGTTAAAAATATGTTTGAAGTATTCTGTTATTAAATTTGTTTGGATGCTATGTCATAAAAATGAGAAAGTAGATTCAGAAGAGTGACTTGGAATTGTTTGTCTAGTTTTCTTTCAGTTGGATTGGTTTATCATTTGTGATTGAATGTGCATAGTTTCTGAAAGAACATACCAATGTAGATAGAAGAAAATGTTTCCTAGACTTATTAATTTTTACTTGTACACTGGGTTTAGACATAATAACAACAAAGAAAAATAGTTTAAAAGACCAAATTTGAAAATGTACAAAGTTGTATTGTATCTACATATCTATTCTACTTCCTTACTTTAGTGTAAGAGAATAGGTGTTTCAATTAATCCAAAATAGTTTTGGATAATTAGAAATAATTCTGGTGATTACTATTTGTATGGATTAATTTATGAAACATTTTCATATTTCCTACGCTTCATTTTTTGGTGAGTTCATTTTTCCTAACTCAGGTTATGTTTTGCCATTCCTGGGAAGCTTGTGTCACACAGAGTTCATAGATTTTTTCTGATTTCATGGCCCTTTGGGCCTGCTTCTGTGACAGGAAGCACTTGCCTATATTCTCTCATGGTCTATCCTTTCCTAACAAGAGCTGAGACTGTATATTTTCATGATGATTGTATATACCGCAAGCACTACATTGCCTGGCACATATTAAGTGCCTAATAAATATTTATCTAAACACTTATTAAATAGTTATTATATATTTACATTTAATGTTAAATACATATTAATATTAAATAAATGTTGTCTCATTAGATCTTTGTAGCCACCCTGTAGAGTCTGTATATTATTATTATTATTGTTATTGTTAGTATTTACTGTTTACAGATGAGGAACCTCAGGCTTTTGGAGTTTAATATGCCCAAGGGCATATAAGTTGATTTGTAGAGCTGCGACTCAAACCTGAGACTTACGGTTCTAAAGCCCCATTTTCTATCTAGTGTGAAGCATTTTTTTCCTACCGCCCTCCTTTTGTGAGCTTTAGCGAGCTATTTTTTTATTCTTAACTTAATTTTCTAAAAAGATAAAATATTCACATAGTTCAAAAATTAAAACAAAATTGAGGCGATCGAGAACTCTTGCTTTCACTCTTGTCTCTCCTATTGTTCTCTCTTTCCTGCTGTCTATCCTTATTTTTTCCACTTGTTTACCTAAAATATAGCATACCACATACAATAATCTGGACTCTGCTTCTCCCAATATGTATTAACTACACAGAGAACCATGTAGACAACTTGCTTTTCAAAAGTTATTTTGTAGCCTTTTTATAGCTACAAATTATTCTTTTATGGATATGCACTTTATCTATTCTACTGTTGGCGTATACAGGGAATCTAGTTTTTAAAATGTCTTGTTGTGTAAAATTTCAAGTACATGCAAAAGTAGAGAGAATAGTAGAATGGACTCCCTGTGTACCCATCACTCAGCTTCAAGACTTATCTCACAGGACAATTGTGTTTTATCTATAATATTAGCACTCTTCTACTCCACCACCCCCAGATTATTTTGAAGCAAATCCTAGATATCATATTACTACACCCATAAATATTTTAGTCAAATAGTATTATTTGATTTTTTTTTTTTTTTTTTTTTTTTTGCGCTATGCGGGCCTCTCACTGTTGTGGCCTCTCCCGTTGCGGAGCACAGGCTCCGGACGCGCAGGCTCAGCAGCCATGGCTCACGGGCCCAGCCGCTCTGCGGTATGTGGGATCTTCCCAGACCAGGGCATGAACCCGTGTCCCCTGCATCAGCAGGCGGACTCTCAACCACTGCGCCACCAGGGAAGCCCAATAGTATTATTTGATAATAAAAATTTTGCTTTTCTACAGTAAGAAATCTCCAGGAATAAAAAGATCTGTTAACTTTGTTAGGCTTATAAAGATGTTCATATAATAATGTTTCTCAAAAGAGAGGAAGGATACTTCCCTCTAGTTTTCAAAAACCACTTAATTTATTATGTTTATAAAAAAAATGTCCAAATGGGGTTAGTAGATCAAAATTAGGCACTTTGATGGGACGCATTATATTGTATCCGCCTGTCCCTTTTCATAGCACAGTTGAGTCTGTAGTCTTCCACTCTTCTCTTCCATTACACATGTTGAGAAAGGGAATAAACTGCCCTTTGCTTATTTTCCTTTTTTAAACCAAAAACAGAAAGAAAGACTTGTTTGGATGAATGATAATCTGCTGTTTGATAAAGTATTCTACTCAATTTGAGATTGGTGCTAGTGTTTCCTTTCTTGCTTTAATTACTTTTCTGTCATCTGATAGTTACGGATTCGAGACCTTGAAGGAGCTTTGCAGGTAGAAAAGGCCAGCCAAGCAGAAGCTGTTGCTGATTTGGAAATGATCAAGAATGAATTCAAAGAAGTTGAAAGTGCATATGAACGAGAAAAGCATAATGCACAAGAGAGCTTTGCAAAACTAAATATGTAAGTGTTATACTGTAAAACTCTCTAAATTAATATTAAGAGTTTATGAAATCTACATGAGTATGAATGTGTAGTACTAGGTAAATATGGAAATGCTCTGTTGGATTTTGAAGTATCATGGCAATTCCAAGGAGTCTCAGAAATGCAGAAATACTTTCTTATACTAGAAAGTAAATATATTAATATATTTTATATTTACTGTTGTAGTATCTTTAAGGCCTTGACTTCTAGGCCACCTAAAATGGGCTATGTGGGAGATGGGTAATGTTTGAGATATTCGTAAACTGTAGAAATAATAGTAGGAATAATACTGCTACTGGGGCTATCATGTATGTGGCTCACTTCATACCTAGCATTGCATGGTTTTATTTAATTTCTAACACCCTATGAGGTAGCTACTCTTTTTTTATCCCTGTTCTACAGATGTGAAAATTGAGGCCTAACGAGGGTAAGGACACACAGCTAAGTGTAGAGTCAGGATCTTTCTGACTCCTATTGATTTTAACCTTTTCCAGTTCAAATGTCTATCATCTGAAAAGTTCTGTGAAATTTTTTAAGAAGTTTATAGCTATTTAGTATGCTTCCAAAAATAAGTCAATAGTAGACATTTTAAGCCATTTCCTCTCAGAGGATGAAATGTGTACCACCATTGGTACATGACATGATAATAGGTTGATATATTAGAGTTATGTATTTATTTTTAATGTTTATTTATGACAGATAGTAGTTTTCCATTTACAGTTATAATATAGTTTCCTTTTAAAATACTTCATTTAACTTACGATGTGAGTTAATTTAAAGAAAGGTATTATTTAGAGTTGTGAGTATGGCAGGAATTATAAAGATGGCACTTGAAAGACAAGTTTGAAAAAATTTAAAACTCTTTAACTGTGATTACCTTTATTAGTAATGCTTATAATACATTAAATGAGTAATTCTTAACTGAATTTTCTTGCTTCCTCCAGAATGACTTAAATGACATTCTGTGAACATTATTCTAAGGACTTATGCTCCTTTATTTCCTTTGAATCATATCTTGAATCTGCACATTTATATATAAATATGTTTGAAGGGCCTTTATGTAGCATATAGTACAGGCTTCTTTACTGTTGCTTTGAGGTAATGATTATGACCTACTAGTGAAACTGTAAGAAGTCAGACTGTACTCCCAACAATTAAAGCTCTCCAGCGGTGAAATAATAGGCTTCTTTGGGGAACTAGTGAACTCTCTGCCTTGGAAAGTTCGAAACAGGGGGTAGATGATTCTTTGTCATGGATACCGAAGAAGAGAGCTCTGCAAAGGTTGGATTAGAGGAATTCTAAGATAATTGCTAACGTTTAAGCTCTAAGATTTTAACCTATGCACTTTAAAAATTGGACTCCAGAGCAAATTTTTTCCTTATGTTTGTTTTGCTATTATTTGTGTTTTGGTGCTTGAAAAATTTTACTCAAGTTTTGTATTCCAATAAACACAAACTAACAGTTCTAAATATTAATTATGTATTACAGCTAAGCACCAGCTGACAATCCTAAATGCTTTAATATAATGTCCTTTATCTGTTCTTCATCTCTATATAAATGTGCTATAATAAAAGTTACTAATAATATTAATAAATAAACAAGAAACAGTAAAAATTAAGTAGTAATTAAAGTCCACGACTCATTGATAGTTTCTGTGACTTCTCTCCCCCATCCCCTCCTTCTTGTCATTGTATGTCATACGACAGCCACTTCCTTTCCATTTATCAGTGGTATGAGAAGGACTGATATGACATGAGGGATGATTGGATAAGTTATTTCATTTTCTACCTATACGTCTGATTCTTTTTCAGAATCGTCTTTAAAATCTTTTAGAGTCACAAACTCTCAAGTATTAATTTTTCAAAGTAGTTCTAAGTTTTGGATAATGTATTTCAAAAGGAGAATTGATATTATAGATCTTTAAGGTAAATAATACCTTTAATTTACAACTCTGAGAGCAGTGAGTTTTGGGGTAGGAGACATTGTTTTACCTTTTGGATAGATCTGATTTAGCAGTTGGTGATAACGAGGTTATAGAGGAAATGCTGCCTGAACCTTGCAGGTGGTTAAGGGTTTTAAACTTCTGTTTCCTTCCAGGTAGATCTAGGCAGGATCTCATTAAAAGGCAGGAGGAAAAAGCTGTGTGTGTATTTTAGAGTTTTAATTTTGGCCAACAGTTTCAAAACAGTGAATATTCCTGCATGAAACTATTTTCAGTGGAATATATATGTATACATATGTAGATGGAATATACATATGTATACATATATATTAGATGGAATATATGTATATATAATATATTATTATATATTAAATATTACATATAATAATATAATAAGTAAAATTATTATATATTAAACATATCTTTTGAAGAACTCAGCTAAGAATTTGAATAACAGGCTATTTTAACGAATACATATAATGTATAATTTTAGAAAGAATATATATTCTCTATATTCCTCTAATTAAATTTTCTTAGTTATAAATTGTTTTCCATTGAAAACTTACAGTATAAAACTAAACTTTTTCAGTAATTTTTTTTATACTTGAAATTTTTGGCCGCACTGAGTGGCTTGTGGGATCTTAATTCCCCCACCAGGGATCGAACCTGTGCCCTTGGCAGTGAAAGCACAGAGACCTAACCACTGGACCACCAGGGAATTCCCTTCAATGTGTCGGGTCTTCATTAGCTGTTGTAACTAACTGATTGTTGGGCAATGGTAGGGAGAAGATCCTGATAATCCTTACATCTAGTTTAAGTTTAAATTTAGTTTAAAATAATGCTAGTCAAGGATATGATACTGAACAGACTGAATCTAAATTTATTTATTTTATTACATTCAGTATTTAGGGACTTCTTTATTTTTCTAAATACATCAACCAAAAGTATAAAAAGAAGTACAAAAGTACTGGGTTGGCCAAAAAGTTCCTTTGGTTTTTAAGTAAAAATAAAAGACACATTTTTTATTTTCACCAAGAACTTTATTGAACAATGTATTCACCATTTTGTTCCACTACCTTCTGCCATTTTTCAGGCAACTTCATAATTCCATCTTCCCAAAACTTTTTATCTTTTTGAGCAGAGAACTGTTCCAGGTGCCTTTTACAGTCTTCCAGGGAATTGAAATTTTTTCCATTAAGAGAATTTTGTAAAGACCGAAATCAATGGAAATCCGAAGGTGCAATGTCTGGTGAATATGGCGGGTGAATCAGAACTTCCCAGCCAACCTGTAACAGTTTTTGCTTGATCATCAAAGAAACATGCAGTCTTGCGTTATCCTGATGGAAGATTATGTGTTTTCTGTTGACTAATTCCGGTTGCTTTTCGTCGAGTGCCACTTTCAGTTGGTCTAATTGAGAGCAGTACTTGTTGGAATTAATTGTTTGGTTTTCACTCCCTTCCAATCCCACCGTATACACAACATCACCTTCTTTGGATGAAGACCGACCTTTGGTGTGGTTGGTGGTGGTTCATTTCGCTTGCTCCACGATCTCTTCCGTTCCACATTATTGTACACTTTTCATCACCTGTCACAATTTGTTTTAAAAACGGAACATTTTTGTTACGCTTCAGTAGAGAATCACGTGGGGAAATACGGTCATAAAGGTTTTTTTCACTTAACTTATGTGGAACTCAAACATCAAAGCGATTAACATAACCAAGCTGGTGCAAATGATTTTCAGTGCTTGATTAGGATATTTTGAGTATGTCGGCTGTCTCCCACGTGGTATAACATTGATTGTTCTCAGTTAGTGTCTCGATTTGATCACTATCAACTTCAACTGGTCTACCCGACCGTGGAGCATCATTCAGCGAGAAATCTCCAGCACAAAACTTCGCAAACCACTTTTGACACGTTCGATCAGTCACAGCACCTTCTCCATACACTGTGCAAATCTTTTTTTTGTGTTTCAGTTGCGTTTTTACCTTTCTTGAAATAATAAAGCATAATATGCCAAAAATTTGCTTTTTTTCTTCCATCTTCAATATCCAAATGGCTACACAAAAATTCAACAAATTTGATGTTTTTTTAAATGCACGCTGATATGACAGCTGTCACAATATAGTCTAACAAAATTGTTTTGAATGAAGGTAAAGACAACTAAGGTGTACTAGAGCCAAATTACTGAAAAAACTGAATGAACTTTTTAGCCAACCCAGTATTATAACTTGTGGCACTATTATTGTTTATATTCTTGGTAAAAGATAGCCTGAAGATGGCTATTTTTTAAAACAGCTGTACTGTTGTCAAATTCTTAGCTAAACTCTTAAACAACAACAACAACAACAACAAAATGGGAATCCAGTAGGAAAGAACGGCTCTTAAGTACAAGTTTCCTTCTTCTCCCTTTCCTTTCTTGCCTAAAATCCTCCATCTGTCAAGTCCTGACTCTTCTCTGTTGGATTCAGAGAGACTGGGGCTCCTTGAACCTTCAGTTTACTCCCGCCCTACTCATTCCCCTTGGGTGGGGCTGTTGGCAGAAGCATAGGAGCCAACTTTTTTGGGTTGTGCATGAGATTACTGACAGCAAGGGCTGTTCACCATTTCACTGGACTCAACTTGGACTTTATTTATAAAATACACCAAATACCAGGTGCATTTAATTTTATATTTGCTGATTACTAATTTTTAAATTAAAATTTGATTTTAATAAAGTTAGCACTTGTACATAATCTAAAAAGTAAAATAGTGCTTTTAAGCTCATGAAAAACCACATTTTGGTACCCCATTGCTTTCTACGACCAGTTTCTGCTCCTTTGAAGCAACCAATTTTAATTCTTATAGCTGTTTCTTCTGATATTTAACTTTGTATTTCTAGATAACATGCATATTATGCCACTTTTTCAACTTCCACCTCTACATGTTATCTATTGGCCTCAACTATTATTCCTTCAGAGTCTTTCATTTAAGAATGTACAATTCTTTCTATTTGAAAAAATGAGAAGTGACCTTTAAAACCTCTGGGCATGAAACCATCATATATAATACATCTGCGACTTGTGTTAAAGTTGTATAATAGGACCTGATAAAAGCATATTTGAAAAACCTGCTCTGACACTTTAACTTTTCAGATTAGAGAGAGAGTATTTCTCCAAAAACAAGAAACTAAATGAAGAAATCGAGGAACAGAAGAAAGTAATTATAGACCTTTCAAAGAGACTCCAGTATAATGAAAAAAGTTGCAGTGAATTACAGGAAGAACTTGTAATGGTAAGGATAAAAAAGAAAACCCTATGGCAGTTACTTTATTGGGTCAAATTGGATGTTTAACAGTTTTTTTTTTCTCACTACATGCCATGAGATAATTGTATGAAAGTAATTTTAGTGGCATTGATATAAAATTTCAAAACTGGAGACACTGTTTACAACAAAGCTATACATAATAAAACCTCTGTTCTTTGGAATAATTGAGAAAACTAAATGAATTAGTGGAAAGTCTGAATTACAGAGTGTTTTCAAACTGATTCAGGTGTTTTTCTTTTTTTTTTTTAAGTGCATAAAACAATGTTACCTAGATGGAGGTGGGGTTAGGGTTTATAATCGGTAGATCTAATGATTTCAAAGACTCCCCCCGCTTTTTTAAAAAATAAATTTATTTTATTTTTGGCTGCGTTGGGTCTTCATTGCTGTGCGTGGGCTTTTCTCTGGTTGTGGCGAGCTGGGGCTCTTCGTTGTGGTGTGCGGGCTTCTCACTGCGGTGGCTTCTCTTGTTGGGGAACACGGGCTCTAGGCGCGCAGGCTTCAGTCGTTGTGATACGCGGGCTCAGCAGTTGTGGCTCATGGGCTTAGTTGCTCTGTGGCACGTGGGATCTTCCTGGACCAGGGCTCGAACCCGTGTCCCCTGCATTGGCAGGTGGATTCTTAACCGCTGCGCCACCGGGGAAGCCCTATTTTTATTTTTTAAATTTATTTTTGGCTGTGTTGGGTCTTTGTTGCTGCGCGCAGGCTTTCTCTAGTTGTGGTGAGCGGGGACTACTCTTCGTTGCGGTGTGCTACCAGGGAAGCCCCAAAGACTCCCTTTTATAATCATTTTGAACCTGATCACTCTGTCTCCATTCCCCAATAATCGAGCCTTCACACCATCACCAAATTTATCTTTCTAAAGTATTGATCTGCTCTTGTCACCCTCCATTCATTAAAAAGCAATTAATGTCTCCCTGTGGCTTTCAGAATAAAGTCCAACTTCATGTCATGTAATCCAAGGCCATTTTCTTTGTGGCTCTATGTTAACTTTTCCAGCTTCTTCTATTGCCGTTGCCCTCTCTTTGTCTTGCTCCAGCCACAGTAAAGTACTCTCAGCTTCGTAAACACATTATATATCTTCACAGTGTCTTACGTTTGTTCAGACTATTTTTTGACCCATGTTGACTGAAATGCTCATTCTCTTAACAAATTCCTATATTATCCTGTGATGGTCAGCTCTGAAATTTTGCAGTCTATGACGCTTTCTATGGTTCCATCTTTTGCTACTTTTTCATCCACCTAAATTCAGAATTCTGCCCCCTCCCAGCTTTGTGTTTCCTTAGTTTAGCATCTGTATCATAACACCAAAATCTGATGTGTGTTATCTCTGCCAAGAGATTGAGAGTGCATTGAGGCTAACTTCATTTTACATGCCAAGATTCCACAGTAGTACTTGCCTCAGTAGACATTTGTTGGATGGATTTATTTGGTTGATGCACATACTCCTACTCTGCAGTTTGCTCGGAACCCCAAGAGGGAGGGCATAAAGTTTATAGTAATACCCTATTTCCTCTTTGTCTTGTTCTCCACGTACATACCTTCCCCAGAGACTTGGCTACTTCACTTTCAATTATATTCCACAACTCTTAGCGATGTTAGTTACTGAGGAAAATGAATATTCTTTTCCTTGTCCAAAAAGATGGAAACTCAGGGTTATACTAAGAAGTGGTAGCCAAATCAATGCTGCCGAGTTAGAAAGGTAACAATGACAAAGAAAGTAATGATGGGATAACATTTAAACTCTTTATCATTTTCAAATGACCCAGTATTATATACAGACAGGTGGCCCTCTGTCTGTCTTGCTTCAGCCACATTAGAGTACTCTTGGCTTCCTAAACAGATTATATATTTTCATAACTTTCTTGCTTCTGTTTTGGTTGTTCATATTTTTGACCACATTGGCTGAAATGCTCCTTCTTTTCTTGTAACAAATGTCGGTATATCCTCTAATGTTCAACTCTGTCTCTGTTTAACTCAGGATATCTAGTTTGTTCTGATAAAGGGATTGATATTATTGCTTACACTGTGGTTGAATTTGTAGTTTGAGTTCTTTGGATGTGGGATTTTAGAAAGCTTAGAGCTCTCTGTGTGGCATGCTGTAGTGCCTGTTCACTGTTATGTGCTACCCTAAATTTCATGGGCTATCCCACTTCTCACTTCTGGTTCAGGAGGGTGAATCATGGTGGAGAAAAACACGTCAGAGTCATTGAGCTGAGTATTGGTCTTGCTGTAATCAAACAGTTTGGAAAGTGAGTTATAACTGAGAATGCAATGGTGAAGACATTGTCACCAATATAAGTTGCGTGAATCCTCCTGATTCTGGTCTCCTAGCACTCCAATGACTAGTTAAAAGAAGACTGGCTGAATTCACCACTGAATTCAGGGTGCTTTGTGATTAAAAATAATTTACTTGGTGCCAATAGGTTTTTACTTTTTAACTTTTACAATTTGGTGGATGGTCTGAAATAGGCGAGTTGTAGCTCACTAGCAACCACCGTTTGCATGTTTGGACCATTGGCACTCAGCTTATAAAGCACTATTGTTCTGACTGGTGGAAGAGTCATTGGGATGTTCAGAAACGTATTCAGGTTGCAGCCTAAGTGATCTACAGTTCACATGGTTCAGCCTAACTATTTATATGTTCCTCTCTGTTTTTTCATCTCTCTTAAAGTCCTAGCTTTATGTCCTATTTTCTTCCATCTTTCTGTTTTCTTGTCCTCCTCTTTTTATCCTTCCTTATTATTAGCTTTCTCCTTTAACTTGTTCTGTTTTATTCTTTTTAGAACAGTTGCTTTCTATCTCTTTACCCAACCATAATATGAAATTTAAAAAATATTTAATGAAAATACTATTACTTTAAATAGTAAGTACAGTGTTTTATTTTTTATTAAAAAACATCTGTAGCTTTTCTTAAATCATTTTTTGGGTACATAGTCCTTTATTTCCTTTTATTTTTTCTGTAGGTTAGTGGCCTTTGAGTTGGGAGGGGAATCTTATAAATTTCTCTCCAAAGAGATATCTGTCAAATTAAGAATTTTAAACCATAAAAAATGGAGTTTTTTTTAGTTCTGCATCCTTACAGTCTGTTATTTTTGCTTTGAATTCATAATTGTTTTTGACTGAAGAGAAAATACCTTAAGGAGAGGCTTTTACCTTTTGTTTTTGGAAATAAAACTTTGTTTTAATGACATCCTATGATCCTACGTACCCTAGTGTGTCTTTCCCACAGTTATGTTTCTATTGAACATAATAGTGTCAGCTTTTATAGAATATAGATGGGAAGCATAAGTTAGCTACAGGTAATTTTCCTCTCCCTTTGAGGTAACCACTTGTTTTCTAGTTTAGGTCACATTCATGACCATTATTCAAGTCTTGGTCTTTATTTTCTATGTTGCATTGTAAGAGAAAATTAAGGCCACTTTCCTCTATAGGTTTACTAGTGAGATCAAGGTATTATTAATATATGCAAAGGCTTCAGGAAGTTTTGAGACTTAAAAAAAGCAATTGTATAACCTAAGGTCACATAGCCTCTCAGAATTGGAAGAAACCATAGAGATCATCCAGGTCAGGATATACACAGTGTCAATAAGCCAGTTGCAAAGTGATAGCTTCCCTGTTTCAAGAGAGAGAATAAAAATATAGAGCATAATTTTGGAAAAGTTCAAACTGGTTATGTTGAGTCTTTTGTTTATATTTAAGGAATATAACCCAGCCAACATTAATTGTACTTTTATATTCATGAAATTACTCCTATTCAAGGTGTGGATTTAGAAGATATGATTAGCAAATGAGTAGTATATTATTATTTTTAATATCATAGAATTAATAGAATTTCAACATAGGACATCTAAGGATTTAACAAAATTAGTTTCATGTTCCATGTTATACACTATTGAATTTGACTTTAAAAAGTTTTGATTAAAGTTGAACTATTAATTTTAAATTCTATGAGTTTAATAATGATTTAATCAACTACTAATTAAAACCAAATTTCAAGTTTAAGCTGCTTAGTGATCATGCTTATTAAAGCCCTTCAGAGGTTCAATAGATCCAGTTGGGTCTTTTAGTCATTACTGTGAGGTTTTTTTTGTTTTTTTTTTTTACTCTCAGTTTTTATATCTGCTTCTCTTGAAGCAGGGGAGCTATCATTTTCAAATTGGTATTAGGATTTGCTTTGTGCTTTCCACAATGAAATTTTTTTAAGTCCATCATTTCTTGAGATTTGTTTTTCTGCCACTCAGTAATATTTAGTTACAGCTCTAGGAGAGACCACATATTGAAAACGGAATTCTAGTTCTCATGAGGTTTTGCTCAAAGAATATTTTATTCTCTAAAGAACTTGTGATTGAAAATGGTCAAGTGTATATTTTTTCCCTATACTTTGGGGGCTTGACTGATTATATAACAATAATGATTGCTAGCATTAGATAGGATTTTGGCAAGTGCTTTGATTGCTGTGCTTTGTGGTAAAGTAAAAGTTTCTTGATAATATTTTTGCATCAAATGATCAGTTAGGTTTGTTTTAGAAGGACATGTTTCTGATTTTGCAGGAGGCATTCAAAACTAATGGGCTAATAAAAATTCTATTCTGAATTTTTACTAAAAATTTGTTGATTCCTGCTTTTTACCAATAATAGGAGTAGTATTTATATATGAGCATTGTTTTTGCTAATATAAAAATCACTTTCTGTCTCTCTTAGTGGTCCCTAAAAATTTAATACTATTAAATAGTATTTCTCAAATGTGTGTATGTTTGTATTTGTGTATTTAAATGTGCATTATATGACTGGCTTCCTAAATTTATAATGTGGGCATAAAGCTTTTTTATTAAGCTTTTTGAAATTTATTAATATGTATATTCTTAAGTTTTGAAAATTTAAATCTCATTTTTGACCTGGGAAAAAATAAAATGGTATTGTGTTTGTGTGCGTGTGTGCACATGTGAGTGTGCGTGTGTGTGTATGTGCATGTGTGTGTGTGTGTGTGTGTGTGTGTGTGAGAGAGAGAGAGAGAGAGAGAAGGAGAGAGAGAGAGAAAGATAGAGATAGAGGGAGATATTTATATGTCAGGGCCTAAATTGAGATTGGACAGTAGCATTTTCTGAAAAATAAACTAAGTGTAAAGCTGTGTAAGGGAAGATGACAGTTCATCATATGCCATAAGCAATTGGGATCATAGAATGCTCACATCCGTGGAAGCAGCATAGGTGAGCAAGGAGGGAAAAAAATAGTAAACTGTTTTATGAAGAGGTAAGAGAGATTAGTTATCTTCAATATGATCAAAGGAAAAGCTGCAGATGGTGATGATTATGAAAGCTAACCAGATCAAATTCAGTTTAGCTGAGCAAGCTCTCCTGGAGTCCTTACAAATGGGCTGCCTATGTGGTAACTGGGTGGAAGATAAGATAAAAAGGTGAGATGTGGAGCATAAGTATGTGATGTCGGTTGCAGGTTCTGATGCTCCTCTGTTCTTTTCAGAATTCCTTTGTAATGCCTTAAAATATATTTAAACTAATTTAAAAGCTTATGTGAGTTCAAAACTGTTCAGAGGGGCTTCCCTGGTGGCGCAGTGGTTGAGAGTCCGCCTGCCGATGCAGGGGACACGGGTTCGTGCCCCGGTCCGGGAAGATCCCACATGCCGCGGAGCAGCTAGGCCCGTGAGCCATGGCCGCTGAGCCTGCGCGTCCGGAGCCTGTGCTCCGCGACGGGAGAGGCCACAACAGTGAGAGGCCCGTGTACCGCAAAAAAAAAAAAAAAAAAAAAAAAAAAAAAAAAAACTGTTCAGAAATTATAGATGTTACGTATCACTGCTACAAAAGTTCAACCTACTTTTAAAATGCTAATTTCATTAAACAAATCTAGTGACTAAGTAAAGGTATTTATTTTTTAACTTTGTTTTTTCTATAATTTTTAACCTTATTTAGTTCCCCTTAATTGCTTTTATTCTTACTTATGGTTTGAGTCAACTTTTCCATTGCAGATCAGCAGGGCTCATTTCGCTAATTTCTAGATATAAATGTTTGCATATGCTTTTTTATGTTTTTTTCACGAGTTTGTATTAGAAATTTTTATTTACATGCATATCTATTTATGATATTCATACATGATTAGCAAAGTGAGGGATGAGTTTTTTTTTTTTTTTTTTTTTTTTTTTTAATAGTCTGTGCCTACAAGGCACCTTCAGTTTATTAATTAATTAATTTATTTTTGCTGTGTTGGGTCTTCGTTTCTGTGCGAGGGCTTTCTCTAGTTGTGGCAAGCGGGGGCCACTCTTCATCCCAGTGCACGGGCCTCTCACTATCGCGGCCTTTCTTGTTGCGGAGCACAGGCTCCAGACGCGCAGGCTCAGTAGTTGTGGCTCACGGGCCCAGCCGCTCTGCGGCATGTGGGATCCTCCCAGACCAGGGCTCGAACCCGTGTCCCCTGCATCAGCAGGCAGATTCTCAACCACTGCGCCACCAGGGAAGCCCGAGGGATGAGTTTTTATAGGCTCAAAGAAAGATAAGATGATAGAATGACATGTTAGATTAAGCCAGAAATTCATTTACTTTAGCAATGTGTATAGTATACCAAGGTGGAAATACTACATAGTTCTTTGTCATCTCATTATCTTTCTGGTTAAAGATATTCTATAACCAACCTTGACTCCTCTTTAATAATACATTAAGGTCTGTCAGTCACAAATGTTTCTGAACTTTCTTTGAATATTTTGATATTTTTAGTCCCCTTTCTACACTGGTTGTAGATTCATCATGACATCTATAAAGTAGTTCTTGGTTCATGGTGAGTGATCAGTAAATGTTCATCCGAACATCATCTGGTTAGCCAACATAGCAGTAAGGAACTTTTATTCCTAGGGTAATAAACTCTTTATGTGAATTATGTCCAAGGCAAAAAGAAGTGAGTTCTTTTATCCTACCATTTTGTCTTTTAAACTTCTGTGCATTTTTAGGATTACAGAATTTGTTGAACAGCATTTTAACATTAACCTAAACTTACTCTTCATGTCACACAATAAAGCATGTTAATCAAAAATTAGAAACTTAGTATTTTATCTTGCTTTGCACTTTGTTTTTGACCCAGCAGTTTTGTTTATTTAGTTGGTAGGTTCTGTAGAATTTCTTGCATATCAAAAGGCTACTAAGAGAACTAACAGCTTTGAGAACAAAATTTAAATATAAGTGCAATCCACACTTAAAAAAAGTCCCAGATGTTTTCTCTGTATGAATGAAGAATGGAAGCTTCATTTATAAAACAAAAACAATTTATTAGGAAAAAAATTGTCAACTGTAAAAAGAAAAGGACACTTTGCTGTACACTTGAAACTAACACAATTTTGTAAATCAACTCTACTTCAGTAAAAAACAATGAAAAGGACAGTTTTTCCAGTCATAACCTGGTTCATAAACCTATTAGATGTAAGTAAAGTTTGTATTGGCTGTATTATGAGACTATGACCCGGATATCTCTGTAGAAAATTATAATACTACTAATTATAAATAGAATAGCAACTTTAAGGCATAGTTAATTAATTCTTTTTAAGCCTTTCATTCATCAAATCTTTTCTTTATTGTTTGAAAAATTTTACACTAATCAGTGTTTCCTGGCTAATTTGACATTAAATTTGGTTTTAAACTGTAATGGTATTGAAATTTTAGTTCATCTTTTTAAAATTGAAATATAGCTGATGTACAATATTATGTTAGGTTATACAACATAGTGATTCAACATTTAAATACATTATGAAGTGATCACCATGGTAAGTCATCTAGTAACCATTTGTCCCCATACAAAGTTATTATGGTATAATTGATGATATGCCTTATGGTGTATAATACATCCCTGTGACTTATTTATTCTATAACTGGAGGTTTGTACCTCTTGATTTCCTTCACCTACTTCACCCATTCCCCCATCTCCCCTCTGGCAACCACCATTTGTTCTCTGTATCTATGAGTCTGTTTTCATTTGTTGGTTTATTTGTTTTGTTTTTTAGATTCCACACGTGAGATTATATGGTATTTGTCTTTTTCTGACTTATTTCACATATTTAGCTCATTGTTTAGTCAGTATTGAACCCTACACTTGAAAGAGAAGAATTATTGTTGAACTAGGAATTTAATTGAACCTTTATATTAAGCTGACTCCAAGTATGCAATTTTTCTGGAATTCTATATTTATACTTATGTAAATTTCTATTCCTTGAGATTGATGGGAACTTAGCCTCAGTTGGCATTTCATAATAGAAAAACATATATTTTGGTGACAGATTGATCTGGGTTTTAATCACAACTCCATCTCATAATAGTTGTGTGACCTTTAGTGATATTATCCCTCTGAATCTGTTTGCTCATTGTAAAATGGTGCTAATAATATCTACTGTGCAGGATTTTCAGTGAGCATTAAAGATAATATATGTATTGAAATAATAGAGTGTGTGTATATGCATGTAATTTGTGAATATGATGCTGGATTTCCTCTGGAAATATATTTCTAGGACAATATTAGGAAAATGCTGAATAAGAAGTCCTAGGATACTAAACCTTTAGGACATTAAAATATATTGTAGGGAAGAACTTCTGAAATGATGGAGTAAGGAGCTTGGTGAACCTAACAAAAAATATTTAATTGGTGAAAAATTAAAAAAACAACCACAAAAAACCAACCATATAAAGCTCTGAAAATTGTCCTAAGGGCAAAGGAGAAACTTTCATTCAAGAAAATCTACTAATCATCAAAATTAAAAACCTTAGTTCTTCAAAGAACACCATCAGAAAAGTAAAAAGACAACTTATAGAACGGGAGAAAATATTTGCAGCTCATATATCTGATAAAGGAGTTTTAACTGAAAGAACTCTTATAACTCAACAATAGAAAGACAACCTAATTGAAAACTGGACAAAAGATCTGAAAAGAGACTTCTCCATAGAAAATATATAAATGGCCAGTAAACACATAAAAAGCTGCTCAGTATCCCTAGTCATCAGGAGAATGCAAATCAAAACCATAATGACATATTGTATCACATACACTAAGATGACTGTAATAAAAAGGACATGTAATAGCAATTATTGGCAAGGATGTGAAAGAATTGGAATCCTCAGGGCTTCCCTGGTGGCGCAGTGGTTGAGAGTCCGCCTGCCGATGCAGGGGACACGGGTTCGTGCCCCGGTCCGGGAAGATCCCATGTGCCGCGGAGCAGCTGGGCCCGTGAGCCATGGCCGCTGAGCCTGCGCATCCGGAGCCTGTGCTCTGCAATGGGAGAGGCCACAACAGTGAGAGGCCTGCGTACTGCAAAAAAAAAAAAAAAAAAAATAGAATTGGAATCTTCATACACTTATGCTGGGAATGTAAAATGATGCCTCCACTTTGGAAAATAGTTTGGAAGTTCCTCAAAATGTTAAAATTGGAGTTACCATATGACTTAGTAATTGTACTCCTAGGTATATACCCAATAGAAATGAAAATATACATCTATATTCATAGCAGCATTTTTTTTTTTTTTTTTGTGGTACGCGGGCCTCTCACTGTTGTGGCTTCTCCCGTTGCGGAGCACAGGCTCTGGACGTGCAGGCCCAGCGGCCATGGCTCACGGGCCCAGCCGCTCCACGGCACATGGGATCTTCCCAGTCCGGGACACGAACCGGTGACCCCTGCATCGGCAGGCAGACTCTCAACCACTGCGCCACCAGGGAAGCCCCACAGCAGCATTTTTGATAACAGCAAAAAAATTGAAACAGCGCAAATGTCTATCAGCTGATGAATGGATGAACAAAAGTTGATAAAAACATAACATGGAATATTATTCAGGGATAGAAAGAAATAAAGTACTGATCAGTGGTTAAAAATGGATAAACCTTGAAAACATTAAGCTAGGTGAAGGAAACCAGACACAAATGCCAGACATATAATCTATAATTCAATTTATATGAAATATCTAGAGTAGGCTATCTGTAGAGATAGAAAGTAGATTAGGGTTGCCTAGGGTTGAAGGGATTGGGAGAAAATGGGGCGTGACTGCTAATGGGAATGGGATCTCTTTTTGGGGTGATGAAATTGTTCTAAAATTGATTGTGGTGATGGTTGAGCAACGCTATGAATGTACTAAAAACCATTGAATTGTGTATTTTAAATGGATGAATTATGTAAATTGTATCTCAAGCTATTGAAAATAAGAAAATCTAGTAAATTTTAGTAAGAACAGCAAGAGTGTGGTGTTTGAGTGATGGCTGGTTCCATAACCCCTTTTCTACCCCCTGCTCCTTGTTACAGAACCTCTACCCTGGGCTGTTGCAGCCAAGAGGATGATCCCTTCCTCTCTCTCTAGCTCCAAGGCTGGGGCTATGCGTTCATTGTAGGAGAGGTACACTGCTGGAATTTCTCATCTCTCAGACCCCTGTGTTGTAGCAACTCTATTCTAGGCAAGCAGGGCTGAGAGGACCAGATCACTCTTCCTCTACCCAGCTTTCACTTGGAATGTAGTAGTTCTACCCCAGGCATGGCAGGCCAAGAATATTGGGGCCAACTGCCCTTGCCCCAGAACACCACGGGTTGCATTTGGTCCCTTGGAGAGCAGGATTGTTGTTTTGGAAAAGTGGGTCCTCACTCCCAACTCCAGTGCAGTGGCACAGGAGTTCTGCCCAGGGGGATAGGCTGGCTGGCTGTAAGGGGAAAGAGCTCTGCAGCTCTGTTTAAGGGGACTGACCTTATTTGAAATAAGATGAGTGAAAACTGAAACAACATATCATATCTTATAAGATGCAGCTAACACAGTGCTTAAGAGGAAAATTTATAGCTGGAGTCACTTGTATTAAAAAACATCCTTAAATTAGTAACCTAACGTTTCACCTTAAGAAACTAGAAAAAGAAGAGCAAACTAAACCCAAAACAAGTGGAAGAAAAGAAACAATAAAGATTAAAGCAGAAACAAAAGAAATAATAATATGGAATAATAGAGGAAATCAATGAAACCAAAAGTTGATTCTTTGGAAAGATAACTAAATTGATTAACATTTAGTTAGACTGATCAAGGGAAAAAGAGAGGAGACTCAAATTATTAAAATCATGAATGAAAGAGGGGACACAACTATTGACTATACAGGAATAAAAGAATTATAAGAGAATACTGTGAACAACTATATGCCAACAAATTAGATAATTTAGATGAAGTGGACAGATTTCTAGAAAGACACAAACTACCAAAACTGGTAAAGAAGAAATAGAAAATCTGGATAGACCTATAACAAATACAGAGATTGACTTAGTAATCAAGAAACTTTTCATAAAGGAAAGTCCAGGCCCAGAAGGCTTCACTGGTGAATTCTACTAAATGTTTAAGGAGAATTAACACCAATTCTTCACAGATTCTTTCGAAAAAGAGAGGAGGCAACACTTCCCCTCTCATTATGTGAAGTTAGTTTTATTACCCTGATAACAAACCAAAGACATAGCAAGAAAAGAAAACTCAGACCAGTATCCCTTTTGAGTATAGATGCCAAAATCCTCAACAAAGTGCTAGCAAACCAAATCCAGCAATTTATAAAAAAGATTTTACACTTTGATCAAGTGGGATTTATCCCATAATGTAAGACTGGTGTAACATCTGAAAATCAATTAGTTAATGGACTTTATTAATAGAATGACAAAAACCAAATGATCATCACAATAGAGAAAAAATTTGATAAAGTTCAACATTTTTCATGATAAAGATGCTGAACAAACTAGGAGAAGAAAGGATCTTTCTTAACCTGGTAAAGAGCATCTATGAAACACCTAGAGCCAACATCAAAGTTAATGGTGAAAGACTGCTTTCTTTCCAAGATCTGGAACAAGACAAGGATGTATACTCTCACCGTGTTTAGTCAACATTGTACTGGTGGTTCCAGCCAGGGCAATAAGGCAAGAAAAAGAAATAAAATGCATTAATTTTGGAAAGGAAGAAGTAAACTATCTATTTGCAGATCATGTAATCTTGTATATTAGAAAATTATAAGGAATTCACACACACACAACTATTAGAAATAATAAATAAGTTTAGCAGGGTTGCAGGGTACAATGCAAGATCAATACCAAAATCAATTGTATTTCTATACACCAGCAATGAACAATCCAAAGATGAAATAAAGGAAACAATTTCATTTATGATAGTGTCAAAAGGAATAAAGTACTTAGGAGTAACAACAAAAGAAATACAAGAATTGTATGCTGAAAACTAGAAATCATCACTTAAAAAAATTAAACAAGATCTAAGTCAATGGAAAGACATTATATGTTCATGGATCATAAGAACTAATATTATTACTTGTTAAGATATTAGTACTCCTCAGACTGATGTATAGATTCAGTGCAATCTCTATCAAAATCCCAGCTGGATTTTTGGAGATACTGACAAGCTGATTGTAAAATTCATATGGAAATGCAGGAGACAGAATAGCTAAAATATCTTGCAAAAGAAGAGTAAAGTTGGAGGAGTAACACTTCCCAATTTTAAAGCTTACTGCAGGGCTATAGTAATCAAGACAGTGTGGTATTGGCATAATGTCGGCATATAGATCAATGGAAAAGAATTGAGAGTACCGAAATAAACCCCTACAATTATGTTTAATTGTTTTTGAAAAGGGTGCCAAGTTAATTATATTAAAAGAGTAATATTTTTCAGCAAATGGTGCTGAAAGAACTGGGTATCCACAATCTAGAGAATGAATTTGAACCCCTACACAAAAGTTAAATGGTTCGTAGGCCCGAATAGAATAGCTGAAACTACAAAACTCTTAGGCAATGATTCTTTAGGAGCCACAGCAAAAACACAAGTGACAAAAAAATAGATACAATGATACAAAAATAGATACAAATAGATAAAATGTATCTACAAATAGATACAATAATTCACCAAAATTAAAAACTTCTGTACTTCAAAGGATACTGTAAAGAAAGTGAAAACACAATCACAAAGGGCTAGAAAACTTTTGCAAATCAAGTGACTGATAAAGAACTTGTATTCAGAATG
Source organism: Phocoena sinus (assembly GCF_008692025.1). Taxonomy (NCBI): domain Eukaryota; kingdom Metazoa; phylum Chordata; class Mammalia; order Artiodactyla; family Phocoenidae; genus Phocoena; species Phocoena sinus. Next base: position 65,515,659 of record NC_045768.1, read on the forward strand.
TATAAATGCCTCTCACATCTTAATAATAGAGAAATAACAAAAATATGCTAAAAGTTTAAGTGGACATTTCTTCAAAGAATATATACGAATGGCCAATAAGCATGTTAAAAGATGTTCAAAATCATTTATCAGGGATATGCAAATCAAAACCACAAGGAGATACCTCTTCACACTCATTAGCATGATTATAATTAAAAAATGGACAGTAGCAAGTTTTGGTGAACATGTGGAGAAGTTGGAATCCTCACACTTTGCTGGTGGGAAGGTGAAAAATCAAAGCCCCTTTGGAAAAACATTTGGCAGGTTTTTAAAGAGTTAAACCTAGAGTGCCCATAAGACTCAGTAGTTTCACTCCTAGGTATATAACCAGGAGAAGTGAAAACATACATCCACATAAAAACCTGTAAGTGGATGTTTGTAGCAGCATTATTCATAATAACCAAAAAGTGGAAACAACCCAAATGTTTTTCAACTGATGAATGGATAAATAAAGTGTGACTTATCCCTATGATGTAATATTATTTAGCAATAAAAATAAACAAAATACTTATACATACTATAACACAGATGAACCTTGAAAATATTATTCTTTGTGAAAGAAGTCAGTCATAAAAGGCTGTATTTTATGATTGCATTTATATGAAGTGTCCAGAAGAGGCAAATCTATAGAAACAGAAATAAGAATGGTGGTTGCTCAGGGGCTGGGTGTGGAAATGGGAGAATGGAGAGTGGTAGTCAATGCATATGGCATATATTTTACTGGGGACAACAGTGTTCTAAATTTAGACTGTGGTTATGATGGCACAATTCTGTGAATATACTAAAAACATTGAATTGCACACTTTAATTGGGTGAATTGTATGTTATGTCAATTATATCTCAGTAAAAATAAAAAATAAAGTTACCATAATTAAGAATTGATACTGACAAAATAGAGAAATCAATGAAACAGAGTTCAAAAATAGCTATGGATATGTATGGGAATTTAATGTGTGATAAAGTTGCATGCATAAAGGAAAAAACTTCAGCTCTGAGGAAAAACATACTCATGTGTCTTCTCTCTCTACATGCAACGTTGCTCACACAGAACACTGGCAGTTACCAAGTGTGTGTAGATTTCCCCACACCAAGCAATTCTGCCACACCAGCTACGTGTCCTACAATTGAACTCAATTCTGACATTATGTACCTGGAGATAGTGTCAGATCCCACAAGTTAAGAATTCAGTTCCATAAGACTGCTCCCCCCTCCCCCCTTCCCTCCACACACACACACACACACACACACACACACACACACACACACTCAGAGGCCATCTGCAAGTGTTTCTGACCACCCGGCTATAAATCAGAGGTTTCCAGAACATTCTTCTCAGGTTCCATTAATTTGCTAAAGGGGCTCACAGAACATAGGAAAACAGTTTATTTACTAGATTGCAGGTTTGTTTGTTTTTATAAAAGTATAACTCGGGAACGGCATAGGGCAAGGTATGTGGGAAGAGTCTCTGAGCTTCCGTGCTCTCTGGATATGCCATCCTACCGTCATCTCCAGGTGTTTCCCAACCCAGAAGCTCCTGGAACCCCATTCTTCTGCGTTTTCATGGAGGCTTCATTATGCAGGCATGATTGATTAGATCACTGGTCATTGGTGATTTTACTTATTTATTTTTGGCTGTGTTGGGTCTTTGTTGCTGTGCGCGGGCTTTCTCTAGCTGCAGTGAGCGGGGACTACTCTTTGTGTTGGTGCACGGGCTTCTCGTTGCTGTGGCTTCTCTTGTTGCAGAGCATGGGCTCTAGGCATGTGGGCTTCAGTAGTTGTGGCACGCAGGCTCAGTAGTTGTGGCTCGCGGGCTTAGTTGCTCCGCGGCATGTGGGATCTTCCTGGACCAGGGATCGAACTCGTGCCCCCTGCCTTGGCAGGTGGATTCTTAACCACTGCACCACCAGTGAAGCCAGCCATTGGTGATTGATTCAACCTCTAGCTTCTCTCTCCTCCCAGGAGGTTGTGGGGGTGGAACTGAAAGTTCCAACCTTCTAATCACATGGTTGGTTCCCCTGGCAACCAGCCCCCATCCTTAGGTTATCTAGGGTCTTTCCGAAAATCAACTCATTAACATAAAATTCAGATGTGGTTGAAAGGAATTTTGACACCCATTTCACCTTTATCACTCTGAAGCTATTTTGGGAACTGGGAGCAAAACTAAATAGTATAACAAAAGATGCCTTTATGGCTCTTATACAGGAAATTACAAGGGTTTTAGGAGCTTTGTGCCAGGAACCATGGGTGAAGATCAAATATATAGTCTTTATTATAAATCACAATGTCATACAGTATGCCAAATCAATGTATAAAGATAGATTATCTCATAGTTTTTAAATAACTGGCTATACATAAGAGGAAACAATATAAGTCCCTGCCATATTGCTTATATCAAACAAATTCTAGATTGATCAGAGTCATAAAAGAGGAAGATAAAGAGGGAGGGGATATAGGTATACATATAGCTGATTTACTTCGTTGTACAGCAGAAACTAACACAACATTGTAAAGCAATTTTATTCCAATAAAAAAAAAGCCACAAAAGAAAAAGGGAATTTAAGTGTTTTATAATCTTGGAGCAAGGAAAGTACGACACAACATCTAGAAGTCCCAAAGCAAATTATTGATAAATTTGATTACCTAAAAAATTTTTGTTTCTAAGAATGTAGTCAGAAGGCAAATGACAAATTGGCAATAATGATTTGCAACATGTATGACAAAGTGATTGTTTCCATAATTTGCTAAGGAATGTAATAAATCACTATGGAAAATGTGGACAATGTAATATAGAAATGGGCACATGAAAAGGCAGTTCACAGAAAAAGAAATACAGGTGGCTCATAAGCATATGAAAAAATGCTTAATCTTATTTAAAATTAAAGAAATGCACAGTAAAATAAGTTGATAATGCTTACCATTGGAAGGGTATGGGGAAATAGGCACTTCTGCTATTTATGGTAGTTTACACAAGTTGGACTCTTTAGAGAGCAATTTGATAACCCTTGTCTAAAAATAGCTGTACATACCCCTTTACCCATCAAATTTATTTCTAGGAGTTTATTGAGTAGATATAGTTGAATGTGCATGCAAAGATATAGAAGTACACACGTAAGGATGTATATTGTAGTATTGTCACTAGTAGAAAAAATGCAAATAACCTATAAATTTTAGCAGTAGGGGACTGGTTAAATTCATTTACAATGGATAAATTAATTCATCTAAACAATGGAGAGCTGTGCAACTGAAAAAATGTGATGAGGAAAGGTGTTAAGAGACATATTATGAATGAAAAAATAAGTTATATACTATGATCCTATTTGAATTTAAAATTGTATGTAATATATATTTATATAAATAAAATTTTTATTATATAAAATATAGTTTTATTTTATATAAAATTATATATTAAAATTTCTATAATTATAAAGCAAACTCTGAATAAAACGTACCTATGAGGATTGAGTTACCTTCTCTTTTTCTCAATTGCTTGATTTTTTACTGCAAGGATAATATAGATAAACTCAAAGAATTTAATAGAATACTTAAATGTTTAATAATTAAAAGTAATGAGTGGGCCTCCCTGGTGGCGCAGTGGTTGAGAGTCCGCCTGCCGATGCGGGGGACACGGGTTCGTGCCCCGGTCTGGGAAGATCCCACATGCCATGGAGCGGCTGGGCCTGTGAGCCATGGCCGCTGGGCCTGCGCGTCCAGAGCCTGTACTCCACAACGGGAGAGGCCACAACAGTGAGAGGCCCGCGTACCGCAAAAAAAAAAAAAAAAAAAAAAAAAGTAATGATTAAAAATAACTTTACAATGTATTATCACATATATATAATTGGTGCTTTATAAATACTATGTGTTTTCAGATAAACTTTGATTGGTGCCCATTGGTAATAATATATTCCATTTTGACTCTTTTACTTATTTAATTTTTTAATAACTAAAATTTGGTGTTTCTTTTTCTATGGATATGAATCTTATGTTGGTCTGTGAGTCTGTACTTTGATAATATCCAGAAATCTTCATTTGGGCCTCTGCTCAATTGGTCCTCATAGTGTTTCCTAACACGTTAACAATATGTATGCTTATTTGCTATGGGAAAGTGTTTTTTGTTTGTTTGTTGGCTTGTTTTATTTGCAGTTTTTCAAAAATCTAATTGAATTTTGAATGTAATAGGTACACATAATACATGATTTCGAAGATAAAATGTTATACAGTGTAAAGTAAAATTTCTTTCTTCCCAACCTTTGGCCACCAAGATTCTCTTCCCAGAGGCAACCCTAGTTACTACTTTCTTGTGATTCTATGTAGCGATTCTCTATATTTACAGATATGCACACATACACACACACATGAATTTTACGCAAATAGTAAAATGGTAGCATATTAAATATACTGTTCTCTTTCCCCCCGATATTAACTTGTTTAATATGATGACATTAAAAAGCATGTTACTAATGATATGCTAATGCAGAAAATTTTAAGTCTGGTTTTGTTTTGTTTTTATTTGTTTAGTTTTACTTCCCAACTCAGAGGGCTTTCAGTTGGACATTGGATCTTTTATTTTATAGTAGAACATACCTCTTCCACCTCCTCTTTTGTTTTTAACTGCAAGATATAGCTTAGAGATCTTTCCATATTAGGATATGAAGAAGAGCTTCTTCCTTCTATTTAAAGTCATTGTGGATGAATCCTAATTGATTTAACAATCTTCTGTTAATGGCATGTTGGTAGCATGTTTAATATGATATTTAACTCTTATTTTATCTACTCAGTATTGTCTAGGTGCTGGGGATACATTGATGAGGACAAAAAATATAGGACCATATTTTTATTGAGCTTGAATTCAGTGAGATAGACATTAATAAAAGACCTACTGAAATAAATGTGGAATTACAACTCTAATAAGTGCTGAGAAGATTCTAATAGAGGGAATTGATATACTCAGGGAGTAAGATAGCTTTTCCAAAAAAGTGATAGTTGAACTGATGTCTAAAGACAGAATTATTAGTTTTGCATATTTTACAGATGAATTTTGTCCTGTAATATCTATATCCATTTCTTCTGTTTCTATAAGCATGCCTCTATCTCGTCAGCTTTTAAACATGCTTAAGTTTCTCACTTATTAAAAAAACCAAAACTCTTCTCCATCCCTACTCTTCTTTCCAACTACTGCCCTTTATCTCCCCTTCTCTTCTTACCAAAAAAGTGTTGTCTAAACTTCCCATTTCCATTTACTTATCTCTCACAAAATCAAGACAAAAAAGTACAGGCTTACTCCTGCTTTGACCTGTTCTAGTCTGGGTTATAACAGATTTCATCATGGTCACCAGTGACTTCCATGTCCGGTGAACACTTGTTAGTCTCCATTTTGCTTGAATATTCTGTGACATTGGACATTGGACAGGTGACACTGAAATGTTTTTTTAATCTTGGTTTTCATGACATTATCCTCTTCTGTTTTTATTCCTCCTTTTCCGGTCTTCTTTGCTGACTTTTTCTTTTCTAAGTATTAAATTCTGGAGTTCCTTAGTCTTTATCCAAGGCTCTTTTCTCTTCCCATCAAACAGTCTCAAGGCAAGCTTCACGTATCCCTAGATGATTCCCAAGCCTATATCTGACTTCTCTTCTGAGCTTTATACCATTATGTCCAGCTGCCTCCAGTATTTTTCTACTTTATTTGTTCTTTGTTAATTCAAATATATTTAGGGTCTGTTATTTGCCAGGTATTCTACTGGTGCTGGGAGTCTCGTAAAGGTATTTTAATGGAATATGATCAAAACAGAATTTATGATTTACACTCCCTGCCAAAAACAAGCAAACAAGTAAATAAACAAACAGAAATAGCCAAAATAAGACCTTTTCTACTTCCATCGTTCTCACTGAAGTACTGAAATACGCCCAATTCTTCTAGTCCAAAACCTTGGAATCAGTCTTTTTTTTTTTTTTTTTTTTTTTTAAATTTAAATTTGGCTGCGTTTTCTTCATTGCTGCACGCGGGCTTTCTCTAGTTGCGGTGAGCGGGGGCTGCTCTTCGTTGCGGTGCGCAGGCTTCTCATTGTGGTGGCTTCTTTTGTTGCGGAGTACGGGCTCTAGGTACGCGGGCTTCAGTAGTTGTGGCTCGTGGGCTGTAGAGCACAGGCTCAGTAGTTGTGGTGCACGGGCTTAGTTGCTCTGTGGCATGTGGGATCTTCCCAGACCAGGGCTTGAACCCGTGTCCCCTGCATTGGCAGGCGGATTCTTTTTTTTTTTTTCTTGTATCCTTAGTGTATTGTATCTATAGATCATATTGGGAAGAATTGATATCTTAACAATATTGAGTCATTTGACCTTTGAAATGGTATATCTCTCCATTTATTTAAGCCCTTTAAAATTTCAGCAATGTTTTGAAGTTTGTAGTATACAGGTCTTTCACCTTTTTTGTCAGATTTATTCCTAGCTATATCATATTTACTTATTATAAGTGGTATTTAAAAAATTAAGTTTCTTATTATTCACTACTACTATATAGAAATAGAATTTCAATTTTGATGTTATATTCTATAGCATTGCTAAACTCACTTATGATTCTTATAACTTTTTGTGGATTCCATCAGATTTTCTGTATAAATTTTTCTTTTTTTTTGCTGTTTTTTTCACACACACACACACACACACACACACACACACACACACTGTATTTTATTTTTACAAGAGTATAAATAAACGGGCACCAAGCATTGTAAATGGATGGCCACAACAAAAGCAACAGTGATTGCAATTACCAAACACGGAACACATTCATACTGTGTCATAATATTGACATTCAGTCCAGTAACCCTCCACTGTAACAGGTCTTTTACTTTGCAGTGAAAATTGATTTGTATATTTTTTGCCTCTGAGTCCTTGTGGGATTTTTTTTTTAATTCAAACAGAAAGTCACAAAAATCATAGTCATCCTCATCAGTTCACTCAGTCCCATGTAATTAATTTTTTTTCTCATCTTGATCTTTTATTAGCACTTTTATGAATTCATCAGTTTTCCATTAGAGTTCTAAAAATGCTTATTAATTCAGTTCAGCAGTATAGTCAAGTTACCAGAAACCTGTACTTGTCAGAGTCTTTTCCATGAATTCCTTGAAGATGAAACCCTTTTATAGGAACATTTTTGCAAAAGCATCAGAGTACACCCAGAATTGTCTGTAAATGACAGAAGACTTAAAAATGACCACGGTTAAAGATTTGATGCAAGTTCATAATAATGCAATTGACAAGGAAATTTAGTTATTTCTGAGATATACATTTTAAAGTAATAACTAGAGTTATGACTTATAACATTATACCACAACATACAAGATTTTTAGACATTTCATGTAATGTCTGAAACATTTATATTAACATATTTCCATACAAATAACCCAAAGAAAGTTTAGTATTAGTGGTTTTTTGTTTGTTTGTTTTTTTATACTGCAGGTTCTTATTAGTCATCAATTTTATACACATCAGTGTATACATGTCAATCCCAATTGCCCATTCAGCACACCACCATCCCCACCCCACCGCACTTTTCCCCCCTTGGTGTCCATACGTTTGTTCTCTATATCTGTGTCTCAACTTCTGCCCTGCAAACCGGTTCATCTGTACCATTTTTCTAGGTTCCACGTAAATGCATTAATATACGGTATTTGTTTTTCTCTATCTGACTTACTTCACTCTGTATGACAATCTCTAGATCCATCCACATCTCAACAAATGACTCAATTTTGTTCCTTTTTATGGCTGAGTAATACTCCATTGTATATATGTACCACAACTTCTTTATCCATTCCTCTATCGATGGGCATTTAGGTTGCTTCCATGACTTGGCTATTGTAAATAGTGCTGCAATGAACATTGGGGTGCATGTGTCTTTTTGAATTGCGGTTTTCTCTGGGTATATGCCCAGTAGTGGGATTGCTGGATCATATGGTAATTCTATTTTTAGTTTTTTAAGGAACCTCCATACTGTTGTCCATAGTGGCTGTATCAATTTACATTCCCACCAACAGTGCAAGAGGGTTCCCTTTTCTCCACACCCTCTCCAGCATTTGTTGTTTGTAGATTTTCTGATGATGCCCATTCTAACTGGTGTGAGGTGATACCTCATTGTAGTTTTGATTTGCATTTCTCTAATAATTAGTGATGTTGAGCAGCTTTTCATGTGCTTCTTGGCCATATGTATGTCTTCTTTGGAGAAATGTCTATTTAGGTCTTCTGCCCATTTTTGGATTGTGTTGTTTGTTTCTTTAATATTGAGCTGCATGAGCTGTTTATATATTTTGGAGATTAATCCTTTGTCCATTGATTCGTTTGCAAATATTTTCTCCCATTCTGAGGGTTGTCTTTTTGTCTTGTTTATGGTTTCCTTTGCTGTGCAAAAGCTTTGAAGCTTCATTAGGTCCCATTTGTTTATTTTTGTTTTTATTTCCATTACTCTAGGAGGAGGATCAAAAAAGATCTTGCTGTGGTTTATGTCAAAGAGTGTTCTTCCTATGTTTTCCTCTAAGAGTTTTATAGTGTCTGGTCTTACATTTAGGTCTCTAATCCATTTTGAGTTTATTTTTGTGTATGGTGTTAGGGAGTGTTCTAATTTCATTTTTACATGTAGCTGTCCAGTTTTCCCAGCACCACTTATTGAAGAGACTGTCTTTTCTCCATTGTATATCTTTGCCTCCTTGGTCATAGATTAGTTGACCATAGGTGTGTGGATTTATCTCTGGGCTTTCTATCTTGTTCCATTGATCTATGTTTCTGTTTTTGTGCCAGTACTTTATTGTCTTGATGACTGTAGCTTTGTAGTACAGTCTGAAGTAAGGGAGTCTGATTCTTCCAGCTCCGTTTTTTTCCCTCAAGACTGCTTTGGCTATTTGGGTTCTTTTGTGTCTCCATACAAATTTTGAGATGATTTGTTTTAGTTCCGTAAAAAATGCCATTGGTAATTTGATAGGGATTGCATTGAATCTGTAGATTGCTTTGGGTAGTATAGTCATTTTCACAATATTGATTCTTTCAATCCAAGAACATGGTATATCTCTCCATCTGTTGGTATCATCTTTAATTTCTTTCATCAGTGTCTTATAGTTTTCTGCATACAGGTCTTTTGTCTCCCTAGGTAGGTTTATGCCTAGGTATTTTATTCTTTTTGTGGCAATGGTAAATAGGAGTGTTTCCATACTTTCTCTTTCAGATTTTTCATCAGTAGTGTATAGGAATGCAAGAGACTTCTGTGCATTAATTTTGTATCCTGCAACTTTACCAAATTCATTGATTAGCTCTAGTAATTTTCTAGTGGCGTTTTTAGGATTCTCTATATATAGTATCATGTCATCTGCAAACAGTGACTGTTTTACTTCTTCTTTTCCAATTTGTATTCCTTTGATTTCTTTTTCTTCTCTGATTGCCATGGCTAGGACTTCCAAAACTATGTTGAATAATAGTGGTGAAAGTGGACATCCTTGTCTCGTTCCTGATCTTAGTGGAAATGATTTCAGTTTTTCACCATTGAGATTGATGTTTGCTGTGGCTTTGTCGTATATGGCCTTTATTATGTTGAGGTAGGTTCCCTCTATGCCCACATTCTGGAGAGTTTTTATCATAAGGGTGCTGAATTTTGTCAAAAGCTTTTTCTGCATCTATTGAGATGATCATATGGTTTTTATTCTTCAATTTGTTAATATGGTGTATCACATTGATTGATTTGCATATATTGAAGAATCCTTGCATCGCAGGGATTAATCCCACTTGATCATGTTGTATGATCCTTTTAATGTGTTGTTGGATTCTGTTGCTAGTACTTTGTAGAGGATTTTTGCATCTATATTTATCAGTGATATTGGTCTGTAATTTTCTTTTTTTGTAGTACCTTTGTCTGGTTTTGGTATCAGAGTGATGGTGGACTCATAGAATGAGTTTGGGAGTGTTCCTTCCTCCTTTTTTGGAAGAGTTTGAGAAGGATGGGTGTTAGCTCTTCTCTAAATGTTTGATAGAATTCACCTGTGATGCCATCTGGTCCTGGACTTTTGTTTGTTGGAAGATTTTTAATCACAGTTTCTATTTCATTACTTGTGATTGGTCTGTTCATATTTTCTATTTCTTCCTGGTTCAGTCTTGGAAGGCTATACCTTTCTAAGAATTTGTCCATTTCTTCCAGGTTGTCCATTTTACTGGCATAGAGTTGCTTGTAGTAGTCTCTTAGGTTGCTTTGTATTTCTGCACTGTCTGTTATAACTTCTTCTTTTTCATTTCTCATTTTATTGATTTGAGTCCTCTCCCTCTTTTTCTGATGAGTCTGGCTAATGGTTTATCAATTTTGTTTATCTTCTCAAAGAACCAGCTTTTAGTTTTATTGATCTTTGCTATTGTTTTCTTTGTTTCTATTTCATTTCTTTCTGTTGCTCTGATATTTATGATTTCCATCCTTCTGCTAACTTTGGGTTTTGTTTCTTCTTCTTTCTCTAGTTTCTTTAGGTGTAAGGTTAGATTGTTTACTTGAGATTTTTCTTGTTTCTTAAGGTAGGCTTGTATAGCTATAAACTTCCCTCTTAGAACTGCTTTTGCTGCATCCCATAGGTTTTTGATCGTCATGTTTTCATTGTCATTTGTCTCTGGGTAGTTTTTGATTTCCTCTTTGATTTCTTCAGTGATCTCTTGGTTGTTTAGTAATGTATTGTTTAGCCTCCATGTGTTTGTGTTTTTTACGTTTATTTCCCTGTAATTCATTTCTAATCTCATAGCGTTGTGGTCAGAAAAGATGCTTGATATGATTTCAATGTTCTTAAATTTACTGAGGCTTGATTTGTCACCGAGTATGTGATCTATCCTGGAGAATGTTCCATGCGCACTTGAGAAGAAAGTGTAATCTGCTGTTTTTGTATGGAATGTCCTATAAATATCAATTTAATCTATCTGCTCTGTTGTGTGATTTAAAGCTTCTGTTTTCTTGTTTATTTCCATTTTGGATGATCTGTCCATTGGTGTAAGTGAGGTGTTAAAGTCCCCCACTATTATTGTGTTACTGTTGATTTCCTCTTTTATAGCTGTTAGCAGTTGCCTTATGTTTTGAGGTGCTGCTATGTTGGGTGCATATATATATATTTATAATTGTTATATCTTCTTCTTGGATTGATCCCTTGATCATTATATAGTGTCCTTCCTTGTCTCTTGTAACATTCTTTATTTTTAATCTATTTTATCTGATATGAGTATAGCTACTCCAGCTTTCTTTTGATTTCCATTTGCATGGAATATCTTTTTGCATCCCCTCACTTTCAATCTGTATATGTCCCTAGGTCTGAAGTGGTCTCTTGTAGACAGCATATATATGGTTCTTGTTTTTGTATCCATTCAACAAGCCTGTGTCTTTTGATTGGAGCAGTTAATCCATTCATGTTTAAGGTAATTATCGATATGTATGTTCCTATTACCATTTTCTTAATTGTTTTGGGTTTGTTTTTGTAGATCCTTTTCTTCTCTTGTGTTTCCCACTTAGAGAAGTTCCTTTAGCATTTGTTGTAGAGCTGGTTTGGAGGTGCTGAATTTTCTTAGCTTTTGCTTGTCTGTAAAGTCTTTGATTTCTCCATCGAATCTGAATGAGATCCTTGCCGGGTAGAGTAATCTTGGTTGTAAGTTATTCTCTTTTATCACTTTAAGCATATCATGCCACTCCCTTCTGGCTTGTAGAGTTTCTGCTGAGAAATCAGCTGTTAACCTTATGGGAGTTCCCTTGTATGTTATTTTCCATTTTTCCCTTGCTGCTTTCAATAATTTTTCTTCGTCTTACCTTTTGCCAATTTGATTACTATGTGTCTCAGCATGTTTCTCCTTGGGTTTATCCTGTATGGGACTTGCTGCACTTCCTGGACTTGGGTGGCTATTTCCTTTCCCAGGTTAGAGAAGTTTTTGACTATAATCTCTTCAAATATTTTCTCTGGTCCTTTCTCTCTCTCTTCTCCTTCTGGGACCCCTATAATGCAAATGTTGTTGCATTTAATGTTGTCCCAGAAGTCTCTTAAACTGTCCTCATTTCTTTTCATTCTTTTTTATTTATTCTGTTCTGCAGCAGTGAATTCTACCATTTTGTCTTCCAGGTCACTTATCCATTCTTCTGCCTCAGTTATTCCGCTATTGATTCCTTCTAGTGTAGTTTTCATTTCAGTTATTGTATTGTTCATCTCTGTTTGTTTGTTATTTAATTCTTCTAGGTCTTTGTTAAACATTTCTTACATCTTCTCGATTTTTGCCTCCACTCTTTTTCCGAGGTCCTGGCAGGCGGATTCTTAACCACTGTGCCATCAGGGAAGCCCAGGATGAATTTTTATAAACAAGATCTACAATGAAAGGGAAATGGCATCTGATACATAAAAGTTTTGTTAAACAAGATTTAAAAATTTTTAAATCAAAGTGTTTTAGACTAAATTCTTTCAAATGTTCAAACGAAAACAAAAAGCAACCTGTACAGTCTCCATAATAAAATATGTCCTTGTACACTTGTCCTGGGCACTTTGAAAATGTCATAATTTTAGAAATTTGAGTGATAGAGGCAGCACTTAAAGGTTTCGTGAACCTTTTTTTCCCAAAAAAGAATACTTTCGATAAAACACTTTACCATTTTATCTGACTATGCATTTACATTTTTGTTCTTCCAGAAAAAGATTTACATTAACAGTGTATTTCTACTGTAAAAAAATACATTTAGAGATATTTAACTTTCTGAGTGACTTCAGTCATACATCGAACATGATTTAATGAGCAAATTCTAAAATTTTATAATGAAATAGCAAGTGTAGATGTATACCTGTATGCTCACTTATGATAAAACTCAAAATCATGTCACAGAATTTACACTTAAGTTCTCTAAGAAGTTAAATAATATGATTTATCCCCAAACTTGACCAAAAGGTTTTCTCAAATGTTAGTAAAATGCATCACTGAATTTACATTTTCTCATTTATTAACAAAATACTGAGTCATTTCAGGCTGTCAACTTGAATGTTTTCCATTATATACACCAAAAATCTGATTCCCTAACAAGAAACTTCTTGCAATACAAAAAGATAACAGATAATTAAAATATTTGCTTCATAATACAACTTATCAGTATAATACATCCATTCCTCAACTGTCTAAAATGGTTAGGAATTTTAGCACTTTCTTTTGCATAAAACCCTTTCCTTTTCTTAAAACCCTGAGGTGAAAGGTTATTAATGTAATAAAACTAGAACGACAATTCTTCTCATTTCTGTATTAGACTGCAGTTAGGTTTAAAAAATTTTATAAAGAAATGTGGCAACTTGTAAAGCTGCTCTATAGAGTTTTTTTAAGAAAACATTCCCAGAAACAACTTAACAAAAAGGGCCTATAAAGACCCTATGAAAACATCCTTTTAACACTTGTTAGTGTCAAGATGAGCGCCATTTTCCATCTCTACCACTGTCTCTTCTGTTATAGTCATGGCTCCAGCCATCGTGATTTCTCTCTTCATAGAAGAAATCATCTCTGTTTCCTCTGCAATGATGGTTGGACCCATGATCAGTGTAAAGCTGTTCATGGCAATAATGTCTATCCACTATGTAGGGATGAGAATTCTCTCTGACTTTTCGCCATGATAATGGTGTATCTTGGCGCCACTGGGAGGTTGAAGACTGGTTAAAAGTATGATTATGTGACTGAACTGATGGGGAAAATCCTGATTGATCCAGATGTGGAGAACCAAATTTCCCTCCATATGACATCTGTCTCAAAATACTGTTCATCACTGCTTGTCTCTGAAAATTTTCTGAAGAAGAAAAAGACCTTTGAATTATTGGTGCTGATGGAGTCATGTTATCCACTGTCCTTTCATACCTGCTAGGAGATGTGGAAGTAGGGCTTGAACTTCCAACATGATGCTGGGGATATGACAAACTGACCTCCTGTGAGGCAAGGCTGGCTACTTCCTGATCTAAACTGAAGTTTGATGGGCCTTCCAAAAAGTTTGATTCCGTTAAGCAGATTTATGGCATAAGGAACAGATACTTCATGTTTGAAATTCACAAATGCAAACTGCTTTGGTTTACCATCCTTATCTTTTGGAATTTTCACTTTTATTACTGGCCCAGCCTGGTAGAAAAGCTGGAAAAGCAGCTCCTCTGTCACTTTCGTTTCAAGGTTGCCCACAAAGAGAGTACCATCCGCTTTGGCTGCCACCACCTCCATCTCAGCATCGCCCCCTCCCGAAAAAGTGGGGTCAGTCTTGACTCCTCATTTTATCTGAGCACTTCTCCAATCTCATCTAATCCAGTCCAATCCAATCCAATCCAGTCAATGTCATCTAACCCAGCGCAGCGCTACCAAGGTTGGCCATTCCACCTTCTAAGTATACACCCCCCCAACATCCTTCAGTGCATACACCCCGCACCCCTTTTGCTCTGCTAAGACCCTAATCTAAGCTGCCATCACCTCTTGGGTAAACTGCTGCAGTTCCTTCTAACTGCTCATACTGCATTCACTTTTGAACACCATCTGGCAATTTGCTACATGACTGCAAGCGTGATCTTTTAAAGTTTTCCTTAATTTCTCTGTGTCTCTGTTCCCTTATCTGTAAAATTAGGATAATGATAGCCCTTCCCTCATAGATTCGTTGTGAGGATAAAAAGAATTATTATGTTAAAATACTGAGAATAGTGCCAGGCACTAAGACCTCAGTAAACTGTTATTGAGACCTTACACAGTGTTGCATTAAGCCAAGTAAAAGGTATGATTATGACAGAAAGAAGTTTATTAATAATAGATTTGAATGGAGTAATTATTAGCTTGTTTATACTTAATTGTGCTATATGTGTTTACATAAAAAATCTGCAACTCTTATAATGCGTGACCTTATTATGTGTAATTTTTTTCTTAATTAAAAGGCTAAGAAGCACCAGGCTTTTCTGGTAGAGACATGTGAAAATAACGTGAAAGAGTTGGAATCAATCTTGGACAGCTTTTCTGTGTCTGGCCAGTGGACATCAGGTTAGTTGAAGGTATGAAATGACAGATGCATCTGTCAATGTTCCAAAGTCACTGCATTTTGGGAATTCTGCAGATGCCTCTTATAGTCCCTCATCTCAACATGTTTTGATTTGATGACATGATAAGAGCAGTTCTCACAGCAGTCAGTTGGCCTAGCTGGCTAAGAAAGGGTGACGGACTGTGGACCTGCTGTTGTCCTCCCAAAACTTGATTTACAAGTGTTGGTGTCTGTATGATTGGACAGACAAGGGCTCACTTGCTGTGTTCTGAATCCAACTGAGAAAAAAGTCCTTACAGTATACCTGCAAGGGGAACAGATGTTTCCAACAAACTGAGCCAAATTCTGAGCAACCTTCAGCAACTTAAAGGTCATGCATTCAAAAGGTTATGTAGGACACAGGCTGTAACTCAGTGCATATTCTACACTATTGCTTTCTAGGCTGGTTTTCTCCTTGATTTCCTACTACCGTATACATACTCTCCAGATAAAAGTGCTTAGGTAAAATGTTTTGGTTTTAGTATTAGCCCACTTAATATGATAAATAACTGTAAAGATTGTATATTGGTTAGGCATATTTTGGGAACTAGGAAAAGCATTAGTTGGCTAATGAGTTCCGTCCATTCCATGATTTCTACTTCCTTAATTTTTTTGTGTGTATGCCATTATGTGTGCTATAGTAGCTTTGACTTAAATACTTTCACTTTTCTACCTGTTTTCTTTTGCCATACTGTCAACCTCAAATTATTTAGTTGCTTTCTAACTCAGTTATATTTTTCAAAAAAGCATATAAAATTAAATTCCTTACACCTTAAAATAGCTTAAAGACTCTGTTTTTCTAGAGGAATCAAACAGATATTTGGCAAATGAGTTCTTTAGGAAACACTTAAGTTCAGGAAAGTTTGTTGTCCTCAAAAAAGCAGAAAGATATGAACAAGGCCTATTTTCACATTATGGATCTGCAGATTTCTGTTGGTGAACCATTAGAAATTTAGTGTGATTTGCTATTATCTATTTTTAACTTTGTTTTTATTTAAACTTTTTGTAAAAGCATTAGTGTTTCATGGTTTGTTACTGTGGAAAAATCAAGGTGTATACAAGTGACATAAAAACATAGATATCCACTTTTTAATTGTATTTGCTAAATAAAGCTTTGGAGTATAAAATTTTCTTTTGCAGTGGTACTGTTTTATTATTGAGATGTATCATTGTTTAATGGTTTTAGGATCTTTAAAAGTTGTTAAATTATTATCATAGCATATCTTAATGCTTCAATATTCAGAGCTGAATTAGAAAAGCTAAGAATAATGAGGTCATGTCTCCTTTGAGGTTTAAAATTAGTTGATAATAAAGCAACTCATTAGTTATTACTAAACCTATAGAAAAAGAATTATCTGCAGTGGAAGTGCAGAGTCTTAACCATTGGACTGCCAGAGAAGTCCTAGTAACAATCCTTTTTGAATGTCCTAGTTTCCCATATATATGTGCACATCCTATATATTACAGAGAAAGTGTTCCTGGAAAAGGGACTGTGTGCTGAATTTGTGATTTTTGTACTGTTATAGTGGTCTTTGTTTCCATATTGTGCTGGTTATTCACTTTTTTTTTTGCGGTACGCGGGCCTCTCACTGCTGCGGCCTCTCCCGCTGTGGAGCACAGGCTCTGGACGCGCAGGCCCAGCGGCCATGGCTGACGGGCCCAGCCGCTTCGCGGCATGTGGGATCCTCCCAGACTGGGGCATGAACCCGCGTCCGCTGCATTGGCAGGCAGACGCCCAACCACTGCGCCACCAGGGAAGCCCGGTTATTCACTTTTTACTTGCCCTAGAATCATTCTCCTATGGTCTCTGTTTTGCCTTGTAGAGGCTGACCTCTGTGGACTGCATGATCTGGGCTCCTTTGCCCTCTGGCTTTGGGGTTGGATTTGGACAGTGGGTGCACCAGCAGGAGATTAAGAGGGTGGAGGAAGAAAGGAAAGCAGAGAAAGTCAGGGTGTTTATTTCCCCTGCTCCCTCTGCTCCAGTGCATTCCTGGCAGTGGTTTCCTTTTTGGCAGCTACAGCTTCTGTCAAGTTACGTCCTCTTCCCGTAGCTGTGGCTTGTGTTGGACTATGGTAACAACGTTCCTTCCAGTTGACCCCCCTAAGCCATGGTACTGGTTTTCCAGTCTTGCTGGTTCTTGGTGCCTCATCATATCTTTTTGGTTCTCTTAACCTGTTCACATTTCTGTAAATATCTTCATTAAATTTTCTTCCAGTGAATTCTTCTGAGTATGCCATTTCTTCCTGCTGATACCCTGACTCAGTCACATACCTGCTTCAGACTTGATTTTATTTTTGCTCTTGGCTTCCGTGAAATAGCCCTGTATAACTATAATGGACTCCCTTTCTGATCATACCACCTCAGGTTGGGTTTTTGTTACTTAACAAAGAGGGATGTAGTTAATAAAGCTTATTGCTCAACATTTTATGGAAGTGCCTGAACAATTGAGATTGCCTTACTGCATCAGACCTGGCTTCAGCTACACAGAGATGACCAAATCATTTGTTCCTCTGAAATGAAGTAATTAAAAAATTTATCTTAGGATAATTCAAGGGTGTGTGTGTGTGTGTGTGTGTGTGTGTGAGATTATTTATATAAACATGTATATATCGCATAGTATATATGTCTTTAAGAAAAAATCTATTTCAAATAGAAATATTCTTACTATGTGATGGTAGCACAGCTTTAGAATTTGTTACACAATTAATTTTGTTATCTTGGAAAGGATTTTCCAGAGAGATCCTCTGTTTTGTAGTTATGGCAAGTAGGCCATAGTACCTTACCCCCTTTTATTACTTCTTCATACCTTTCAGTTCAATATATACTCTACCTACTGCCCCCCGCCCTCCATTTCAGGAAAAATAATCCATGGTAGAAATTTAGAGGGATGGTTACAAATTTTTCTTTTTTTTTTTTTGACTTGCTCTTTAAGATGGTAGGAATGAAAGCTAATTTTCTGAATGAATTTTAGTCCAGAGTTGACAGCAGTTGCCAGGTGTTCTATTTCCTGTCTTCAGATTTTGTGGTCTTCTACATGAAGAAATCTTTCTGAAGCAAGAGTAACTCATCAGTTTGTCTTCAGGTAGCAGATAAGGCGAAGTTTCAGTTAGTCTAAGACATTCAGGAATTTATTTACTTAGAGGATTTAACTTGATCTTTACACCAGAAATCAGTGTGACAGTTTACACCTTGTTTCCTAGTGCCTCCAACACCTCCCTCTCTTCTGCTTCTACCTTGTTCCCCTTCTGTCTCTTTCTCTAAAGCCATCAGAATGAGCATTTGAAAACCTAAATTAGAGCATGTCATTCCTTTGCTGTAAAGCTCGCTGGGCTCTGCGCTTTGCTAATACTAGAAACTGAAGTGCGGGCAATGGCTTGCAAGACCCTACATGGTCTACCTCTATTTTTATCACTTCTTTGTCCTCACCTCCTACTACTCTCCCCATCCCTCTCCCTGTTTGGGCCACTCTGTCCTCTGGCTGTTTCTTGACCATACCAAGCAAGCTCCTGCCTTGGGGGCCTTTGTGTTGGCCATTGCCTTTACCTGAAAAGTTCCTCACCTAGATATATCAGCATAGCTCTCTTTCTTATCTTCCTTGAATCTATGCTCAAATCTCACCTTCTCCGTGAAGCTTACCCACTACCCAGTCCCATGCTGCTTGCCTCCCTACCTCTCTCCCTTTTCTGCTCTACATTTTATCCCATGGCACTTATTGGTGTCCAACATTTCTAACAGACTATGTGGTGCATTTATTATTATATCAGCGTTGTCAGGGTTCTCCAGAGAAACAGAACCAATAAGATATATATAGATACACACAAGAGGAGATACATTATAGGAGTTGTTGCACATGGTTATGGAGGCTAAGAAATCTCATGATCTGTCCTCGGCAAGCTGAAGAACCAGGAAAGCCAGTGATATAATTCAGTCTGAGTCCAAAAGCCCAAGAAACTGGGGGCCACTGGCATAAGTTCTAGAATCTAAAGGCTCAAGAACCAGGAGCAGGATGTCTTAGGGCTGGAGAAGATGAAAATCCCAGCTTAAAAAAAGAGTATTTTCCCTTCTGCCTTTTTGTTCTATTGGGGTGGGAGGAGGAGGGGATAGGAGTAGGGGGTGGATAAGGGAGGCCAATGGATTGGATATTGCCCTCCCACATTGGTGAGGGCAGATCTTCTTTACTTAGTCTACTGATTCAAATGCTAATCTGTTCCAGAAACACTCTCACAGACACACCCAGAAATAATGTTTTACTAGCTATCTGGGCATATCTTTAGCCCAGTCAAGTTGGCACATAAAATTAACCATCACAATATCCAAGCTCCATGAGGGCAAGGATCTTTGTATCTTTTATTTACTGAAGGATTTTAAGCAGGTAGAATAGTACTTGGCACAAAGGAGGCACTTGAATATTTATTGAATATGAATGAATAAAAAAGCATGAATGAATTGATAGGTTGAAGTTCTATTTTAAATTATAGTTTTTGAGACTATAAAGGTAGTCATGGAATCTCTTTCAAAATTTTAGCAGCCCTTTGGGTAGTAATCCATAAGGAGTCACCAGGAAGATTGACTTTCCATCTTCATTGGAAAAGATGTAGAGTCTTTCATGGGTTATAGAAATGTCACCTTGATTGCCTACTATCATTAGACAAGGTAGCCTCAATTTACTCAACTAGGGACATTTATTTCCTATTTCTGCATTCTACTTTCCACTAAAATTGGCACACTACAGCTGCTCATATTTCTTTTGATAGAAATTCTTAGAGTGTGTATGGGGAGAAATCCTTCCCCACTTTGAACCCATGTAGTCTTTCTGCCTCAAGTGTTTCTTCTACTATAGTTTTACCTCTGCCTGAGGATGTTAGCAAACATATAGAATGTGATTTTTCCTTCATTACCTTCATGAAAGAAAGTTTTTCTTCTGACTCAATCTTGGATCCTCCTTAGGGTGCTTGACTTTTGTGTTGACTGAGACAGAGCCCCTCCAACCCTCTTCAACCTTTCCTTCCTTGAGGAAATCATTTGTAATACTCCAGATGTATTCTTTTTCTTTCTACTGGAGAGGCTGAAGGACCCTAGGAAATAATAGCAACAGCATTTGATGCCTTTAGGTATGTGCATATCACCCAGGAATTGGGCAGTTTCAGGGACTGTTCTTAGGAAAATCGGGACAACAAATGGTACTTTTCCTCTCCTCTCTCCTCTTTCTATCCTTAGTAAAGGATTATTGCCTAGATCTAGCATCTTATTGAGAATTTTAATTGTCCTTGTGAACCCTGTGGCTGGTACCTTTTAATTAGAAGTTCATGGTTTACAGAGAAGTTGAGGATGCCTGCAGCACACAGGTCTCCTTTGGTGTCACTTGCCAGTTTCTTCTCTCTTGCTTCCCTCACCTCCCAATTCACTGAGGTTTACAAACCAAACGTGTCCTAATTCATCGTGCTCATAGCTTTGGTTTGTGAAATCCAAAGAAGTGACTGCACTAAGAGGGCTCAGTATTTCTAATGAGATTATTAACTAATCACACAATTAAGGTGGCTGAGAAATCAGGAGTCAGGAGAGGCAGTCTGACTCTGAAGGCCTGAGAAACAGGAGACCCTGGTGTAAGTTCCAGTCTGAGGCTGAGTCCAAAGGCAGGAGAAGACTGATGTCCCAATTGAAGATAGTCAGGCAGAGAGAAAGAATCCTTTCTTACTTAGCCTTTTGTTCTATTTGGGCCTTCAGTGGGTTAGATGAGGCCTACCCATGTTGGGGAGGGCAGTCTGCTTTACTCAGTCTACTGATTCACATGTCAGCCTCATCCAGAAATATCCTCATAGACACACCCAGAAATAATGTTTAACTGAATATCTGGGCCCCTAGCCCAGGTAAGTTTACACATAAAATTAACCACCCCTTTTACTCCTTCCTGCAAACCCCTCATAACCACCATTCTACTTTCTGTTTCTATGAATTTGACTACTTTAGGTACCTCATATAATGGAATCATATATTATCTTTTTGTGATTGGCTTATTTTGCTTAGTATAATGTTCTCAAGTTTAATCCATGACATGACATAGGACAGGAATTCCTTCCTTTTTAAGGCAAATAATACTCCATTGTATGTATTTATCACATTTTGTTTATTCATTCATCTGCTGATGGACCTTTGGGTTGCTTCCACCTCTTGGCTATAGTGAATAGTGCTTCTGTCAACGTGGATATACAAATATCTCTTCTAGACCCTGCTTTCAGTTCTTTTGGATTTACACCCAGAAGTGGGATTGTTCCATCAACTTTTATCACAGAACTTGAGTGTACTCAAGTGGGAGTCCTGTGGGATGTCCTGCATTCTAGATATACTCTTTGTTACCACCAATTTTCCCTTGGTAAGCAAGACCAATTGTCTTGGTATAGAAGAACCTCCTTTGCTCTTTGGTTTCCTGGCATGAAGAGCTCAGAAATGACCAGGTGACAGTGTCAGCTTCCATTTTTAATGGAACCATTGCTGTGTCCCATGGTGGAAGCATTTCTTCCTTGGGAATTAAGACTTAGACCAATAGAGCCCACAGTTCCTGGGATGGGAAGCAGACATTTCACTGGTGGATCATTAGGTGTAATACGAGCCACTCCCATTTCCAACATTTGATTCCTGGACCTGTGATTCCTGGCTATGGGAGAAACATACCATATATCGATTGCTGACTCAGAGCACAAACTGTATCTTGGAGGATATTATCCTTGTCCCACAAAATGTTGCCATCCAGCCAGTGCTATGAATCTTCAAAAGGCCATTATACTATTCTGTATGCCAGCTACTTCAGAGTGTTGGGAGACATAGTAAGACCAGTGATATGAAAATGAGCCAATTTCCATACTTCATTTGCTATGAAATGAGTTCCTTGGTCAGAAGCAATGCTACGTGGAATACATAATGGTGAATAAGACATTTTGTAAATTCATGGTTGACAATTTCAGCAGAAATATTATGGTCAGGGAAGGAAAATGTCTTTCTAGGGTGTCTACCTTAGTAAGAATGAGCATTGATTATTCCATGATGGAAATGACTTAGTATAATCGACTTGCCACAAAGTGACTGGCAGTGCCACTAGAGAGTGGTGTCATATCATGGATTCAGTGTTTGTCTTTGCTATTGGTGGATTTGGCACTTAACAGGAGTTGTAATCCTATCAGCCTTGGCGAATGGAAGTCCATGTTGCTGAGCCCATGCATCACCTCTATTCTTGTTGCCATGACTCCTGTGTTGTAGGGGCAACAAAGATGAGCAAGGACAAAGGTGGCTGGGAAAATATGCTAGCTGACGTCCACAGAATACTTCATCTTGTCCTCCTGATTGTTAAGATCCTCCTCTACTTAAGTTGATCTGGGCACAGTGACCATCTGGAGAGGTCTGTCCACACACTCTTGCCCAGACCACCTTGTTACCAGTTTTCCAATAATGTTCTTTTCGAGTGCCTGACCATTAGCCGAACTGTTAGCTACTACCTCCAAATTAGTGTATATTTGTACCTTTGGTCATCTCTCATTCCAGACAAAATGATAGTTGGGTCCATTACTGTATACTGGGAGGATTTTTGCTTCACCACTGTCCTTCAAGGCCACCCTTGAGCAAGGCTGTCATGCCACAACTGTCAACTTTTGAGTAGTAGCAGCACATCATACAGAAACATCTATATAACAAGCCCATTCCGCCCCCTCCCACCCATTAGTCAACTGGTTTTAGGGAACTTTTCCATGGGTCCAGGGTGTAGGTTAAGAGGGAAGAAGCAATGTAACAAGAATAGGGCCCATGGGAATCTGGATTACTTATTCATGCAACTTACTTTTACCTTCAGGACTTGTTTGAATCCAGTTTTGTATATACCACTTTCACTTGATGATAGAGTGATACCGTGCATGCCCAAGTTCATGGGCTAGTGGATCAGACATTTTGTGATGGGCAACACAGGTCACGTGCCAAATTGGTGGGCATGAATGCAGTATCTGCTAAGGACTAGTAGCCAGTTGAAAGCTGATTTTCAAGAGAATAGTTATCTGTAGAGGATGGCTTCCTTTGTTCCAAAATCCTGAAAGTTTACACTAGCATTCACCTGTAAGGATCTGCCAAACTTGGCCTGCTTAAACTCAAGCAGTCAGAATGATATCATCAACTTGGTAGAGAACTAAGTGGAATACGGGATGTCTTCCAGAATGAAGAGTTGATCAGAATTTCTACAGACTGGATTATGCTAGAGTTGATGTAGCTCTGAGGTAGGGCCATGAAGGTAGATTGCTGGGCCTGCAAGCAGAAACTAACTGTTTTGGTGATTTTTACTAAAAGGATAGAAGAAATAGCTTCCTTCCAATTGCCAGGAAATGTATCGATTTGCTCCAACAATGAAACTACATCTTTAACTGCAGCTGCAGTTGGAGTCACATGTGATCATGCTTACAGTAATTCACTATCATTCCTTAAGACCCATCTGTATGCTGCACTAGCCGGACAGATGAGTTAAATGCTGATGTGGTTGGAATCTCCACCCCTTTATACTCTTTAACAGAGGAGCTAATCTCTTCAGTCTCTCCAGGAATGTGGCATTGTTTTTGATTTACTATTTTGGTAGGTAAAAGTTTTGGTGACTTCCAATTGCTTTTTTTCTGTTTTGTTTTCCTCTGTAAATCCCTCACTCCATGGGTCAGGTAACTGCTATGGGCATTGTGCCAGTTTCTGCATTTGTCTTTTATAACAATGCATTCCAAACTGGGGGAATAACTATGTGGGTTCAGGTACCTACTGGGCCCAGTGGAGATAGATTTTAGCCAAAACTGACCTCTGTAAGCTCCTACCTAACTAGTGAACCACAATAGCATATTAGGTCTCCAGAAATTAGCGTCAGTTCCGATCCAGCGTCCAGTTATCCATGGTATATGTGAGTAACTCCCCTTCCTCAGTACGTGGTCACCCAGGTAAATGGTTGCATGTTTCTTTGAGGAAGGCTAGGAGAAAGATTTACATACAGTATAAGCTTTTGGCAGTATGTTAGGATTCCTAAAGAGGATCCATCCTCTTTATTCTGGGGACACTGGGTCTGTGAACTAGCTCAAGACTGAGAATTGGTTGAGGGCCAAGACTGTCTTTTGTGTTGATTTAACTCCTAGTTCTGGTAATTAGACCCAGAGCTTTTCTGCTTATACAGATCGGGTAACATTCAAGTAGAGTGCCTATTTTAGTCCTAGGAACACCATGATCAGTTAGCCAAAACCAGCGGTCTCTGTGGGTAAAACCATTTTGTTTATTGCTTTGAATCCACTGCCCACTATGGTAACCATGTACATTTTGTCTCTGAAAATTAAGTGCTACCACTTGGCCTGTCACTTGAGATTCCAGCATCCCCACTGAATTCAGGGAACCCAGCTTTGTGGCACCATTTCCCACTGTTATCCATGGCTTTCCAGCTACCTGGCCTAGATGCTTACTACCAAGCCATACAGAGCTCATCAACGATTCTGAGGCTCCCCCCAACCAATACGTTTCTCAAACCCTGGTAAAGGAAAGGTTTTTTGGACTCTTCCTGGGGACAGAGTAGGTGGGTGAGCAGGATTTACATGGTAAATACTGTCCATATGTTAGAGAAGTTATGAGTCATTTTCCTTAAAAACTCTAGAATGGGTACCAGTGTTTGCAAGATAATGAAGATGTTTGTTTATGATCTCAGTGAATAAGACAAGTTAATATATGGAATGTAGTCTGAATTTCAAAAGTATAACTGCCAACAAAATGTTTATATTCAGTGCTTTTAGAATGAAAAAAGAATTTTCTTAGTCATCAATGTATTAAATATTTAGATTTTCTCAGGTGAAAAACCCATTTGAATGTCATTTTCTGGTTTTATTACATGATTAAAAATCAGCATTAAACAACAGGGTTTTTCTTTCCTTTTTTTCCTATTTGTTCTGAGGATGAACGTGACTACTCATGTTCTACAACAGAGATCTTTTTTTTAAAAAAAGCTCAGTCTTTTGTTTTATAGTCTCTGTCTATTATTTCTTAATAATTGAGATCTTGCAGGATACTGAAGTAGATAAGAGAATGGTTGACAAGGTGGAGGAAATAGACATACCTCATTCATTACAACCTACTGTTTCTCCTGTGGAACTGTGGGGTTACTGAGGTGATAACACCATCTTGAAAAACAGTGGTTTATTTGAGTCATTTAAAAGTATTTAGTTTTTCAGATTGTCCAAAAGGGAACATTTGTTTATTTATTTATTTTATTTTAATTTTTTTGCGGTACGCGGGCCTCTCACTGCTGTGGCCTCACCCGTTGCAGAGCACAGGCTCTGGAAGCGCAGGCTCAGCGGCCATGGCTCATGGGCCCAGCCGCTCCACGGCATGCGGGATCTTCCTGGACCGGGGCACAAACCTGTGTCCCCTGCATCGGCAGACTCTCAACCACTGCGCCACCAGGGAAGCCCCCAAAAGGGAACATTTAAATAGAAGGTTTGGGACCTGTTCCTCTTCCTCACTCCCTCCTATGGGCTACTAATTCAAAGAAAAGATTTGCCAAGGTATATCTTGTCGAAACATACTTAAAAGTGAGAAAGAGACTGAGATAGGCAGCAGTGATGTGAAAGTATAGGCTGGCACCCATGTATAGAGACACACGTGTATAGGGACAGGGACAGAGAAACTCAGAAGATTTTTGAGTTGGCGTAATTGAAGTATAAATGACACATCCTGACACATTGTGTTCTTCATTTGGACTTTAACCTTTGAAAAGCTATTTATGACTACTGTTAAAATTTTATTTTATTTTATTTTTTTAATCTTTACTGTGAGGTTTTAGACCATCCACTGATAGGATAGCTTTAATAGTTTATTGTTTTGTGGGCAATAGTACAGTGATTAGGATATTATTAGGTTAAATAAAATTTTAGTCAGTAAGCTCCTGGGTCCTGAGCGACTCTTTCTTTTTATTTGTAAATATTTTCTTCATGTTAAGGGACCAGTAAGTATTTCTTTTTATAATGAATGTGGGTGGGACATAACGCATACTTTGTACTTCAGCTGAACTTTCTTGTAAAAGCATTTTCAGGCAAAGAAACTTTTTTATGTAGAATATAAGATGTGCATGAGTCAGTAAGGAGAGGGCATTTTGTCTCCTTATTCCTCAACTCCCATATTATGATGATTTTATTCTTCTGGATTTCTAAGAGCAAGTTTTCTCCCTTATTGTATAAGCTAAGATTTCCTGGGTGTCCTCGAATGATTTATTCATGACCTACTTGTGTAGTAGCAGAAGAAAAGAATTATGCATTACACTTTTTTTTATCTTGTGCAAGAGAGCAATATTTTAAAAATATATTTGGTAAGACCTTTAATAAAAATTTTTTTTTTTTTTTTTTTTAATAAAAATTTTAATGAGTTCTCTCTCCAACTCACAGTCATTACAAAGAGTGTTGTCTTCTTCATTTTCACGGCTGAGAGCACTGGCTTTCCCACCCCCCCAACCCCAACTGGGATATATGTTGTTTCCATATTACTTTGGGGTTTTTTTTTGTTTGTTTTTTTGCAGTATGCAGGCCTCTTACTGTTGTGGCTTCTCCCGTTGTGGAGCGCAGGCTCCGGACACGCAGGCTCAGTGGCCATGGCTCATGGGCCTAGCCGCTCCGCAGCATGTGGGATCTTCCCGGACCGGGGCACGAACCTGCGTCCCCTGCGTCGGCAGGTGGGCTCTCAACCACTGAGCCACCAGGGAAGCCCTACTTTTGGTTTTTAAGTTAATTATTATTCTTCTGTTTAAGAAAATCTAAGGTGTATCCATATTTAAGATAGTGTTTAAATTATACTTTGGTGAATGTAGTAAGTTTATTAATAACATTTTGTCCAAAATTAAAATAATAATTATCACTAATACTCTGATATGAATAAAGTTGTTCTGTTATTAACCAAACATTGTTTTCCCCTTTATTCATTCTTTCTTTCCTGTATTACTGCCTTTGTCCCTCCTCTCCCCAAAGTTCCAGCAACTGAGTACTTGAAGAATGGATGAATGATCTTATGTAATTATTTGTTTACAATCTTACCTCCTCTTTTTAGACTGTAAATTCTATGAGAATAGAGACTACACCATTCTTATCTACCTCCATGTGCCTAATGCCTAGGATTAATACATAGTAGGAATGCATTAAATGCATTAAATTAGTTGAATGGATGAATCAATGAATAATAAAAAAGGGATTGTGAATGCTTCTTATCGATATTAATATTTAGATTGTAAAATATGATAGGGAGAAAATTTAGGAAAATAAAAGTAATTTTAGTAAGTATGTTTTAAAATTTGCTATTTAATTTTTAACAGTTAATGAGTAGTACAATAAGCAATCAGTTCAAAGTGGTTTTTGAAACTAAACTTTTGATTATTTTGGATTACTATTTTAAACTACATTTGAGGGACTTCCCTGGTGGTCCAGTGGTAAAGAATCCACTTTACAGTGCAGGGGACCAGGGTTTGATCCCTGGTCAGGCAACTAAGATCCCACATGCTGAGGGGCAGCTAAGCCCGTGTGCACAACTACTGAGCTCGCACGCCTCAACTAGAGCCCTAATGCTGCAAACTAAGAGCCCACGTGCCCTGGAGCCTGTGCGCCACAACTAGAGAAGAGAAAACCCACACGCCACAACTAGAGAGAAGCCCATGCACCACCATGAAGAGCCTGCGTTCCTTAACAGATATCCTGCATGCTGCAACTAAGACCCGATGCAGCCAAAAATGAATTAAATAAATAAATAATAAATCTTTAAAAAAATTTTTAAAAATAAGCTACATTTGACCATGTGATCTTGATTAGCTCAACTAACTTATGGCCTCCCTAAAGTAAAATGGTTTGAGGGCATAATATGGAAATACTCATATTTTTACAATGAGTATCAGTTTTAAGGGTTTTAATTGAAACATGATGTGGCCTATGTAGATAATAGTATTTTTATTATTTATTTCAAATTGTAACTTGAGAATTTTAAGGATTGAAGAACATTATTTCCAAGCATAACAGAAAATTATGTGCTCTTGTGTTCAGAAATTGTTTAAGAAAAATAGGCCTGACTGATCAGAAACACAAGGACCAAAGTAAATGTATGTAACTCCTCCAAACAGTGTTTAGTATAGACTGTTTATTTAATTGTTGGATAACAGGTGTGTACAAATACTTCAGTTACCTTGGAAATAGGAAAAAAAAAAGAGCTTTACTACTAACTACAAGGTGGGCATAGTAAGGTACAAAGTAGACATAAATTTGGACTTGATATATTATGAACTTAATTTGATCACTTGTTTAGAAAAGCTATTAATACTAGGCTATACAGCAGTATACTTAGGAGAATAAGATTCTACTTGGTATATCATGATGTCTTTTCAGTTATATCTAATTGTAATACCTCTGTTACTGTTTGCTTAGCTTTTGTCTCTTTGCGACTTTTACGGTATATTTTCATCCTCTATTTTTCTCTAGGCATCCACAGGGACAAAGATAAACCTCCCAGCTTCTCTGTTGTCCTTGAGAGTTTGAGGCGTACCTTGACAGATTACCAGAACAAGCTGGAAGATGCATCTAATGAGGTAACACTTGCACTGTTTGGCTCCACACACATAGCCTTCGGCCTGCAGCAGTACGTATTACTTGCTTGTTACAAAGGTCAAAAGTATTGGGAATGTTGATTTGACAGCTTCACAGATACAAAAAATAACAAGTTGTCTGTCACTGTTCTTTCTTTAAGTGTGGCCTAAAGTCGGGTCTCACTCTCTCTTCTGTCACACTACTATTTTCAAAGTTATAAAGACTGTCACTTCTTGGTCTTCATAATTTATCTATTTTAATTTAACAAAAGAGTTATGCAACTCACTTAGTTAATATATGTTATATTTAAATGTTAATGTGTTTTTATGAAATTTAGAATAGGTACTGGAGATTCAGGGTTTGCCAGCATTTTGGCTTAGGAGTTCTACAAATTGTAGAAGTCAATAAAAAAGAAATTAGTGTGAATTCTCTAAAGGGAGTAAAGCATTAGAAGGTTTTAAAAACAAATATCTGTTTGATGTAGCTTGGAGGTTTTTAGTTTCCTGATTGAAAAAGCTCATGCTTTTATTTATCTTCTCTTTTGTATTGTTTAACTTGTGGGTTGATAATTTTCTTGGGTATTAAAATGTTTTATGAATTTGTGCTTTAAAAATTGAAGAGTTTATTTAGTTACATCTTGTTAAATTAGAGAATATGAAGTAACTACATTAAACACAGTTAGTTAGCAAAGCAACAAACAATTGTTCCAACCAAAGACAATCCACATAGCATGGAATTTAGTGTTTATCCCTCTGTTTATCTGTTTCTTTTATGTAATACAAAGGCCTTGAAACCCTTATATTGCCCATAAGAAGAGGCATATTTTACTTTAGTTTGCTAAGGTGAATAAAGAAGGAAAAGTGAGTCTTCTTAATGCCCTCAGTAATTGTAATTGTTCAAAAGGCATAAAAGAAAGTGACTGAAATAATTAAATTTCTATAAAGAGCAAACATTGCTAACTCTCAGTGAGACAAGACAGCCTGTATTGTTAGTAGTTTATGAAACTCTTCTGAGGCCTAGGTCTGGAAGCTGCAGGGTAACTAGGAACATATTACCCACAGCGAATTGTTATTTGGGAGGATGAATGTCACATGATCCTTAGCACAGTTGAAAAGTCGACTCAGCAGGCTTTGGCTTAGTAATGCGCTTTGTTGTGAACCAGTGCCAGAGACAGCAGTGGGGAGACCAAGGGGTGGCTGCAAAGAAAGCAAAAAGAGCAGTCTGACAGAAAGAAGAATGAACTGTCAAAGAAAATAAATCACAAGCGGAGCAGGACCAACTGATGACCTGCCACAAGCCTTCCCAGTAGGACAGCATGTGACCGACCCTGAAGTTGTCATATGGACTGAGAGACCAGTGAATATTCTCGTGATGTAGAAAGAACAGTCTTCTGGTCTGTCCTTTCTTCTTTCTGTATAGATACCATTGCTTCTGGCATTTTGGTCCAGTAGGATTTTAAGAATAAAGTTGTATTTGTTTACAGTAAGAATGAAATCCTTTATCCAGATATCTAGTAAAAACACAATAACATTACCGACATTTTAAGCTTGAATGCTTTCTTTTCTTTTTAGCCATGTGAACTTGGGACAGAAATTACATAGATAACCAAAAGAAATAATTTTTTAAGTCTCTGAATTACTATAAAAAATTTGTATTTAAGTAATTGCATAAAAAACGTTTAAAGATTAGCTTTTGAGTTACCCACCGTTGAAAAATATTTTAAAAGTTTACTTACGTTTTCTTTCATCAGCTAAGCAACATGAATCATGCTAAGGAAAAGACATCTAATGAACTTGAGTCTACCAAACAGAAGGTAGAATCTCATGCTAAAAATATAAAGGTATTGTGATTTAGAATAACTTTTTCCTTTTTTATTAAGAAACAAATATAATTATTTAGGGAATTTTTTTTTTTAGGGAATATTTTTAAGTAGAGATATCTGAAAATATATCTTCCTATTTTTGATTAAGTATGTTTAGATACAATTAAAAACTTTTTTTGTTGTTGGTCAAAGTAAGAAGAATGTTTTTTCATTAAAAAAATAAAACTTGATTGGAAATTGTTTTGATTAAAGGAAAAATTCATTTCCCAGATTTAATTATAATACCATAGATTCAAAAAATCATTTAAGATTTGATATCCAGCCTTAGATACACATTCAGCATATTTTACATAGCACATCAGTATTTGGGTTCAGTTTTCACCATTTTGGGGTGGAGCCGTTGTTTTTAGTACATCATGCCTAGTAGTGGGCTGTGACCACACCTGGCTAAGGTCTAGGGCAACAATTTATTTTATTTTCTGTGCTGGTCTTATGTACTACATTTTTGCAAAATTTTACTAATCCAACGTTCAGAGTTGGGATTTTTTGGTGTTGGTTCATGTCGTTTGTCATGGACATACTTGAGTAGAATTTGTTAAGGGTAAGGAGTAAATAGTTCAGCAGAATTTTATGTCACATATTTGAGATTTCTATTGGTATTTGGAATGTCATTGGGAAGTAAATGTTCTTATAGTAAATGTAAGAGATTTATTTTTAAAATGTTATTTACAAGTTTAAAAAATTTTTTGGGCTACCAAGTTATAGTCTTATAATGAGTTGAAAGGAAAACTCTCAAAGAGCTTTTTGGAGTAAGTAATTAACATTTTATATTTAAATGTTATCATCTTGATACAATCTCTTTATTTGGTGTCTCCAACAGTACCTTCAGGATAAATTGGCTGATGTCAATAAAGAGTTAAGTCATTTACGCACTAAATGTGCAGACAGAGAGGCTCAAATAAGCACTTTAAAAGTGGAACTACAAAATGTGCTGCACTGTTGGGAGAAAGAAAAGGCGCGAGCAGCCCAATCTGAAAGTGAGCTGCAGAAGCTTTCCCAGACTTTCCATAAGGATATCGAGGTATTACCTGAGACAAGATGACTGTCAGGAAAGGCCTTGCACTAATCTCAGTTTTAGAAGTTTACATCTGTCAAGTGTCTGTTTTTATTCTTATTTGATTTAATTCAAAAAATTCTTCTGAGCTATTTTGAAATGTTCATGCCAGCTGCAAAATCAGTCATTCCATTACTCTTGTATGATCCTATTTTGAGAGAGAAATAAAGTAGTTTAACCCTTTTATCATTTGTACAAGTAATTTTCGCTATTAGAACATCCTATCCCAAGTAGCTATGCTCCTAACAGTCCTGTTTGCCAATGACAAAATTATTTTTTATTTCAGTAGTTTAGTAGCCTGCCATGGTGGAAAGAATCTTTTTTGTAATCAGAAAGAATTGACATGGATAGAGGTACTTTTATTTACAAACTGTGAATATGGACAAGCCACATAGCTTGGTCTCTCCACATCTTTGTTTCCTTATTTGCAAAACAGGAATAATATCTACTTTAATAGACAGTCACCTTACTCTTTATAATTGTAGGATATTAAACAAAATTTAGAAAAATACAAGTCCCACAAAGTTAAAAGTTTATTTGGATGCCCTTGAGAGTTACCTCTCTGTGTTAATTTATTAATGGCTTCTTAAAATATTATGACAAACTTTTATATAACTGTATGAGCCTGTGTGAGTAGAATTATTATCTTATATTTTCTTTTACCCATGGGAGGTAGAGCTAGTCTAGCTAGTGTGGAACTAGTTTATCTGAGTCGTCCTGCATATTGAGTTCATTACTCCAACAAATACGAACATGAATGCCAAGAGAGTAAAAAGGAAACATTCTTTCCACTCTTCTTACAGTCTGGGATTTAAATTGTGTCCACATGAAGGGGCTGGAATTGTTCTACACATCAGATAATGATTAAAGTAAAGGAAACTAGAAGCCTGACTGTATTGTAAAGTCAGCATGTCTACAGCATTGTGGTTGGGTTCAACATGTGTGAATTGATTTTGGATCTTGAGATTCTCTTTTCACGCCAAATGGATGATTATCATGCATGGTTCATCACAGCCCAAGCGAAAAGGACATGATGGCAACACAATGAATTACCCTTTCGGAAGAACTCGATCACTTGGCAAAATGTGGAGAGGAACGATTTTTAGTGCCTGAATATTCTGTTTGGTTAGTTATATTTAATAAGATTTTTAAACATCTCAACTTAGTTGAAAACACAAAAGACATCTTTAATTGCTTAAAAAAGAAAAAGACATAGCATATTTATGAAGACTCTTCTGATATCCTAACTGAAGTTTGTGGATATAACTACATATTCAAATTTTTTGGTTTTTAAATTGTTATATTTGGAAAAAAACTAAGGTGACATACAGGGAGAATTAAAGATGCACAATTTTATATATATTGGAAAACTTTCACCACAATTTCTAACTATAAAACCTTTACGTATACTACATTCAGTTTTTCTTATCTGGAAGATTAGAATTCCTATTTTTTCCTCTTAAATTTTCTTCTTTTAAAAGTTTTCCTGCTGATCTGTTAAAAAATCTTGAGGGAACTTATTTTATCTACATAAAATACTCATTTTGCAGCCTCACAATTACCTTGTCTTGAGTTCCATTCTTTGACTTTATAGATGAAATGCCTTATAAAGAGAGCCATTTAGTATTTTAGTAAGTAAACTCTCCTTGTGTGTTCAAGATGGGATCAGCTTTTTACTGAATCTGCAGTATAGAGTTTCTAGGCCATTAAACAATGGATGGTTTAACTATGACAATGGCAATATAATTTTAAAGGATTTTTTAAACATATTTTTAATTGGACAGTTTTGGAAGTATATCTTGGGCAGCTATGTCCATTTTTTGGACTGTTAACTTTGTAATATTTAAACACCTACAAATGCCCAGTGTGCCAAATACGGTATGAACTTCTAAGTGGGGAAGAAAAATGAGCCCATCTTCCACCTCTTTCATATCACTGTCTGCTTTGCCTAGGGGGCTTGGGATAGATTTCCTGTAAGTGGTAAGTAAACTGGAATCTCTGGAGGAGGAGGAAAGCTGAATACTTGTGTCCATGTAAAGTACAGATATTGGTATAACTTTCTCTTCAACAGAGCTGGGTAACGCTCTTCTCTTTATATTTTTTGACTTAAGTAACATCTTTTTTGGTAAATGTAAATATGAAATTATAGAATTACCATACTAAGTTCCAGTTACAAGGGCTTAGAAACAACTAGTCCAGATACCTCATGTTACAGCTGGGGAAGGTGAGGTCTGAACAGACACTTACTCAGATCACGTCCTTAGCAGTAGCAGAGCTGGTGTCAGAACCCGGGTCTTCTGGCTTCCTGACTTGAGATTTTGGTTTTGAAAATAAATGTAAGCAATTTCAAGTTTCTGCCTGATGCTTAATTTTGAATGTAAAAAAAGTCACCAAAATGGCAATGTTCTGATACTTGAGTATCTTCATTTCTTTCCAGGATTTTTGAAATAAATTCTTCACCATGTATCTTACGTGTTTTACTTCTTACGGTGTTTATATACTGGATTTAATTTCTTTTTTTCTTGTAGGAGAAGCTAACCTTCCTTCATACGTTGTATCAGCACTTGATAGCAGGCTCTGTGCTCATAAAACAACCAGAAGGCATGCTGGATAAATTCTCTTGGTCTGAGCTTTGTGCAGTTTTGCAGGAGAATGTTGATACCCTGATCGTAGACCTCAACAGGGCTAATGAGAAGGTAACTGTCCTCAGGCACCAGATACCTCTATTAAATTCAGTGACATTTGTCCACATCACAGTATCATTAAGAGGGGCTGACATTCATCTTATTTCAAAAAGAATTTGGGTGTTAATAATTCAATACCATTAATTATGGCTTGTCTACAACTCAGTTTGATGCCATTGCTATGGGCATGTAAATGTGACTGAAGTCTGTATGAAGTCTCTGAGCTCCACTTTCTGTTCAGGACATGCTAATACTGCTAGCCAGTGTTAGCCACAGGGACCTAATTAAAAGAAAATAAATTAATCTTACTGATGAAGCAATTCAAAGAACTTAGTCATTTACATTAATAAACCAACACTTTATGTTAGCATAAAATAGAAACAAGATACAGTTATTCAAAACATGATCTTAAAATTCTTTGCTCAGGAAATAATGAGGTGTTACTTTAAAAGCACTTAAAATTTAAAACTTATGATATTTCTTGTAATATAACAAACTGTATATTGCAAAACCCATTCAGTGCTTTAGAATGTAAGAAGGATATGTTGTAGGAGAAAACAGTAGACTATTATGGTGCCTTTATCATTCACAAATCTAGGAATTCAGTCTTTCCAAAAAAAATTTAAAAACCTCGTTTTGGTTATTGAAAATGAAAGTGGCTTAGCAGTCCAATGTATTCCTCCATTTAAGGTATTGATTCTTATCCCAGGTCTATTGAACTAGTCAGAACTATATTTATGTGATCTAGTTTCCAGATCTTAGTTGCAGTGACATTTGCTCTTAAGGGACACAGAGAGAAAAACTGTTCCGTAAGTTTTTTTTTCATTACTTCTGTTGAAGTAATCAGCATCTCGGCCCAGTTTTAGAGTAAGAGCATTTTGTCTTGGTCTGATTGGCAAACAATCATAGGCACTGAGAAGTAGGATTGAGGAAATGAGGGAATAAATTGTGAGAAGTGGAGATGCTGTTCTTGATTGTGACTATGTGTATGACGGATATGAAAAGTACTGATAATGAAAATGAGTACATGTTTTAATCCTCTGAGATGGTATTGTGTTTCAATAGTTTTTCGTAGTTTCAAACATCA
The DNA here is from genome assembly GCF_008692025.1 of Phocoena sinus. Lineage (NCBI taxonomy): Eukaryota > Metazoa > Chordata > Mammalia > Artiodactyla > Phocoenidae > Phocoena > Phocoena sinus. The sequence goes on from NC_045768.1 coordinate 65,551,050, forward strand.
TTAATTGTCATACACATTAGATGATGAGGATTTTCTCTCCAGTGTTTTGAATGTGAAATAAAAAATGGTCGGAACATTCTTCTTTGTTATATGTAAAATGTTTGTAGATTTGTAAATCTCATTTAAATACTTCTTTCCCATTGAGGTATCTGAACAGTTTGAGCTTTGCTTCTAGAGGTTAAAATATTCTTCTTAATTTTCTCAGTAAAGTTGATTATAGAATAAGTAACTTTATTAGAGAAAAAGAATAGATGTCATCTATACATGCAATTCACACATTTTCTGCTAAAATATAATTTTGTTCTACTAATTCCTGTTTCTTAATTTTTTTTCATTTTAACTTAAAATTTTTATATGATCTTAAGGAATAAAATGTAGTAGAAAATTCTGGAATAGCTTTTGGGGGAGATGATACAAAGGACTTGTTTGTGAGCCTATCTTATTTGTTGCATTTCCCCATTTAGATAAGTCATCTAGAGTATATCTGTAAAAACAAGTCTGATACGATGAGAGAGCTTCAGCAAACCCAGGAAGACACCTTTAACAAAGTGGCAGAGCAGATCAAAGCCCAGGAGAGCTGCTGGCACAAGCAAAAGAAGGAACTGGAGCTGCAGTACTCCGAACTCCTCCTGGAGGTACAAAAGAGGGCACAGGTACGCTACTTCCACAAAGAGCTTTAAAATGGAATGCTCAGTCTTTTACTTACAAGTGTTTTCTTTCAGTACCCATGGCAAGTCAGTTACAACTTTGGAGAATCACACAGAACTTGCTTGTTAGGTACACATACATGTGATCATGCAAACACACACACACACACAATGGGCCTGTGTGTACTCTGGTGTATTATGGATTGTCTTTTATTTAAGTTTGGAAGTAGATGGGTTTCTGGTTAAAACATCCTAGAATATGTGGATCAATTAAATACTAAAATTGTATTTCCCTTATTTTATTTTATTATTATTTTTTTTTGCGGTACGCGGGCCTCTCACTGCCATGGCCTCTCCCGTTGCGGAGCACAGGCTCTGGACGCGCAGGCTCAGGGGCCATGGCTCACGGGCCCAGCCGCTCCGTGGCATGTGGGATCTTCCCGGACCGGGGCACGAACCCGTGTCCCCTGCATCGGCAGGCGGACTCTCAACCACTGCACTACCAGGGAAGCCCCTATTTCCCTTATTTTAGAAATAAAGGTTAAGAAACTTTGGTAAAATATTGTCTGTTTTAGTGTAGATACCCTTTGATCCAACTTATTCCATTCGTGGGGTTTCTATGTGAACCATCATTTTAATTCATGTGGGGTTGAAATTTGTCATACCTCCTAACATTGTTGAAGGACTAGAGTTGTAGTTGTAGACCCTATAGCAAACTATTGTCTGTGAGATATAATATGTCCTCTATGTTGGATTCGATTGAGAACAGAAATTATGGGTAGTTAACAGAACCATATTTTTTTCCAGTACAAAATATTGTCAACATAATTTATATGGTTAACTGTCACCCCTGCCCAATGAGGAATAACAAAGATAGTGTGTACTTTTTTGTGTATTGCATTTAATAATAGGTCACTTGTTCTCAAGATAAGATACTTAGAAACCAGAAGGCTGTATATTTTTCCCATACTTGATTCAGTATATATCTTCTTTATTTGATCCACTCATGCTTATCTTGGCAAGTCTAATTAAAAAAGGAAACCGCATCTTATTTTACTTTATTTTTATTTATTTATTTTGTTGTTCACTTTAAATTTTTTTTCCTTTTTCTTTTGAATTTTATTTATTTATTTTTTATACAGCAGGTTCTTATTGGTTACCTGTTTTATACATATTAGTATATACATGTCAATCCCAATCTCCCAATTCATCCACCACCATCATGCCTCCCCACCACCCACTTTACCCCCTTGGTGTCCGTACGTTTGTTCTCTGCATCTGTGTCTTTATTTCTGCTTTGCAAACTGGTTCATCTTTGCCATTTTTCTAGATTCCACATATATGCGTTCATATACAATATTTGTTTTTCTCTTTCTGACTTACTTCACTCTGTATGACAGTCTCTAGGTCCATCAACCTCTCTGCAAATGACCCAATTTTGTTCCATTTTTATGGCGGAGAAATATTCCATTGTATACATGTACCACATCTTCTTTATCCATTTGTCTGTTGATGTCATTTAGGTTGCTTCCATGACCTGGCTATTGTAAATAGTGCTGCAATGAACACTGAGGTGCATGTGTCTTTTTTTTTCTTTTTGTTTGTTTTTTTGCGGTACGCGGGCCTCTCACTGCTGTGGCCTCTCCCGTTGCAGAGCACAGGCTCCGGCCACGCAGGCTCAGTGGCCATGGCTCATGGGCCCAGCCACTCCGCGGCACGTGGGATCTTCCCGGACCAGGGCACGAACCAGCGTCCCCTGCATTGGCAGGCGGACTCTCAACCGCTGCGCCACCAGGGAAGCCCTGCATGTGTCTTTTTGAATTATGGTTTTCTCAGGGTATATGCCCAGTAGTGGGATTGCTGGGTCATATGGTAATTCTATTTTTAGTTTTTTAAGGAACCTCCATACTGTTCTTTATAGTGGCTGTATCAATTTACATTCCCACCAACGGTGCAGGAGGGTTCCCTTTTCACCACACCCTCTCCAGCATTTATTGTTTGTAGATTTTTTGATGATGACCATTCTAACTGGTGTGAGGTGATACCTCATTGTAGTTTTGATTTGCATTTCTCTAATGATTAGTGATGTTGAGCAGCTTTTCAAGTGCTTCTCGGCCATCTGTATTTCTTCTTTGGAGAAATGTCTATATAGGTCTCTTGCCTATTTTTTAATGGGGTTGTTTGTTCTTTTAATATTGAGCTGCATGAGCTGTTTATATATTTTGGAGATTAATCCTTTGTTGACTCGTTTGCAAATATTTTCTCCCATTCTGAGGGTTGTCTTTTCATCTTGTTTATCATTTCCTTTGTTGTGCAAAAGCTCGTTAAGTTTCATTAGGTCCCATTTGTTTATTTTTGTTTTTACTTCTAGGAGGTGGGTCAAAAATGGTCTTGCTGTGATTTATGTGAAACAGTGTTCTTCCTATATTTTCCTCTAAGAGTTTCATAGTGTCCGGGCTTATATTTAGGTCTCTAATCCATTTTGAGTTTATTTTTGTGTATGGTGTTAGGGAGTGTTCTAATTTCATTCTTTTACATGTAGCTGTCCAGTTTTCCCAGCATCACTTATTGAAGAGGCTATCTTTTCTCCATTGTATACTCTTGCCTCCTTTGTCATAGATTAATTGACCATAGGTGTGTGGGTTTATCTCTGGGCTTTCTATCCTCTTCCATTGATCTATATTTCTGTTTTTGTGCCAGTACTGTATTGTCTTCATGACTGTAGCTTTGTAGTATAGTCTGAAGTCAGGGATTCTGATTACTCCAGCTCCATTTTTGTCCCTCAAGACTGCTTTGGCTATTCGGGGTCTTTTCAGTCTCCATACAAATTTGAAGATTTTTTGTTCTAGTTCTGTAAAAAATGCCCTTGGTAATTTGATAGGGATTGCTTTGAATCTGTAGATAGCTTTGGTTAGTATAGTCATTTTCACAGTGTTGATTCTTCCAATCCAAGAACATGGTATATCTCTCCATCTGATTGTGTCATCTTTGATTTCTTTCATCAGTGTCTTACAATTTTCTGAGTACAGGTCTTTTACCTCTTTAGGTAGGTTTATTCCTAGGTATTTTATTCTTTTGTTGCAATGGTGAATGGGAGTGTTTCCTTAATTTCTCTTTCTGATCTTTCGTTGTTAGTGTATAGGAAGGCAAGAGATTTCTGTGCATTAAATTTGTATCCTGGAATCTTACCAAATTCATTGATTAGTTTTAGTAGTTTTCTGGTGGCATCTTTAGGGTTCTCTATGTATAGGATCATGTCATCTGCAAACAGTGACAGTTTTACTACTTTTCTGATTTAGATTCCTTTTATTTCTTTTTCTTCTCTGAATGCTGTGGCTAAAACTTCCAAAACTATGTTGAATAATTGTGGTGAGAGTGGGCCACCTTGTCTTTTTCCTGATCTTAGAGGAAATGCTTTCAGTTTTTCACCATTGAGAATGATGTTTGCTGTGGGTTGTCATATATGGCCTTTATTATGTTGAGGTAGTTTCCCTCTATGCCCACTTTCCGGAGAGTTTTTATCATAAATCGGTGTTGAATTTTGTCAAAAGCTTTTTCTGCGTCTATTGAGATGATCGTATGGTTTTTATTCTTCAGTTTGTTAATATGGTGTATCACATTGATTGATTTACATATATTGAAGAATTCTTGCATCGCAGGGATTAATCCCACTTGATCATGGTGTATGATCCTTTTAATGTGTTGTTGGATTCTGTTTGCTAGTATTTTGTTGAGGATTTTTGCATCTATATTCATCAGTGATATTGGTCTGTAATTTTCTTATTTTGTGACACCTTTGTCTAGTTTTGGTATTAGGGTTATGGTGGCCTCATAGAATGAGTTTGTGAGTGTTCCTTCCTCTGCAATTTTTTGGAAGAGTTTGAAAAGGACAGGTATTAGCTCTTCTCTAAATGTTTGATAGAATTCACCTGTGAAGCCATCTGGTCCTGGATTTTTAATCACAGTTTCAATTTCATTACTTGTGATTGGTCTGTTCATATTTTCTATTTCTTCCTGGTTCAGTCTTGGAAGGTGATACCTTTCTAAGAATTTGTTCATTTCTTCCAGGTTGTCCATTTTACTGGCATAGAGTTGCTTGTAGTAGTCTCTTAGGATGCTTTGTATTTCTGCACTGTCTGTTGTAACTTCTTTTTCATTTCTCATTTTATTGATTTGAGTCCTCTCCCTCTTTTTCTTGATGAGTCTGGCCAATGGTTTATCAACTTTGTTTATCTTCTCAAAGAACCAGCTTTTAGTTTTATTGATCTTTGCTATTGTTTTCTTTGTTTCTATTTCATTTATTTCTGCTCTGATCTTTATGATTTCTTTCCTTCTGCTAACTTTGGGTTTTGTTTGTTCTTCTTTCTATAGTTCCTTTGGGTGTAAGGTTAGATTGTTTATTTGAGAGTTTTCTTGTTTCTTGAGGAAGGAATGTATTGCTATAAACTTCCCTCTTAGAACTGCTTTTGCTGCATCCCATAGGTTTTGGATTGTCATATTTTCATTGTCATTTGTCTCTAGGTTTTTTTGGTTTTTTTTTTTGTGGTACACGGGCCTCTCACTGCTGTGGCCTCTCCCGTCGCGGAGCACAGGCTCTGGATGTGCAGGCTCAGCGGCCATGGCTCACGGACCCAGCCGCTCTGTGGCATGTGGGGTCCTCCCGGACTGGGGCACGAACCCACGTCCCCTGCATCGGCAGGCGGACTCTCAACCACTGCGCCACCAGGGAAGCCCTCTAGGTATTTTTTTATTTCCTCTTTGATTTATTCAGTGATCTCTTGGTTGTTTAGCTTCCATGTGTTAGTGTTTTTTACGTTTTTTTCCCTGTAATTAATTTCTAATCTTATAGCGTTGTGTTCAGAAAAGGTGCTTCATATGATTTCCATTTTCTTAAGTTTACCGAGGGTTTTTTTGTGACCCAAGTTGTGATCTGTCCTGGAGAATGTTCCATGTGCACTTGAGAAGAAAGTGTATTGTGCCACTTTTTGGTGGAATGTCTTATAAATATCAATTAGATCTATCTGGTCTATTGTGTCATTTAAAGCTTGTGTTTCCTTATTTATTTTCTGTCTGGATGATCTGTCCATTGGTGTAATTGAGGTATAAAGTCCCCCACTATTATATTGTTCCTGTTGATATCCTCTTTTATAGCTGTTAGCGTTTGCCTTATGTATTGAGGTGCTTCTGTGTTGGGTGTGTATATATTTATAATTGATATATCTTCTTCTTGGCTTGAGCCCCTGATCATCATGTAGTGTCCTTCCTTGTCTCTTGTAACATTCTTTATTTTAAAGTCTATTTTATCTGGTATGAGTATTGCTACTCCAGCTTTCTTTTGTTTTCCATTTGCATGGAATATCTTTTTCCATCCCCTCACTTTCAGTCTGTATGTGTCCCTAGGTCTGAAGTGGGTCTCTTGTAGACAGCATATATATGCGTCTTGTGTTTGTATCCATTCAGTGAGCCTTGTCTTTTGATTGGTGTATTTAATCCATTCACATTTACAGTAATTATTGATATGTATGTTCCTTTTACCATTTTCTTAATTGTTTTGGGTTTGTTTTTTTAGGTGCTTTTCTCCTCTTGTGTTTCCCACTTAGAGAAGTTCCTTTAGCATTTGCTTTAGAGCTTGTTTGGTCATGCTGAATTCTCTTAGCTTTTGCTTGTTTGTAAAGCTTTTGATTTCTCCATTGAATCTGAATGCAGTCCTTGCCAGGTAGAGTAATCTTGGTTGTAGGTTCTTCCCTTTCATCACTTTAAATATATCATGCCACTCCCTTCTGGCTTGTAGAGTTTCTGCTGAGAAATCAGCTGTTAACTTTGTGGGAATTCCCTTGTATCTTATTTGTCGTTTTTCCCTTGTTGCTTTTAATAATTTTTCTTTGTCTTTAATTTTTGTCAGTGAGATTGCTGTGTGTCTCAGCGTGTTTCTCCTTGGGTGTATCCTGCCTGGGACTCTCCATGCTTCCCGAACTTGATTGACTATTGCCTTTCCCATGTTAGGGAAGTTTTCAACTATAATCTCTTCAAATATTTTCCCAGACCCTTTCTCTTCTTCTTCTGGGACCCCTGTGATTTGAGTGTTGGTGCAAAGGTCTCTTAATTTAATGTTGTCCCAGGGGTCTCTTAGGCTGTCTTCATTTCTTTTCATTCTTTTTTCTTTATTCTTTGCAGCAGTGAATTCCACCGTTTTGTCCACCAGGTGACTTATCCATTCTTCTGCCTCAGTTATTCTGCTATTGATTGCTTCTAGTGTGTTTTTCATTTCAGTAATTGTATTGTTCACCTCTGTTTGTTTGTTCTTTAATTCTTCCAGGTCTTCATTAAACAGTTTTTGCATCTTCTCGAACTTTGTCTCCATTCTTTTTCTGAAGTCCTGGATCATCTTCACTATCATTATTTTGAATTCTTTTTCTGGAAAGCTGCCTATCTCCACTTCATTTAGTTGCTTTTCTGGGGTTTTATCTTGTTCCTTCATCTGGTACATAGCCCTCTGCCTTTTCATCTTGTCTATCTATCTGTGAATGCGGTTTTTGTTCCACAGGCTGCAGGATTGTAGTTCTTCTTGCTTCCGCTTTCTGCCGTCTGGTGGATGAGGCTATCTAAGAGGATTGTGCAAGCCTCTTGGGACTGGTGTTGGGTAGAGCTGGGTTTTGCTCTGGTGGGCAGAGCTCAGTGAAACTTTAATCTGCTTGTCTGCTGATGGGTGGGGCTGAGTTCCCTCCCTGTTGATTGTTTGGCCTGAGTCCCACAGGCGCCTTGGTGGGGCTAATGGTGGACTCTGGGAGAGCTCACTTCAAGGAATACTTCACAGAATTTCTGCTTCCAGTGTCCTTGTCCTCACTGTGAGACACAACCACCCCCTGCCTCTGCAGGAGACCCTCCAACTCTAGGAGATAGGTCTGATTCAGGCCCCTATGAGGTCACTGCTCCTTCCCCTTGGACCCTATGTGCACACTACTTTGTGTGTGCCCTCCAAGAATGGAGTCTCTGTTTCCCCCAGTGCTGTCGAAGTCCTGCAGTCAAATCCCGCTAGCCTTCAAAGTATGATTCTCTAGGAATTCCTCCTTCCCTTGTCGGACCCCCAGGTTGGGAAGCCTAACATGGGGCTCAGAACCTTCCCTCCAGTGGGCAGACTTCTGTGGTGTAAGTGTTCTCCAGTTTGTGAGTCACCCACCCAGCAGTTATGGGATTTGATTTTATTGTGATTGCGCCCCTCCTACCATCTCATTGTGGCTTTTCCTTTGTCTTTGGATGTGGGGTATCTTTTTTGGTGAGTTCCAGTGTCTTCCTATTGATGACTGTTCAGCAGTTAGTTGTGATTCTGGTGCTCTTGCAAGAGGGAGTGAGAGCGCGTCCTTCTACTCCGCCATCTTGAACCAATCTCCTTATTTCTCCAGAAACCAAATTTTAAATAGTAGCCAACAGTTTCAGATTGCTTAAAATAAGACCATTCTGTTTTCCCAAGCATTTGGACCCTATATGAAATTAAGCCTTTCTTTATGAATTTGAATGAATTCATACATTCTCTAAGAGTGGCCTTTTGTTCACTACATGCACGGTGCCATGTGATATGTTCTGCACTTTCTACCACTGTAATATAAAAGACCTAAATAATTTTTTTAGAGGTAACATGGATATGCAGTGAAATGAACAGATCTTAAGTGTACCAGTCGATGATTGATCAATGTAAGCACCCATCTACCCATCACCCCATTGAATACTTAACGATTTTCATTACCTCAGAAAGTGCTTTTGTGACCTTTTCCAGTCAGTTTCCACTCTCCATAGGCAACCATTGTTCTCATACCTATCATCATAGATTACTTTCATTTGTTCTAGAATTTCATCTCAATGGAATCATTCAGTATGTAGTCTTTGGTGGTTGGCTTATTTCACTCAACATGTTTTTTGATATTCATCCTGTTGTTGTGTTTATCAGTAGTTCATTCTTTTTTATAGTTGAGTAGTATTCCATTTTATAATTATACCACAATTTGATAAATTGTGAATTGATGGATACTTGTCTTTCTTCCAGTTTTTGGCTATTGTAAATAAAATTGCTACAAACATTGTGTAAGTATTTTATTGACATATTTTTTCATTTTTTTAAAGTTAAGAGTGTAGTTGTTAGGTCATAAGATAGGTGTATATTTATTTAAAACTATCAAACTTTTTTCCAAAATGGTTCTATCGTTTTATATTTCTACCATCAGTGTATGAAAGTTTTCATTGTTCTATATCCTCTGCAAAATTTGGCATTGTCAATCTTTTAAATTTTAGCCATTCTAGTTGTTTTAAAATGGGATTTCATGGTGGTTTTAATTCACATTTTCTTGGTGATTAATGATGTTGAGCACTTTTCATGTTCTTATTGCCATTTATATATCTTCTTTTGTGAAATGTCTCTTCAGGTGTTTGTATATGAAAAAAATTGGGTTGTTTGTGTTTTTGTTGATTTGTAAAATTTCTTTATAAATTCTGGATATAGTAAATTCTGTGTCATACATAAGTATCACAGATATTTTTTTCAATATCTCACTTTTCATTTTTTAATGTTTCTTTTGATGATCACAAGTTTTAAAATTTTGGCAAAGTTCAACTTATACATCTTTTACTCTTTTGAGTGTTTTATTTTTATGTGGTAAGCAATTTTTCTATACCCCGAGGTTGTGAAGATAATGTATCATTTCTTGTAAAGGTTTTGTAGTTTTAACTTTTTTTTTTTTTGCGGTACGTGGGCCTCTCACTGTTGTGGCCTCTCCCGTTGCGGAGCACAGGCTCCGGACGCGCAGGCTCAGCAGCCATGGCTCACGGGCCTAGCTGCTCCGCGGCATGTGGGATCTTCCCAGACCGGGGCACGAACCTGTGTCCCCTGCATCGGCAGGCTGACTCTTAACCACTGCGCCACCAGGGAAGCCCAGTTTTAACTTTTATGTCTAGGTCTGTGAGCCATCTCAGATTAATTTTTGTGTGTGATGTTAGATGGAGGCTGAGGTTCATTTTCTCCCTGCATTTGTTGTTCCCACACCTCATTTAGTAGCACTGGTCCCTTTGTGAAAAAACAACTGAATATGGAACTGCAGGTTTGTTGCATCCCTACAGTTTTGCCTTTTCCAGAATGTCATATAAATGGAATCATACAGTATGTAGCATTTTAGGTCTTACTTCACTCAACAAAATATGTTTGGAAATTATTCACATCATTGCTTGTATCAGTCGCTCACTCATTTTTACTGCTGAGAAATATTCCATTGTATGGATGTAGCACTGTTTGTTTATCCACATACTTGCAGATGGGACTTTGGGTTGTTTTAATTTTTTTACAATTATGATTAAAGATGCTTTAAACATTCATGGATAGGTTTTTGTGTGATCATAAGTTTTAATTTTTCTTGGGTGAATACTTAGGAGTCTGATTTCTGGGTTACATGGTAAATATATATTTAACTTTATATGAAACTATCAAATTGTTTTCCCAAGTGACTGTACCGTTTTGCCTTCTCACTAACAATGTAAGAGAGTTCTCATTGCTCTGTATCTGTGCCAGCCTGTGGTTTCATCATTTTTTCTTTTTCTTTTTAGCCATTCTGATAGGGGTGTAGTGGTATGTCATTATGGTTTTAATTTACATTTTCCCTGATGAGTAATAATGTTGAGCATTTTTTCATATGCTTTTTTGCCATCTGTATATCTTCTTTGGTGAGTTATATGTTCATATCTTTTGCCCGCTTTGTAATTAGGTTGCTTGTTTTCTTATTGCTGAATTTCCAGTGTTGTTTATATATTCTGATACAAGTCATTTGTCAGATATGTGATTTGCAAGTATTCTTTCCCATTCTCCTAAAAGTACTTTTGCAGAGCAAACATTTAAAATTTTTATGAAGTTCAGTTTATCAGTTTTTTTCTTTTGTGTATTGTGCTTTTATTATTGTATTTAAGAATTCTTTCCCTAGTGCAGCGTCACCAGGATTTCTTCCTATGTTTTCTTCTAGATGTTGTATAATTTTAGGTTTTATGTATAGATCTATGATCCATTTTGAGTTAATTTTTATAAAGGTGTGAGGTGTGGGTTAGTGTCCTTTTTTTTGCATGTGGATGTCCATGTTCCAGTACTATTTGTTTAAAGACTATCCTTTATCTATTGAATTGCCTTTGCACCTTTCTCGGGAATCAGTTGATTGTATTTGTGTGTCTGTTTTTAGACTTTCTCATCTATTTCATTTATTTATGTGTCTGTTCTTTTTTCAGTACCACCCTGATTTGATTTCTTTAGGTTTTTGGTACATCGTGAAATCAGGTAGTGTGAGTCTTCCAACTTCTTCAATTCCTATCTGTTTTTTTAATTGTATAAATTTGACACATAATGTGTAAATTTAACATATACATTGTATAACTTTGATACATTAACATATTGTAATATGGTTGCCATTGTAATGATATTTATTACATCACATACTTATAGTACCATCTCATTGTCTATGAGATCTCTATGTTTATTTTAGTAGTTGTTACAACTTTGTACCTTTAACCTGTTTGGTTGTTTAGATTTCGCACATCAGTGCTATCATACGGTACTTGTCTTTCTCTGTCTGGCCTATATTGCTTAATGTAGTGTGCTCAAGGTTCATTCATGTTGTCACAAATGGCAGGATGTACTCATTTTTCATGGGTGAAAAATATTACATTGTGATATACATGTTTTTTACCCATTTATTTGTTGATGGGCATTTGGGTTGTTTCCATATTTTGGCTATTGTGACTAGTGCTGTAGTAAACATGGGAGTGTATATATCTCATTGAATTACTGTTTTTATTTCCTTTGGGTATATTTTGAGACGTGGAACTCCTGGATCGTACGGTAGGTCTATTTTTAATTTTTGGAGGAACTTTCGTATTGTTTTCCTGAGTGGTTGGACTAATTTACATTCTCCCCAATATTGTATAAGGGTTGCTTTTTCACCACAGCCTCACCAGCACCTGTTGTCTCTTGTCTTCTTGATGATAGCCATCATAACAGGTGTGAGGTGATATCCCATTGTGGTTTTGCATTTCCCTGATGATTAGTGATGTTGAACATCTTCTTATGTGTCTGTTGACCATATTTAGTCCTTCTGCCCATTTTTATTTTATTTTATTATTTTAACATCTTTATTGGAGTACAGTTGCTTCACAATATTGTGTTAGTTTCTGCTGTATAACAAAGTAAGTGAGCTACACATATACATATATCCCCATATCCCCTCCCTCTTGTGTCTCCCTCCCACACTGCCTATCTCACCCCTCTAGGTGGTCACAAAGCATGGAGCTGATCTCCCTGTGCTGTGTGGCTGCTTCCCACGAGCTATCTATTTTACATTTGGTAGTGTATATATGTCAGTTTAACTCTCTCACTTCATCTCAGCTTACCCTTCCCCCTCCCCATGTCCTCAAGTCCATTCTCTATGTCTGCGTCTTTATTCCTGTCCTGCCCCTAGGTACATCAGAACAATTTTTTTTAATATTCCATATATGTGTGTTAGCATATGGTATTTTTCTCTTTCTGACTTAGTTTACTCTCTATGATAGGCTCTAGTTCCATCCACCTCACTACAAATAACTTGATTTCGTTTATTTTTATGGCTGAGTAATATTCCATTGTATATATGTGCCACATCTTCTTTATCCATTCATCTGTTGATGGACACTTAGATTGCTTCTGTGTCCTGGCTACTGTAAATAGTGGTGCAGTGAACATTGTGGTACATGTCTCTTTTTGAATTATGGTTTTCTCAGGGTATATGCCCGATAGTAGGATAGCTGGATCGTATGGTAGTTCTGTTTTTAGTTCCACACTTTTCTCCATAGTGGCTGTATCAGTTTACATTCCTACCAACAGTGCAAGAGGGTTCCCGTTTCTCCATACCCTCCCAGCATTTATAGTTTGTAGATTTTTTTTTTTTTTTTTTTTTTTTTTTTTGCGGTACGCAGGCCTCTCACTGTTGTGGCCTCTCCCATTGCAGAGCACAGGCTCCGGACACGCAGGCTCAGCGGCCATGGCTCACGGGCCCCGCTGGTCCGTAGCATGTGGGATCTTCCTGGACTGGGGCATGAACCCGTGTCCCCTGCATCGGCAGGCGGACTCTCAACCACTGCACTACCAGGGAAGCCCTATAGTTTGTAGTTTTTTCATGATGGCCATTCTGACTGGTGTGAGATGATATCTCACTGTAGTTTTGATTTGCCTTTCTCTAATGATTAGTGATGTTGAGCATCCTTTCATGTGTTTGTTGGCAATCTGTATATCTTCTTTGGAGAAATGTCTATTTAGGTCTTCCGCCCATTTTTGGATTGGGTTGTTTGTTTTTTTGATGTTGAGCTGCATGAGCTGCTTGTATATTTTGGAGATTAATCCTCTGTCCATTGATTCATTTGCAAATATTTTCTCCCATTCTGAGGGTTGAATTTTCGCCTTGTTTATGGTTTCCTTTGCTGTGCAAAAGCTTTTAAGTTTCCTTAGGTCCCATTTGTTTATTCTTGTTTTTATTTCCTTTTCTCTAGGAGGTGCGTCAAAAAGGATCTTGCTGTGATTTATGTCATAGAGTGTTCTGCCTATGTTTTCCTCTAAGAGTTTGATAGTGTCTGGACTTACATTTACGTCTTTAATCCATTTTGAGTTTATTTTTCTGTATGGTTTTAGGGAGTGTTCTAAGTTTATTCTTTTACATGTAGCTGTCCAGTTTTCCCAGCACCACTTCCTGAAGAGGCTGCCTTTTCTCCATGGTATATACTTGCCTACTTTGTCAAAGATAAGGTGACCGTATGTGCATGGTTTTATCTCTGGGCTTCCTATCCTGTTCCATTGATGTATATTTCTGTTTTTATGCAAGTACCATACTATCTTTATTACTGTAGCTTTGTAGAATAGTCTGAAGTAAGGGAGCTACGTTTCCTCCAGCTACGTTTTTCTTTCTCAGAATTGCTTTGGCTATTCGGGGTCTTTTGTGTTTCCATACACATTGTGAAATTTTTTGTTCTAGTTCTGTAAAAACTGCCATTGGTAGTTTGATAGGGATTGCGTTGAATCTGTAGATTGCTTTGGGTAGTATAGTCGTTTTCACAATGTTGATTCTTCCAATCCGAGAACATGGTATATCTCTCTATCTGTTTGTATCATGTTTAATTTCTTTCATCAGTGTCTTATAGTTTTCTACACACAGGTCTTTTGTCTCCTTAGGTAGGTTTATTCCTAGGTATTTTATTCTTTTTGTTGCAGTGGTAAATGGGAGTGTTCCCTTAATTTCTCTTTCAGATTTTTGTGTAAACTCCATGCGTTTCTATTTTTTACAGTTTTTTTCCTGTAATTGATATATAGTCTCGTAGTATTGTGGTCGGAAAAGATACTTGATATGATTTCAATTTTCTTAAATTTACCAAGGCTTGATTTGTGACCCAAGATATGATCTATCCTGGAGAATGTTCCATGAGCACTTGAGAAGAAAGTGTATTCTGTTGATTTTGGATGGAATGTCCTATAAATATCATTTAAGTCCATCTTGTCTAATATGTCAGTTAAAGCTTGTGTTTTCTTATTTATTTTAATTTTGGACGACCTGTCCATTGGTGAAAGTGGGGTGTTAAAGTCCCCTACTATTATTGTTTTACTGGTGATTTCCCCTTTTATGGCTGTTAGCATTTGCCTTATGTATTGAGGTGCTCCTATGTTGGGTACATAAATATTTACAATTGTTATATCTTCTTCCTGGATTGATCCCTTGATTATTACGTAGTGTCCTTCTTTGTCTCTTGTAATAGTCTTTATTTTAAAGTCTATTTTGTCTGATATGAGAATTGCCACTCCAGCTTTCTTTTGATTTCCATTTGCATGGAATATCTTTTTCCATCCCCTCACTTTCAGTCTGTATGTGTCCCTAGGTCTGAAGTGGGTCTCTTGTAGACAGCATGTGTACGGGTCTTGTTCTTGTATCCATTCAGCCAGTCTATGTCTTTTGGTTGGAGCATTTAATCCATTTACATTTAAGGTACTTGTCCATAGGTATGTTCCTATTACCATTTTCATAATTGTTTTGGGTTTGTTTTTGTAGGTCTTTTCCTTCTCTTGTGTTTCCTGCCTAGAGAAGTTCCCTTAGCATTTGTTGTATAGCTGGCTTGATGGTGCTGAATTCTCTTAACTTTTGCTTGTCTGTAAAGGTTTTAATTTTTCTGTCGAATGTGAATGAGTACCTTGCCAGGTAGAGTAATCTTGGTTGTAGGTTTCTCCCTTTCATCACTTTGAACATTTCCTGCCACTCCCTTCTGGCTTGCAGAGTTTCTGCTGAAAGATCAGCTGTTAATTTTATGGGAATTCCCTTGTATGTTATTTGTTGCTTTTCTCTTGCTGCCTAATTGTTTTTCTTTGTATTTAATTTTTGATAGTTTGATTAGTATGTGTCTTGTTGTGTTTCTCTTTGGATTTACCCTGTATGGACCTCTCCGCACTTCCTGGACTTGATTGACTATTTCCTTTCCCATGTTAGGGAAGTTTTCAACTGTAATCTCTTTAAATATTTTCTCAGACCCTTTCTTTTTCTCTTATTCTTCTGGGACCCCTATGATTCGAATGTTGGGGTGTTTAATGTTGTCCCAGAGGTCTCTGAGGCTGTCCTCAGTTCTTTTCATTCTTTTTTCTTTATTCGGCTCTGCTGCAGTTATTTCCACTATTTTATCTTCCAGATCACTTATCCATTCTTCTTCCTCAGTTATACTGCTATTGATTCCTTCTAGAGAATTTTAAATTTCATTTATTTTGTTTTTCATCTTTTGTTTGTTCTTTAGTTCTTATAGGTCCTTGTTAAACGTTTCTTGTATTTTCTCCATTCTATTTGCAAGATTTTAGGTCACCTTTACTATCATTTCTCTGAATTCTTTTTCAGGTAGACTGCCTATTTCCTCTTCTTTTGTTTGGTCTGGTGGGTTTTTACCTTGCTCCTTCATCTGCTGCATATTTCTGTGTCTTCTCATTTTGTTTAACTTACTGTGTTTGGGGTCTCCTTTTTGCAGGCTGCTGACTTGTAGTTCCCGTTGTTTTTGGTGTCTGCCCCCAGTGACTGAGGTTGTTTCAGTGGCTTGTGTAGGCTTCCTGGTGGAGGGGACTGGTGCCTGTGTTTTGTTGGGTGGGGCTGGATCTTGTCTTTCTTGTGGGAAAGACCGTGTCTGGTGGTGTGTTTTGGGGTATATGTGGACTTATTATGATTTTAGGCAGCCTCTCTGCTAATGGGAGGCGTTGTGTTCCTGTCTTGCTAGTGGTTTGGAATGGGTTGTCCAGCACTGGAGCTTGCTGGCCGTTGGGTGGATCTGGGTCTTAGCATTGAGTTGGAGATGTCTCGGAGAATTCTTGCCAATTGATATTGTGTGGGGCCAGGAGGTGTCTGGTGGTCCAACGTCTTGCTCTCGGCTCTCCCACCTTGGAGGGTCAGGCCTGACACCAGGTCGTAGCACCAACACCCTGTAAGCCACATGGCTCAGAAGACAAGGTAGAAGAAAAGAAAGAAAAAAAATTATTAAAATAAAACAAAAATAGGGCTTCTCTGGTAGCGCAGTGGTTGAGAGTCCGCCTGCCGATGCAGGGGACGCGGGTTCGTGCCCCGGTCTGGGAGGATCCCACATGCCACGGAGCGGCTGGGCCCGTGAGCCATGGCCACTGAGCCTGTGTGTCCTGAGCCTGTGCTCCGCAATGGGAGAGGCCGCAGCAGCGAGGGACCCACGTACTGCAAAAAAATAAAAAAATAAAATAAAGATAAAACAAAAATAAAAAAAAGAACAACCAAACAAATAAGAAAATCCACCAATGATAACAAGCGCTAAAAACTAAATTATGATAAACATAAAAGTCAGAAACAAATCAGTTGCTGACAACAAACCCCACATCTACAGTTGCACCCAAAATCCTCCACCTCAATTTTGGGATGATTTGTTGTCTATTAATGTATTCCACAGATGGAGGGTACATCAAGTTGACTGTGGGGATTTAATCCGCTGCTCCTGAGGCTGCATGGAGAAATTTCCCTTTCTCTTTCTTTGGTCACACAGCTCCTGGGGTTCAGCTTTGGATTTGGCCCTGCCTCTGCATGTAGGTTGCTGTCAGGCATCTGTTCCTTGCTGAGACAAGAGGGGGTTAAAGCAGTGGCTGATTAAGGAGCTCTTGCTCACTCAGGCCGGGGAGAGGGAGGGGTACAGTAGTCATAATTGGAATACAGGGTGTTGGCAGACGCTAGCGTGATGTTGCAGCAGCCTGATGTGCCCCTCGTGTTCTCCTAGGGAAGTTGTCCCTGGATCATGGGACCCTGGCAGTGGCAGGCTGCACAGGCTCCCGGGGTGGGGGGGTGGTGTGGATAGTGACCTGTGCTTGCACACAGGATTCTTGGTAGCGGTAGCAGCGGCATTATCGGTTTCATACATGTCTCTAGGGTCTTAGCTGATAGCCGTGGTTCGCACCCATCTCTGGAGCTTGCTTAGGCAGTGCTCTGCCTTATGTGGGCACATGGGAAAGGAATCCCGTCTCCTTGGGCACCCTGAAACAATGGTCTCTTGCCTCTTTGGCAGGTCAAGACTTTTTCCTCGTCTCCCTACTGGCTAGCTGTGGCTCACTAGCCCCCTCAGGCTGTCTTCACACAGCCAACCCCAGTCCTCTCCCTGGGATCTGACCTCCGAAGCCTGAGCCTCAGCTCTCAGCCCCTACCCACCCCGGCAGATGCGCAGACAAGCCTCTTGGGCTGGTGAGTGCCGGTCGGCACTGATCCTCTGTGCGGGAATCTCGCCACTTTGCCCTCTGCACCCCCGTTGCTGCACTTTCCTCTGTGGCTCTGAAGCTTCCCCCCTCCGCCCACCCCCCGTCTCTGCCAGTGAAGAGGTTCCTAGCGTGTGGAAACATTTCCTCCTTCACAGCTCCCTCCCAGAGGTGCAGGTCCCATCCCTATTATTTTCTCTTTGTGTTTTCTTTTTTCTTTTGCCCTACCCAGGTATGCACGGATTTTCTTGTCTTCTGGGAAGGCTGAGGTCTTCTGCCAGGGTTTAGTAGGTGTTCTGTAGGAGTTGTTCCACATGTAGATGTATTTTTGATGTATTTTTAGGGAGGAAGGTGATCTCCACATCTTACTCCTTTGCCATCTTGAAGGTCCCCCCTGCCCATTTTAAAATCATTTTTTAATTAAATTGTGTTAGTTCGCGATTGGTTCAAGGTGGTGGAGTAGAAGGACGTGCTCTCACTCCCTCTTGTGAGAGCGCCGAAATCACATTAACTGCTGAACAGTCATCAACAGGAAGACACTGGAACTCACCAAAAAAGATACTCCATATCCAAAGACAAAGGAGAAGCCACAATGAGACGGCAGGAGGGGTGCAATCACAATAAAATCAAATCCCATGACTGCGGGGTGGGTGACTCACAAACTGGAGAACACTTACACCACAGAAGTCTGCCCACTGGAGGGAAGGTTCTGAGCCCCACGTTAGGCTTCCCAACCTGGGGGTCCGACAAGGGAAGGAGGAATTCCTAGAGAATCATACTTTGAAGGCTAGTGGGATTTGATTGCAGGACTTCAACAGCACTGGGGGAAACAGAGACTCCATTCTTGGAGGGCACACACAAAGTAGTATGCACATAGGGTCCCAGGGGAAGGAGCAGTGACCTCATAGGGGCCTGAATCAGACCTATCTCCTAGAGTTGGAGGGTCTCCTGCAGAGGTGGGGCTGGTTGTGTCTCACAGTGAGGACAAGGACACTGGAAGCAGAAATTCTGGGGAGTACTCCTTGGCATGAGCCCTCCCAGAGACCGCCATTAGCCCCACCAAAGAGCCCGGGTAGTCTCCAGTGCTGGGCCTGCCTCGGGCCAAACAACCAACAGGGAGGGAAGGCAGCCCCACCCATCAGCAGACAAGCGGATTAAAGTTTTACTGAGCTCTGCCCACCAGAGCAACAGCCAGCTCTACCCACCACCAGCCCCTCAGATCAGGAAACTTGCATAAGCCTTTTAGATTGCCTCATCCACCAGAGGGCATACAGCAGAAGCAAGAGGATCTACAATCCTGCAGCCTGTGGAACACAAACCACATTCACAGAGAGATAGACAAGATAAAAAGGCAGAGGACTATGTACCAGATGAAGGAACAAGATAAAACCCCAGAAAAACAACTAAATGAAGTGGAGATAGGCAACCTTCCAGAAAAAGAATTCAGAAGAATGATAGTGAAGATGATTCAGGACCTCGGAAAAAGAATGGAGGCAAAGATGGAGAAGATGCAAGAAATGTTTAACAAAGACCTAGAAGAATTAAAGAACAAACAAACAGACGAGCAATACAATACCTGAAATGAAAAATACACTAGAAGGAATCAATAGAAGAACAACTGAGGTAGAAGAACGGATAAGTGACCTGGAAGACAGAATGGTGGAATTCACTGCTGTGGAACAGAATAAAAAAAAAAGGATGAAAAGAAATGAATAAAGCCTAAGAGACCTCTGGGACAACATTAAACGCAACAACATTCACATTATCGGGGTCCCAGAAGGAGAAGAGAGAGAGAAACGACCAGAGAAAATATTTGAAGAGATTATAGCCAAAAACTTCTCTAACATGGGAAAGGAAATAGCCACCCAAGTCCAAGAAGTGCAGAGAGTCCCATACAGAATAAACCCAAGGAGAAACACGCCGAGACACATAGTAATCAAATTGTCAAAAATTAAAGACAAAGAAAAATTATTGAAAGAAACAAGGGAAAAATGACAAATAACATACAAGGGAACTTCCATAAGGTTAACAGCTGATTTCTCAGCAGAAACTCTACAAGCCAGAAAAGAGTGGCATGACATATTTAAAGTGATGGAAGAGAAAAACGTACAACCAAGATTACTCTACCTGGCAAGGATCTCATTCAGATTCAATGGAGAAATCAAAAGCTTTACAGACAAGCAAAAGCTAAGAGAATTCAGCACCACCAAACCAGCTCTACAACAAATGCTAAAGGAACTTCTCTAAGTGGGAAACACAACAGGAGAAAAGCACCTACAAAAACAAACCAAAAACAATTAAGAAAATGGTAATAGGAACATACATACCGATAATTACCTTAAATGTGAATGGATTAAATGCTCCAACCAAAAGACAGGCTCACTGAATGGATACAAAAACAAGACCCATATATATGCTGTCTACAAGAGACCCACTTCAGACCTAGGGACACATACAGACTGAAAGTGAGGGGATGGAGAAAGATATTCCATGCAAATGGAAATCAAAAGAAAGCTGGAGTAGCAATACTCATATCAGATAAAATAGACTTTAAAGTATGCTACAAGAGTCAAGGGAGGACACTACATAATGATCAAGGGATGAATCCAAAAAGAAGATATAACAAGTATAAATACATATGCGCCCAACATAGGAGCACCTCAATACATAAGGCAACTGCTAACAGCTATAAAATAGGAAATCAACAGTAACAAAATAGGGCTTCCCTGGTGGTGCAGTGGTTGAGAGTCTACCTGCCGATCCAGGAGACATGAGTTCGTGCCCCGGTCCGGGCAGATCCCATGTGCCGCAGAGGGGCTAGGCCTGTGAGCCATGGCCGCTGAGCCTGCCCGTCCGGAGCATGTGCTCCGCAACAGGAGAGGCCACAACAGTGAGAGGCCCATGTACCGCAAAACCCCCCCCCCAAAAAAACAGTAACAAAATGATAGTGGGGGACTTTTACACCTCACTTACACCAATGGACAGATCATCCCAACAGAAAATTAATAAGGAAACAGAAGCTTTAAATGACACAATAGACCAGATAGATTTAATTAATATTTATAGGACATTCCATCCAAAAACAGGAGGTTACACTTTCTTCTCAAGTGTGCATGGAACATTCTCCAGGATAGATCATATCTTGGGTCACAAATCATGCCTCAGTAAATTTAAGAAAATTGAAATCATACAAGCATCTTTTTTGACCACAACACTGTGAGATTAGAAATCAATTACAGGGAAAAAAGTGTAAAAAAGCACAAACATATGGAGGCTAAGCCATAGATTACTAAATAACCAAGAGATGACTGAAGAAATCAAAGAGGAAATCAAAAAATACCTAGAGACAAATGACAATGAAAACACGACGATCCAAAACCTATGAGATGCAGCAAAAGCAGTTCTAAGAGGGAAGTTTATAGCAATACAAGCTTACCTTAAGAAACAAGAAAAATCTCAAGTAAACAATCCAACCTTACACCTAAAGGAACTAGAGAAAGAAGAAGAAACAAAACCCAACGTTAGCAGAAGGAAAGAAATCATAAAGATCAGAGCAGAAATAAATGAAATAGAAACAAAGAAAACAATAGCAAAATCAATAAAACTAAAAGCTGGTTCTTTGAGAAGATAAATGAAATTGATAAACCATTGGCCAGACTCATCAAGAAAAAGAGGGAGAGGACTCAAATCAATAAAATGAGAAATGAAAAAGAAGTTACAACAGACAGTGCAGAAATACAAAGCAGCCTAAGAGACTACTACAAGCACCTCTATGCCAATAAAATGGACAACCTGGAAGAAATGGACAAATTCTTAGAAAGGTATAATCTTCCAAGACTGAACCAGGAAGAAATAGAAAATATGCACAGACCAATCACAAGTAATGAAATTGAAACTGTGATTAAAAATCTTCCAACAAACAAAAGTCCAGGACCAGATGGCGTCACAGGTGAATTCTATCAACATTTAGAGAAGAGGTAATACCTGTCCTTCTCAAACTCTTCCAAAAAATTGCAGAGGAAGGGACATTCACAAACTCATTCTATGAGGCCACCATAACCCTGATACCAAAACTAGACAAAGATGTCACAAAAAATGAAAATTACAGACCAATATCACTGATGATTAGACATGCAAAAATCCTCAACAAAATACTAGCAAACAGAATCCAACAACACATTAAAAGAATCACATACCATGATCAAGTGGGATTTATCCCAGGGTTGCAAGTATTCTTCAATATACTCAAATCAATCAAAGTGGTAAACCATATTAAGAAATTGAAGAATAAAAACCATATGATCATCTCAATAGATGCAGAAAAACCTTTTGAAAAAATTCAACACTGATTTATGATAAAAACTCTCTGGAAAGTGGGCATAGAGGGAACTTACCTCAACATAATAAAGGCCATATATGACAACCCACAGCAAACATCATTCTCAATGGTGAAAAACTGAAAGGATTTCCTCTAAGATCAGGAACAAGACAAGGATGTCCTCTCTCTCCACTATTATTCAACATAGTTTTGGAATTCCTAGCAATGGCAATCAGAGATGAAAAAGAAATAAAAGGAATCCAAATTGGAAAAGAAGTAAACTGTCACTGTTTGCAGATGACATGATACTATACATAGAGAATCCTAAAGATGGCACCTGAAAGCTATTAGAGTTAATCAGTGAATTTGGTAAAGTTGCAAGATAAAAAATTAATGCACAGAAATCTCTTGCATTCTTATACACTAATAATGAAAAATCTGAAAGAGAAATCAAGGAAACACTCCCATTTACCACTGCAGCAAAACAGAATAAAATACCAGGAATAAGCCTATGTAGGGATACAAAAGAACTTTATGCACAAAACTGTAAGACACTGCTGAAAGAAATTAAAGATGATACAAACAGATAGAGAGATATACCATGTTCCTGGATTGGAAGAATCAACATTGTGAAAATGACTATGCTACCCAAAGCTATCTACAGATTCAGAGCAATCCCTATCAAACTACCAATGGCATTTTTTACAGAATTAGAACAAAAAATCTTCAAATTTGTATGGAGACAGAAAAGACCCCGAATAGCCAAAGCAGTCTTGAGGGAAAAAACCGAGCTGGAGAAATCAGACTCCCTTACTTCAGACAATACTACAAAGCTACAGTCATCAAGACAATATGGTACTGGCATAAAAATAGAAATATAGGTCATGGAATAGGATAGAAAGCCCTGAGATAAATCCATGCACCTATGGTCAACTAATCTATGACAATGGAGGCAAGGATATACAATGGAGAAAAGACAGCCTCTTCAATAAGTGATGCTGGGAAAACTGGACAGCTACATGTAAAAGAATGAAATTAGAACACTCCCTAAAACCATACACAAAAATAAACTCAAAATGATTAGAGACCTAAATGTAAGACTGGACACTATGAAACTCTTAGAGGAAAACGTAGGAGGAACACTGTTTCACATAAATCACAGCAAGACCTTTTTTGACCCACCTCCTAGAAGTAAAAACAAAAATAAACGGGACCTAATGAAACTTAATGAGCTTTTGCAAAGTAAAGGAAACTGCAAACGAGATGAAAAGACAGCCCTCAGAATGGGAGAAAATATTTGCAAATGATTCAGTGGACAAAGGATTAATTTCCAAAATATATAAACAGCTCATGCAGCTCGATATTAAAAAAACAAACAACCCAATCCATAAATGGGCAGAAGACCTCAATAGACATTTCTCCAAAGAAGACAAGACAGATGGCAAGAAGCACATGAAAAGCTGCTCAACATCATTAATTATTAGATAAATGCAAATCAAAACTACAATGAGGTATCACCTCACACCAGTTAAATAGCCATCATCAAAAAATCTACAAACAATAAATGCTGGAGAGGGTGTGTAGAAAAGGGAACCCTCTTGCACTGTTGGTGGGAATGTAAATTGATACAGTCACTATGGACAACAGTATGGAGGTTCCTTAAAAAACTAAAAATAGAATTACCATATGACCCAGCAATCCCACTGCTGGGCATATATCCAGAAAACCATAATTCAAAAAGACACATGCAATCCTACGTTCATTGCCACACTATTTAGAATAGCCAGGTCATGGAAGCAACCTAAATGTCCATCAACAGACAAATGGATAAAGATGTGGTACATATATACAATGGAATATTACTCAGACATAAAAAGGAGTGAAATTGGGTCATTTGTAGAGATGTGGATGGATCTAGAGACTGTCATACAGAGTGAAGTAAGTGAGAAAGAGAAAAACAAATATCGTATATTAACGCATATATGTGGAACCTAGAAAAGTGGTACATATGAACTGATTTGCAGGTCAGAAATTGAGACACAGACATAGAGAACAAATGTATGGGCACCAAGGGGGGTTAATGGCAGGGTGTGGTGCTGGTGGTGGTGTGATGAATGGGGAGAGTGGGATTGACATATATACACTAATATGTATAAAATGGATAACTAGTAAGAACCTGCTGTATAAAAATATAAGTAAAATAAAATTCAAAAAAAAGTTGTGTTAGTTCTTTATATATTTTGAATATTAACCCCTTATCTGATATATGGCTTGAAAAAATTTCCTCCAAGTCTGTAGGCAGCCATTGCATTTTGTTAATTATTTATTTTGCAGTGCAGAAGCTTTTGAGTTTGATGTATTCCCAGTTGTTGATTTTTATTTGTATTGATTGTGCTTTTGATGTCATATCCAAAATATCATTGGCAAGACCAATATATTTGGGCTTCTTCTCTGTGTTTTCTTTAGGAGTGTTATGGTATTAGGTCTTATGTTTAAGTTTTTGATCCATTTTGAGTTAATTTTTATGAATAGTGTGAGAAATGGGTCTAATTTCATTGTTCTGCATGTATTTCTCCATTTTTCCCAGCACCATTTGTTGAAGAGACTATCTTTTCCCCATTGAAGAGACTGTCTTTTCCCCACTGGGTTCTTGGTTCCCTTGTTGAATATTAGCTGACCATAAAGGCCGTGTTTTAATTCTGGACCCTCTATTCTGTTCCATTGGTCTAGTTGTCTATTTTGGTGCCAATGCCACATTGCTTTTTATTACTATGGCTTTCTGATGCTATGATCTTTTATATCCCAATATATAAGGAAATCCCAAAGAGTGAATCAAAACATTGTTGTAATTAATTGATGATTTTAGTAAAGTAGCAGGTTACAAAATTAACTTATAGAAATCTGTGGCATTCCTTTACATTAATGAGGAAGCATTGGAATAAGAAATAAAGAAAACTATCCCATTCACAATAGCATCAAAAACAATAAAATATTTAGGAATAAATTTACCAGAAAAGTAAAAGATCTGGAAGATGAAAACTGCAAGACTTTGCTGAAAGCAATTGAGGAAAATACAAAGGGAAAGGCATCCCTTCTTCATGGATCACAGGAATTAATATTGTTAAAATGACCATACCACCCAAAGCCATCTAGAGATTCAACACAATCCCCATCAAAATACCAAAGGACTTCTTCACAGAAATAAAAGAAACAATCCTAAAATTTGTGTGGAAACACAAAAGACCCCGAGTAGCAAAAGCAATCCTGAGAAAAAAAGAACAAAATTGGAGGTATCACAATTCCTGATTTCAAACTATCCTATCAGTGTTTTGAACTCACTTCCTTTATTCTAAATCTGCAGAAAGGCATAGCAATTCACTTTCTCAAGTAACGGAATCAATTATGACAAATGCTAATGTTTTAGGAGATCTCACCGAAGACTTTTCTCTGAAGAATGTGTAACATCCTGGCTTTGATCCCTGTATATGCAAACTAAAAGTATCATTTTCATTATCCCTAAAAGTACATTAATATTATATATTGGCATATTGTCTATGTTATTTATTTACAATATTTGAATTTTCATAAAATGTAATTGGATACACAGCAGCAATTCATTTGGGTTTATATTTGGTAAACTGATATTGTAATGTATATTACAGGACCTATAACTTTTATTTTAGGAAATTTTCCTATGATTAATTCAATTTCTCTGCTCTTTTCCCCAAAGCTACAATGCAAATAAAGATATTTTCATTTTACCTCACTTAATTTTCAAAAATTGTGTTGATAAGGACATGAGAGGCAAAAATCCACAGTTTTGCATAGGATTGTGGGTTGTAGAGGATATTTAATGTCAGATGAACATAGCCACTAATAGATGCCATCTGCTGGAAAACAAATGAGTTATCTATAGAGCCCTGTGTTTAGTGTCTGGTTACTGTAAAGAAGTGTAAAAGACAGGTAGTTAAATAAAAAACAATTTTTGGATTTTAATTGCTTTTATTTGAAAAAATGTAAAGTATTATAATTTGCAAGATATTTGGATGTGTAAGCTTTTAAAACAATTCCCTGGCGGTCCAGTGGTTAAGACTTCACCTTCCAATGTGGAGCGTGTGGATTTGATCCCTGGTTGGGGAACTAAGATCCCACATACGTCAGGGGCAAAAAACCAAAACATAAAACAGAAGCAACATTGTAACAAATTCAATAAAGACTTAAAAAAATGGTCCACATCAAAAAGAAAATCTTTAAAAAAACCAAAACAATTAGTGGAAATGCTATTAGGTAATGAAACTTGTAAAATAGGAAGCTTGGTTTTTAGCAGGTTTTTAGCATTAGTTAAAATGTGGTAGCCACATGGTTTGGTAATTCTTGAATTTAAATACTTTGGAGCCATCATATAAATATATCTCAAGCATATATACCTACTGAAGGATCGGGGCTGAGTGTCATGTTACACTGCCTCACTAACTTTGCTTTTGTAATCTTAGTATTTATATTCTTATTTCTTTTCTACCTGAAAAAGATGAAATTACTGGAACAAGAACTTCCTCTCTAGAACTAAAGATTTTGCTTTGTCAGTTAAGTATGGTTAACTCTTGATGTGATATTTGTTGTAAATACTTTTGGTTTATGTGACATTTTAGTAAAAACAAGTGAGTTTAGAATGGAGAACAAAAATCAAAGAAATTCAGGTTCATCATAATATATTGCATTTTATTCCTCTTACATCACCATATTAAGAGTACATTTGGCAAGAAATCTGAGTTAATCATAAAAGTGTTATTAGATGTTGAACTTTTTTTCTTTTAAATTGAATTCCAAAAATATTCAGAGATAAAGTGCAGCTTGTTTATATTGTTGATGGTGATAGGGATACATGCCTGCCTGAAATGATTCACAGGGAATTAGACACAATCTGGTACACACTGTGTTTTGATGGACTGTGAGTAGGTGTGACTGGGTGACTCTAATGAAATATAGGAAAGTCCTCTGACTACTTTTTTTTTTTTTTTCGGTACGCGGGCCTCTCACTGTTGTGGCCTCTCCCGTTGCGGAGCACAGGCTCTGGACACGCAGGCTCAGTGGCCATGGCTCACACGCCCAGCCGCTCCGCGGCATGTGGGATCTTCCCGGACTGGGGCACAAATCTGTGTCCCCTGCATCGGCAGGTGGACTCTCACCCACTGCGCCACCAGGGAAGGCACCTCTGGCTACTTTTTAAATAATTGCTTTAGAAGTTGTTTTTCTTTTAATTAAAAAAATTTTTTTAATTTGTTTATTTTATTTAATTTTGGCTGTGTTGGGTCTTCGTTGCTGCGTGCTGGCTTTCTCTAGTTGCAGCGAGTGGGGGCTTCTCATTGCAGTGGCTTCTCTTATTGTGGAGCACATGCCCTAGGCGTGCAGGCTTCAGTAGTTGTGGCACGTGGGCTCAGTGGTTGCGGCTCGCGGGCTCTGGAGTGCAGGCTCAGTAGTTGTGGCACCCGGGCTTAGTCGCTCCGCTGCATGTGGGATCTTCCCGGACCAGGGCTTGAACCGGTGTCCCCTGCACTGGCAGGCGGATTCTCAACCACTGCACCACCAGGGAAGCCCCTGTTTTTTTAATAATACTGCTATCAATTGAATTTTTGTAATGCTTGATCGATTTTTCAACACTTTTCACACTTTTCCTTGCCTCCTCTTACTTGATCCCCACAACAACCATGTGAGAGGTAACTTAAACATCATTTCTATTTTACAAATGCGGAAAATAAGGTTCAGAGAACTGGTACCACTCGTTTGTGTAGTGAGGAAGTTCTAGTCAGAATTAGAATGGAGATAACAGATGTGAAATGTTTAGCACCTTGCTTGGCGTTTAGGGATTACAAAGTGAATGTTACATGCTGTTTAAATATGTTATCATCATCCTTATCTTCCAGTCCTTTTTGCATTATACTACAACACTGTTTCTTTTAGAAACATGCTATTTTTGTGTATGAAGTAATATCTGAAAGCAGTTATAGTGACAACTCAGTTTCATATTTCTTGAACTCACTTTTCCGAGTGAATCTTGCTTAACTGGTGATGAAACATGGTAATGTATGAAAGAGCTAACCAGTGCCATGCTGTCAGTCATTCAAAAATGGTAGTTCCCTATCTTTTATTTTTCTCAGACTTCTTTTTTTCTGAGAGACTGATTTTTTAGTATACTGTATTGCAAAATTACTACTGTAGGTAAGAATAGCAAAATAACTTTTATATAATATAATTAAATAAATACATGTTATATATATATCAGATATATAGAACACTGTGTTTCACGCTGTGATACTAACAAAGAGGTATAATACTTAGTTATTTTCTCAAAAAGTGTCAAATTGGGGAGGCATTATAGAAACACATGAAAAATTAAATAATATAAGGTTTATCACGAGGCTGTATGTGATTAATTGCCAAAAGAATGCTATCAACTCAGAATTGAAGGTGGTCAAAGTTTGAAGACTTCCTGGAGGAGACTAGAGCCACCTGGGCCCTGTTTTCAGGATCTGCAAGCCCAGAAGGAAGGGAGACATCAGATCAGAACTTAGAGGTCATGCTAACTTTCCAACAGTCTGAGATAATATCTTTTAACAATCAGTAAATCAAGCCTCTTGCCTGTATTGACAATTTATTCTCAGTCTAATGATAAGGAGAACTCTTTTCTTTTGAGAGCTTGGCTTATCTCTTTGGATAATTTTATAACTTGTACTGCCTTAGAAACTAGAGTACACACAGGCATGTTCCATTTTCGACACATACTGCAATATTTTTGATGTGCTAAACTTACAAAATGTGAAGATAGTGTTTTTAAGTTAAGTGAGTAGCCATTATGGGGCTTGAGTATATATATGAAGACCAGATAATGGAATTTCTGGGTCATATGGTAAATCTATATTTAACTTTTTGAAGAACTGCCAAACTGTTTTCAAAAGCCTCTGCACCATTTCAACATCTCCACAGGCAGTGTATGAAGGCTCCAATTTCTCCACAAAATATGCTTTATTTTTTAACAGAGAAACATTTATGTTGTAGGAAAAGCTGGCGAATTTATGTTTATTACATTTTAAAATATTACCATTGCATAAAAAGACAAGATATGAAACGTATAAAAGACTTTTAAAATGTAGTCCTTTGATATCTATTTGTCACTGACTGTCCAGTTTGCAGTTTGTCTTTTTGCCAACATAAAGAATAAGAAATCAGCAAGTGAAAGTGATAAAAAAGAATTTTACTCCGTAGGGAAGTTTCTGATTTCTGGCCCAAAGTCTCAAAGTTCACGGGTTGCTGAAAGCCAGTAACGTATCCCTTAAGGCTCCTGTGTTTCAGGAAGTAAGTGCATGATTCATTAAGGAAAGAAACTGTCCTCTCCCCCTCATTTTGGGTGCACTTTGAATATAAAAGTCAAGGAAAACTAATAAAATTAGACAGTATTTTTGACATGCCAAAAGAAGTCTGTGTAAAAGGTATAAATTTTATAGTTTCAGGTTGTTAAAATTTTTAAAGAATTTTTTTTGGGGGATTTGTGAATATTATTTTTGAAATTAAACACACTAAGGAGCAGAGTATACCCGTACTAGGAATGCTTTTGTCCCATTTGAAAGTGATGTTCCTTATGTTTGTTTGAAAAATATTGGTCTTTAGTCTTCTCTGGCAAAGAACATAGGTTTTCTTTTTTAAGGAATACTTGCTCTTATAGCTGTTTCTAGCCTTACCATCAAACAAGCTTTGTTCTTCAAGAATAATTCACAGTAAATAATGCAATGCCTCTGAAAGTCTCTCTGGAATATCAGAATTAATTTAAAACAGAATTCTGACATGTTGATAAGTTCCAAATTATATTTGGAAATCATATCTTTTTTGGATTATATTTTTCTTCTCTTTACATTTGTAAAACTTTTTATTCATTGGGTATTTACTCAGTGCTTATTATAGGCAAAGCACTGTGCTAAGCATCAGGGAACATTTTATAAAGGATTATTTAATTCACTTAATATTTATAAAATACCCACAGCATATAGAGCATTGTGACAGGCACTGTAGTAAATAATTCCTGGCCTCTAGGAACTAGCACTCTATTGTATTTGAGGGAGAGTAGATATATACACATGAAATAAGTTAAGTAGCAGTGCAGGAATTAAGTGCCTGAGTGTTTTAATTATGTTCAGAGAAGGTCGAAGTCAGCATGAATGAGAATGTTAGTAATAGGTGTCATGGAATAGATGGACCCTGAAATGGGCTCAGGAAATTGTTAGAATTTGAATAGTGTTAGGGGAATTGAAAGGAAAGGACCTGGTGGTGCTAGAGACCATGGATAAATTGTGATGAAAAGTCACAGTGGTGGTGAGGTTCCTGTCTGGATAGCAAAGGAGCAGATCATCTCCTTTTTCATCAAGTTGAGGATCCTAGGAGAAAGTGAAGTCTTTACAGGAGAAGGCATGTGGGCGTGTTGTGACCTGAGGGGAGACCTTGGTTCAGTAAAGAGTTTCAGCAATAGGATTGGATTGACACAGTCCGACATGTAACTAGCATTGCTTGCTGATGGCTTTGATTTAGGGATGGAGAGGATCAGGTGAAAGAAGGAGGAATTAAGACTTACTAAAAAGTTTTTGACTGGAACAATTGGGTGGATGTTGGTTCAATGTACTCGTAAAGAGGACTATTATAAACACCTTTAGGAGGAAAAACAGCAGTACTTGAGATGGTTATGAGGTATCTAGGGGGAGATGCCTAGTGGGCAGTCAAATGTGTAATTCTGGATTTCAGTGGATCTGCCAGGAATGCAGAAATATAATTGTTAAGAAATAATCCAAACTCTCAGTATTTATTAGTATTAATATTAGTGTGGTTTTCTTAATCTCATATTTGTCAATAAGAGCTTTAAAAATTTAAGTACTTAATTTCATTATTTTAAAATCTTTATTTCAAATATCCCACTCTGCTAATCCTAGTTATTTAGTTGAATGTTGTCCTGGTTGATTTTTTTTTTGATAACCGTTAATACTTGGTATCTTGATTATATAAACCAAGAATGATTTAGGACAACAGATGGTTGTTAGACAAAGTCTTTCAGAGATTGTTTATTTTTATTTATATATAGACTTCGCATATATTCTTTTTTAATAATTTCTTTTTTAAAAAAATCAAACTAACATTGATTTATAACATTATATAAATTTCATGTGTACAACATTTTAATTCGACTTCTGAATACACTACAGCATGCCCACCACCAAAAGTCTGGTTTCCATATGTCACCATACAGTTGACCCTCTTTAACCATTTTGCCCTCCCCTGACCCTTTCCCTCTGTAACCACTATTCTGTTCTCTGTGTCTACATGTTTGTTTTTGTTTGGTTTGTTTTTTTTCATTTATTTTGTTTTTGTTTGTTTGTGTTTTATATTCCACATATGAGTGAATTGATAGGGTATTTGTCTTTCTCTCTCTGGCTCATTTCACTTAGCATAATACCTTCAAGGTCCACCCGTGTTGAAAATGGAAAGATTTCATCTTTTTTATGGCTTAATAGTATCCCATTGCTTATATATACCACATCTTCTTTATCCATTCATCTGTTGTTGGGCAGTGAGGTTGTTTCCATATCTCGGCTCTTGTAAATAATGCTGCAGTGAACATAGGGGTGCATATATGTATGGTTAGGCTACACTCAAGATGCCTGTTCTCTTGCTCTCTGTACATCCTCTGCTAGACCAGTCCCTGCTTCACTCACATGACTATCCAGTTGTCTTAATTATAAGGCTTAATTAGCTCCTGGTAACTGATGAGCCCACCTGACATCAATTCCCCCTATAAATGGTAGCCTCCTTCTCCCCTGAGTAGCAAAGACTGTTGTCATGTCCTGCCCAGCATCTGCCCCACATGGTGGGGTGTAGCTCCATGACCCTTTGTGTAAGATCCCCCTGTCCAATAAATCACTACTCTCTGTCACTGTCTCTGGGCTCTTTCTTCAGTGTCAAGGCTTGGCAACTCCAAGACTTGCAGGCCTGCAGAGTTCAGTGCAATAATATATCTTTTCAAATTAGTGTTTTCATATTTGGATAAATTTGGAGAAGTGGAACAGCTGGATCATATGGTAGTAAATTAAGTATATACTTAATTTTTTGAGCAATCTCCATACTGTTTTCTACAGTGGCTGCACCAGTTTACGTTCCCACCAATAGTGCACAAGTGTTCCCTTTTCTCCACTTCTCACCAATACTTATTTGTTGTCTTTTTGATAATTAGCCATTCTAATGCACATGAGATTGAGACTGAGGGCAGTCATCAGTTAGATCCATTAAACTGTAACTTGCTTAATAAATAATGAACTGTAACCTGGCTTCACTGATCAAGCTTGCTTTAATTGTTCTGTAAGCATCAGGTAGCCTAAAAAATGTTTGCCTGAGTTGTTTTTCAGGAACTTGGAGTCAGCTGTGTCCAGTTAGAGTTTGATCTGGTGAGGACTGGTGGGATCACCAACCCTCCAGATGGGCATGCATGAATGTACAATCAGTGACCTTTTGACGTCAGAAGGCCCAAAACTCCACCTACAGAACGTGCATCCCGAGGAGAAGCATGTAGCTTACTTGCGCCTGTGCAGAATGATGATACCTCACGTTTTTCTTGTCTCCAATTACTTTCCCCACACTCCCTATACCTCAGCTTTACCCAGAAGTATCCCAAGCCCTTCATCTTTGGGGAGGTGGATTTGAGATTTGTTCTCCCGTCTCTTTGCTTGGCTGCCTCGTGAATAAACCCTTTCTCTGCTGCAAGTCTTTGTCTCAGCGTTTGGCTTGCTGCGCCTTAGGCAAATGGACCTGGCTTGGTAACAAGATAATATTTCATTGCTGTTTTAACTTGCGTTTTTCTAATAATTGGTGATGTTGAACACCTTTTCATGTGCCTGTTGGCTGTCTTTATTTCTTCTTGGGGAAAAATGATCCTCTGCCCACTTTTTAATTGAGTTGTTTGTTGTTGTTGAGTTGTATGAGTTCTTTTATGTTTTGGATATTGGCTGCTTATAGATATATGATTTGCAAATGTCTTCTCCCATTTGGTAGGTTGTCCTTTTGTTTTGTTGGTTTCTTTTGCTGTGCAGAAGCTTTTTAGTTTGATGTAGTCCCATTTGTGTATTTTGTTTTCATTTCCCTTGCCTTAAGAGACATATCTAGAATGATATTGCTAAAGCTGATGAAAGCATACTGCTGTCTATGTTTTTTTCTAGGATTTTTATGGTTTCAGTTCTTACATTCAAGTCTTTAATCCATTTTGAGTTAACTTTTTGTATATGGTGTAAGATAGTGATCTAGTTTCATTCTTTTGCATGTGGCTGTCCAGTTTTCCCAACACCATTTATTGAAGCGACTGTCCTTTATCCATTGTATGTTCTTTACTCCTTTAATATAAATTAATTGTCCATATATGTGAGAGTTTATATCTGGACTTTCAGTTCTGTTCCATTGATCTGTCTGTTTTTCTGCCAATACCATGCTGTCTTGATTAGTATAGCTTTGTAGTATAATATGAAATAAGGGAATGTGATACCTTGAACTTTTTTTTTTCCCTCGAGATTGCTTTGGCTATTATTGGTTCCATACAAATTTTAGCATTTTTTGGGTCTATTTTTGTGAAAAATATTATTGAGATTTTGATAGAGATTGCACTGAATCTGTAGATTGCTTCAGGTAATATGGACATTTTAACAGTTGTAATTCTTCCAATCTATGAATACAGAATATCTTTCTATTTCTTCATGTCTTCAGTTTTTTCAACAGTGTCTTATAGTTTTCGGTCTACAGGTCTTTCACCTCCTTGGTTGAATTTATTCCTAGGTATTTTATTCTTTTTGTTGTGATTGTAAATGTGATTTTTTAAATTTCACTTTCTGCTAGTTTGTTGTTAGTGTATAGAAACACAAAACAGATTTTTGTATACTGATTTTGTACCCTGCAACTTGACTGTATTCATTTATTATTTTTAATAGCTTTTTGGTGGCAACTTTAGGATTTTCTATATATAAAATACTATCATCAGCAGATAGGGACAGTTTTACTTCTTCTTTTCCAATTTGGGTGTCTTTCATTTCTTTTTCATGCCTAATTGCTCTGGCTAGGACTTCTAATACCAAGTAGAATATGAGTGGTGAGAGTGGGCATCCTTGTTTTGTTCCTGATCTTAGAGGGA
Organism: Phocoena sinus; assembly: GCF_008692025.1. NCBI lineage: Eukaryota > Metazoa > Chordata > Mammalia > Artiodactyla > Phocoenidae > Phocoena > Phocoena sinus. The sequence continues at coordinate 65,584,982 of NC_045768.1, forward strand.
TAGCTTTTAATTTTTCATCATTGAGTATGATGCTAGTGGGTTTGTAATAAATAGCCTTTCTTATGTTATGGTACCTTACTTCTATACCCATTTTATTGAGAGCTTTTATTATAAATAGGTGTTGAATCTTGTCAAATGCTTTTTCTGCATCTGTTAAGATAATCATGTGATTTTTATCCTTTGTTTTGTTAATGTGGTATATCATGTTGATTGATTTGCAGATACTGAACAATCCTTGCATTCCTGGAATAAATCCCACTATCATGGTGTATGATCCTTTTAATGGACTGTTGTATTTGGTTTGCTAATTTTTTTTTTGGCCATGCTGTGTGGCTTGTGGGAGCTTAGTTCCCCAACCAGGGATTGAACCCGGGCCCTCGGCAATAAAACCTTGGAGTCCTAACCACTGGACCACCAGGGAATTCAAAATTGCTACTATTTTGTTGAGGATTTTTCCGTTTATGTTCATTAAAGGTATTGGCATATAATTTTATTTGTCTTGTGCTTGTCTGGGTTTGGTATCAAGATAATGTTGGCCTTATAAAATGCATTAGCAAGTGTTCTCTCCTCTTCAATTTTTTGGAAGATTTTGAGAATGATAGGTATTGAATCATTTTTGAATATTTGGTAGAATTTACCACTTCATACATAGTCTTATTTTTATTCTTTTAGCAATTTGTGAATAGCATCTCCTTCTTACGATACAAATTATATGATGAGTCTCATGAAATCATTCATAGTGGTAGTAATTAATATTAACTAGCACTTTAAAATAAATAACCAGTACAAATTATCAAAATTTGGAAGCCATAAAATGACATGAGGATCTTTAAAATTGCTTTATTACATCACTGCTGCTTTTACCAGGTAGCCTAAAATGAAAACTGTCTGTGTAAGTCAAGAATCTCAATTCTGTTTTCCAAAAATTCCAGTGTGCTCCTGTTTTTCCTCTATATATATAGAGAAGTAGGGTATTTTTTGTAATATATTCCTGATTTTTATCCATTTCTAGCCATGTTTTAATTACTCTCTTATCCTCATCCCAGGACTATCTGTTTCTGGCTGTCTCTCTGCAATGCGTTAACTTTAACCTGGTGCTCTGTGGAAGTGGAATAGCTATATAGAGTAGAGGAATCTATCATGCAGTAAAATTAAATCTTTTTGCAATAGGTTTACTTTACTTTTATCTCTCCTTCCACAATCCATTTGATTTTGACCAGTGACTGAATTTTCTTGAAATATTTAAAATAACATTAGAATATATATATTTTTCCAGTTTTTTTTTTTTTGGTCAAAAAAGTTATATTTGTTAAAAACCGACTTCTGCCTGAGACTTTGATATCTGTAAAAGTGTGAATAGGCAGCCACCTAGAACCCGAAGGATTAGGTTCATTTTTTTTCTTTTTAACATCTTTTTTGGAGTATAACTGCTTTACAATTGTGTGTTAGTTTCTGCTTTATAACAAAGTGAATCAGTTATACATATACCTATGTCCCCATATCTCTTCCCTCTTGTGTCACCCTCCCTCCCACCCTCCCTATCCCACCCCTCTAGGTAGTCACAAGGCACCAAGCTGATCTTCCTGTGCTATGCAGCTGCTTCCCACTAGCTATCTGTTTTACGTTTGGTAGTATATATATGTCCATGCCACTCTCTCTTTGTCCCAGCTTACCCTTCCCCCTCTCCGTATCCTCAAGTCCATTCTCTAGTAGTCTGTGTCTTTATTCCCGACTTGCCCCTAGGTCCTTCATGACCTTTATTTTTAGATGCCATACCTATGTGTTAGCATATGGTAGTTGTTTTTCTCTTTCTGACTTACTTCACTCTGTATGACAGACTAGGTCCATCCACCTCACTACAAATAACTCAATTTCGTTTCTTTTTATGCCTGAGTAATATTCCATTGTATATATGTACCACATCTTCTTTATCGATTCATCTGTTGATGGACACTTAGGTTGCTTCCATGTCCTGGCTATTGTAAATAGAGCTGCAATGAACATTGTGGTACCTGACTCTATGAATTATGGTTTTCTCAGGGTATATGCCCAGTAGTGGTATTGCTGGGTCATATGGTAGTTCTATTTTTAGTTTTTTAAGGAACCTCCATACTGTCCTCCTTAGTGGCTGTATCAGTTTACATTCCCACCAAAAGTGCAAGAGGGTTCCCTTTTCACCATACCCTCTCCAGCATTTATTGTTTGTAGATTTTTTGATGATGGCCATTCTGACCAGTGTGAGATGATACCTCATTGTAGTTTTGATTTGCATTTCCCTAATGATTAATGATGTTGAGCATTCTTTCATGTGTTTGCTGGCAATCTTTATGTCTTCTTTGGTGAAATGTCTATTTAGGTCTTCTGCCCATTTTTGGATTGGGTTGTTTGTTTTTTTGATATTGAGCTGCATGAGCTGCTTGTAAATTTTGGAGATTAATCCTTGTCAGTTGCTTCATTTGCAAATATTTTCTCTCATTCTGAGTGTTGTCCTTTTGTCTTGTTTATCGTTTCCTTTGCTGTGCAAAAGCTTTTAAGTATCATTAGGTCCCATTTGTTTATTTTTTGTTTTTATTTCCATTTCTCTAGGAGGTGGATCAAAAAGGATCTTGCTGTGATTTATGTCAAAGAGTGTTCTGCCTATGTTTTCCTCTAAGGGTTTGGTAGTGTCTGGCCTTACATTTAGGTCTTTAATCCATTTGGAGTTTATTTTTGTATATGGTGTTAGGGAGTGTTCTAATTCCATTCTTTTACATGTGGCTGTCCAGTTTTCCCAGGGCCACTTATTGAAGAGGGTGGCTTTTCTCCGCTGTATATTCTTGCCTCCTTTATCAAAGATAAGGTGATCATATGTGTGTGGGTTTATCTCTGGGCTTTCTATCCGGTTCCATTGATCTATATTTCTGCTTTGGTGCCAGTACCATACTGTCTTGTTTACTGTAGCTTTGTAGTATAGGTTGAAGTCAGGGAGCCTGATTCCTCCAGCTCCATTTTTCTTTATCAAGATTGCTTTGGCTATTTGGGGTCTTTTGTGTTTCCATACAAATTGTGAAATTTTTTGTTCTAGTTCTGTGAAAAATACCATTGGTAGTTTGATAGGGATTGCATTGAATCTGTAGATTGCTTTCGGTAGTATAGTCATTTTCACAATGTTGATTCTTCCAATCCAAGAACATGGTATATCTCTCCATCTATTTGTATCATCTTTAATTTCTTTCATCAGTGTCTTATAATTTTCTGCATAAACATCTTTTGTCCTCTTAGGTAGGTTTATTCCTAGATACTTTTTTCTTTTTGTTGCAATGGTAAATGGGAGAATTTTCTTAATTTCACTGTCAGATTTTTCATCATTAGTGTATAGGAATGCAAGAGATTTCTGTGCATTAATTTTGTATCCTGCTACTTTACCAAATTCATTGATTAACTCTAGCATCCTTAGGATTCTCTATGTATAGTATCATGTCATCTGAAAACATTGACAGCTTTACTTCTTCTTTTCTGATTTGGATTCCTTTTATTTCTTTTTCTTTTCTGGTTGCTGTGGCTAAAACTTCCAAAACTATTGTTGAATAATAGTGGTTAGAGTGGGCAACCTTGTCTTGTTCCTGATCTTAGTGGAAATGGCTTCGGTTTTTCACCATTAAGGACATTGTTGGCTGTGGGTTTGTCATATATGGCCTTTATTATGTTGAGGTAAGTTCCCTCTATGCCTACTTTCTGGTGGGTTTTTATCATAATTGGGTGTTGAATTTTGTCCAAAGCTTTCTCTGCATCTATTGAGATGATCATATGGTTTTTCTCCTTCAATTGGTTAATGTGGTGTTATCACATTGATTGATTTGTGTATATTGAAGAATCCTTGAATCCCTGGGATAAACCCCACTTGATCATGGTTTATGATCCTTATAATGTGCTGTTGAATTCTGTTTGCTAGTCTTTTGTTGAGGAATTTTGCATCTATCTTCATCAGAGATGTTGGCCTGTAGTTTTCTTTCTTTGTGACATCTTTGTCTGTTTTTGGTATCAGGGTGATGGTGACCTCGTAGAATGAGTTTGGGAGTGTTCCTCCCTCTGCTATATTTTGTAAGAGTTTGAGAAGCACAGGTGTTATCTCTTCTCTAAATGTTTGATAGAATTTGCCTGTGAAGCCACCTGGTCCTGGGCTTTTGTTTGTTGGAAGATTTTTAATCACAGTTTCAATTTCAGTGCTTGTGATTGATCTGTTCATATTTTCTGTTTCTTCCGGATTCAGTGTTGGCAGGTTGTGCATTTCTAAGAATTTGTCCATTTCTTCCAAGTTGTCCAATTTACTGGCATATAGTTGCTTGTAGTAATCTCTCATGATCCTTTGTATTTCTGCAGTGTCAGTTGTTACTTCTCCTTTTTCATTTCTAATTCTATTGATTTGAGTCTTCTCCCTTTTTTTTCTTGATGAGTCTGGCTAATGGTTTATCAATTTTGTTTATCTTTTCAATGAACCAGCTTTTAGTTTTATTGATCTCTGCTGTCATTTCCTTCATTTCTTTTTCCTTTATTTCTGATCTGATCTTTATGATTTCTTTCCTTCTGCTAACTTTGGGTTTTTTTTGTTCTTCTTTCTCTAATTGCTTTAGGTATAAGGTTAGTTTGTTTACTTGAGGTGTTTCTTGTTTCTTAAGGTAGGATTGTATTGCTATAAACTTCCCTCTTAGATCTGCTTTTGCTGCATCCCATAGGTTTGGGTCATCATGTTTTCATTGTCATTTGTTTCTAGGTAATTTTTGATTTCCTCTGTGATATCTTGGTTATTAAGTAGTGTATTGTTTAGCCTCCATGTGTTTGTATTTTTTACAGTTTTTTACCTGTAATTGATATGTAGTCTCATAGCATTGTGGTCAGAAAAGATACTTGATACTATTTCAAGTTTTTAAATTTACCAAGGCTTGATTTGTGACCCAAGATAATGATCTATCCTGGAAAATGTTCCATTAGCACTTGAGAAGAAACTGTATTCTGTTGTTTTTGGATGGAGTGTCCTATAAATATTAATTAAGTCCATCTTGTTTAATGTATCATTTAAAGCTTGTGTTTCCTTATTTATTTTCATTTTGGTTGACCTGTCCATTGGTGAAAGTGTGGTGTCAAAGTCCCCTCCTATGATTGTGTTACTGTCGATTTCCCCTTTTATGGCTGTTAGTATTTGCCTTATATATTGTGGTGCTCCTATGTTGGGTGCATAAATATTTACAATTGTTATGTCTTCTTTTTGGATTGATCCCTTGATCATTCTGTAGTGTCCTTCTTTGTCTCTTGTAATATTCTTTGTTTTAAAGTCTCTTGTCTGATATGAGAATTGCTACTCCAGCTTTGTTTTGATTTCCATTTGCATGGATTATCTTTTTCCATCCCCTCACTTTCAGTCTGTATGTGTCCCTAGGTCTGAAGTGGGTCTCTTGTAGACAGCATATATATGGGTCTTGTTTTTGTATCCATTCAGCCAGTCTATGTCTTTTGGTTGGAGCATTTAATCCATTTACATTTAAGGTAATTATCCATATGTATGTTCATATTACCATTATCTTAATTTTTTTGTGTTTGGTATCGTAGGTCTTTTCCTTCTCTTGTGTTTCCTGCCTGGAGAAGTCCCCTTAGCATTTGTTGTAAAGCTGGTTTGGTGGTGCTGAATTCTCTTAACTTTTGCTTGTCTGTAAAGGTTTTAATTTCTCTGTCAAATCTGAATGAGATCCTTGCTGGGTAGAGTAATCTTGGTTGTAGGTTTTTCTCCTTCATTACTTTAAATATGTCCTGCCACTCCCTTCTGGCTTGCAGAGTTTCTGCTGAATGTTCAGCTGTTAACCTTATGGGGATTACCTTGTGTGTTTTTTGTTGTTTTTCCCTTGCTGCTTGTAATATTTTTTCTTTGTATTTAATTTTTGATATTTTGATTAATATGTGTCTTGGCGTGTTTCTCCTTGGGTTTATCCTGTATGGGACTGTCTGTGCTTCCTGGACTTGATTAACTATTTCCTTTCCCATATTAGGGAAGTTTTCAACTATAATCTTTTCAAATATTTTCTCAGTCCCTTTCTTTTTCTCTTCTTCTTCTGGGACCCCTATAATTCGAATGTTGGTGTGTTTAGTGTTGTCCCAGAGGTCTCTAAGACTGTCCTCAATTCTTGTCATTCTTTTTTCTTTTTTCTGCTCTGCAGTAGTTATTTCCACTATTTTATCTTCCAGATCACTTATCCATTCTTCAGCCTCAGTTATTCTGCTATTGTTCCCTTCTAGAGAATTTTTAATTTCATTTATTGTGTTGTTCATCACTGTTTGTTTGCCCTTTAGTTCTTCTAGGTCTTTGTTAAATGTTCCTTGTATGCTCTCCATTCTATTTCCAAGATTTTGGATCATCTTTACTATCATTATTCTGAATTCTTTTTCACGTAGACTGCCTATTTCTTCTTCGTTTGTTAGGTCTGGTGGGTTTTTGCCTTGCTCCTTCATCTGCTGTGTGTTTCTCTTTCTTCTCATTTTGCTTAGCTTACTGTGTTCGGGGTCTCCTTTTCTCTGGCTGCAGGTTCGTAGTTCTCGTTGTTTTTGGTGTCTGTCCCCAGTGGCTAAGGCTGGTTTAATGGGTTGTGTAGGCTTCCTGGTGGAGGGGACTAGTGCCTGTGTTCTGGTGGATGAGGCTGCATCTTGTCTTTCTGGTGTCAGGTCCACGTCTGGTGGTGTGTTTTGGGGTGTCTGTGGCCTTATTATGATTTTAGGCAGCCTGTCTGCTCATGGATGGGGTTGTGTTCCTGTCTTGCTAGTTGTTTGGCATAGGGTGTCCAGCACTGTAGCTTGCTAATTGTTGAGTGGAGCTGGGTCTTGGCATTGAGATGGAGATCTCTGGGAGATTTTCGCCATTTGATATTACATGGAGCTGGGACGTCTGTTGTGGACCCGTGTCCTGAACTTGGCTCTCCCACCTCAGAGGCACAGCCCTGATGTCTGTCTGAGGCAACAAGAGCCTGTCATCCACATGGCTCAGATTAAAGGGGAGAAAAAAAAGAAAGAAAGAAGACGGTAAAATAAAATAAAATAATGTTATTAAGATAAAAAATAATTATTAAAAAAATTTTTTAAGTATTAAAAAAGGAAAGAAAGAAGACAGCAACCAAATCAGAAAAGAAATCCACGAATGATAACAAGTGCTAAAAACTATACTAAAAAGAAAACAAACAAAAAAACCTGGAGAGACAGAACCCTAGGAAAAATGGTAAAAGCAAAGCTATACAGACAAAATCACACACAAAAGCATACACATATATACTCACAAAAAGAGAAAAAGGGAAAAAAAATATATATATTGTTGTTCCCAAAGTCCACCTCCTCAGTTTGGGATAATTCATCGTCTATTCAGGTATTCCACAGATGCAGGGTACATCAAGCTGATTGTGGAGATTTAATCCGCTGCTCCTGAGGCTGCTGGGAGGGATTTCCGTTTCTCTTCTTTGTTCGCACAGCTCCCAGGGGCTCAGCTTTGGATTTGGCCCCACTCTGCGTGTAGGTCACTTGAGGGCGTCTGTTTTTCTCTCAGACAGGACGGGGTTAAAGGAGCCGCTGGTTCGGGGGCTGTGGCTCACTCAGGCCGGGGGGAGGGAGGGGTACGGATGCGGGATGAGCCTGTGGCGTGACGTTGCACCAGGCTGAGGCTCGCCGTGTGTTTTCCTGGGGGAGTTGTCCCTGGATCACGGGACCCTGGAAGTTGCAGGCTGCACAGGCTCCCGGGAGTGGAGGTGTGGAGAGTGACCTGTGCTTGCTCACAGGCTTCTTGGTGGCGGCAGCAACAGCCTTAGCGTCTCATGTGCGTCCCTGGGGTCTGCGCTGATAGCCGCGGCTCGCGCCGGTCTCTGGAGCTCCTTTAAGCAGCGCTCTTAATCCCCTCTCCTCACGCATCAGGAAACAGAGAGGGAAGAAAAAGTCTCTTGCCTCTTCGGCAACTCCAGACTTTTTCCCGGACTCCCTCCCGGCTAGCTGTGGCGCGCTAGCCTCCTTCAGGCTGTGAAGGTCCTTCAGGACCGCCAACCTCAGTCCTCTCCCTGGGATCCGACGGAAGCCGGAGCCTCAGCTCGCAGTCCCGCCCGCCCTGGCAGGTGAGCAGATAAGCCTCTCGGGCTGGTGAGTGCTGGTCGGCACCGATCCTCTGTGCGGGAATCTCCCCGCTTTGCCCTCTGCACCCCTGTTGCTGTGCTCTCCTCCACGGCTCCGAAGCATCCCCCGCTCCACCCCCCGCAGTCTCCTCCCGCGAAGGGGCTTCCTAGTGTGTGGAAACCTTTCCTCCTTCACAGTTCCCTCCCACTGGTGCAGGTCCCGTCCCTATCCTTTTGTCTCTGTTTATTCCTTTTTCTTTTGCCCTACCCATGTACGTGGGGAGTTTCTTGCCTTTTGGGAGGTCTGAGGTCTTCTGCCAGCGTTCAGTAGGTGTTCTGTAGGAGTTGTTCCGCATGTAGATGTATTTCTGATGTATTTGTGGGGAGGAAGGTGATCTCCACGTCTTATTCTTCCGCCATCTTGAAGGTCCTCTGCACAAGACTCTTAGATAGCCTCATCCTCCAAAGGGCAGACACAGAAGCAAGGAGAACTACTGTTGTGCAGACTGTGCCTGGGGAGAAATTCCAATGGCAGGTATTGGTGACATATCCTCTTCTTTAGCAGGTGGCAACCTGGCAACTTGTGGTTGTAGGTAGGCGGCCTCAGTTCCTTCCCACATGGATCTCTCCTTAGGGCTGCTTGAGTGTCCTCATGACATGGCAGCTGGCTTAACCCAGGATGAGTGATCTTGGGATAGCTGGTTTTCCTTAGTTAACAATCATCTTTTGATGTTCCCCATTAACTGCGCCAGTCCCCTCCCCTGTCCCGTGCCCCCTGGTACTTTAGCTCAGGGAGGAAGGAGCTCAGAGGGACTTGGCTGAATAAGGGGCTTGAGAGCCTAGGGATGAGTTTTAAGCTGCTTTCCCCGCAGTCAGGAGGAGGGACGCTGACGCTCCAGCCGGACCCTGCGCCTCCTTTTCGCCATTTCCCCTCAGGACGCTCAGGTCCACCCTGATTAGGTTCATTTTTATTTCCATTACTTAGGTATGACCAGTGCATCTCTTTTATCCTAGATTTTCTATAATTTTCCTTTTTTTCTCTAAATGAACTGGTGGAGTTGATTTTGGAGAGAATATGGAATTAAACTTTGTAATTTCCATTTGCTCCCTCTACTCCCTGCGACTCTGCTGCTATCCCAGGCAGTCTTTATTAATGTTTCCAATTTTCCCATCCATTTACTAAAGCTTAGCAACTGTCCCAAGTTTTTATGGTTTCTCATAGCTTTCTGGGTAAAGTTTAAATTCTTTAGCTTAATCATTTCTTATCTACAGACTTCTCAAATTTCCATCATTTTCCTCTTCAGACATTCTGAATTATTTATACTTCCTTAGAACACATTACTCTATTTTCTGGCTCTTCCTTTGCTATATGCTAGTCTTCCTGCTTTTTCTAGCTGTAACTTGTGTCAGTTTTCCCTTTTCATAAAGGCTGTTGTACATCTGCTTCTAAGCCGTCTACTTGGCTCTCAGAGTTTCTTCCATCTTCCAGCTGCTCCCAGTGGAACACCATGACCTTTACTAGTGGTCTTTATATGGAGCTCTGGGGCACAGGCCCATTGATAAACTACTGCTGCCACAACTTGGCTATCAGTAGAGATGTGGTTGGAGCAAGCTACAATTCCCTTATTTCCCCATTCCTTTATTTCTCACAGTACCACCACAGGTACGGCTGGATCAGACTTCAGAGAATAGTTGGAGTAAATAAAGGAAATTAAAGTATAGCAGAGAAACATTTAAAACCAAGACTAAGTCCAATTTCCCTCCTGCCCAAGGGAAAGCATTCAAGAAGTGGCCTCTTGTATACTTTCTTTACTCGTTTGTATTCAGGGTTGTACTTCTGAGTGCCTCCTTCTACTCACCGTGCACCTTTGGGAACCTCATCCCCTAGCCTCAGGACTGGTTTTGGTCCGGGGGTTACTTTCCTCAGCCATGTGTTTCGACAAGTTTGAATCCTTTTGTCTACTTCCTGTCAACATTGTCCACGGTAGGCTTTGACACCCAAATCTTGCAGGGTAGTTAAGAGTTTGTATGATTTTCTCTAAGTCTGAACACCTTTGAAGTCTTCCTGCCAATGTAAATTTTGGAAATGCCTCTGATTGTTCTAGTTGTTCGTGGATAACTCTTGAATCAGACACTAACTGTAAACCTTTCCCAAGGACCATTGTTAAATTTCAGACGGAGTGTGACCTGAACCAATAATACAAAGAGAAATATTTTCCTTAATGCCCCCAAAAAGGATTCTCTCATAATGAAGATACTACTTCACTTTATATAGAGCATGATTTTTCTCTGTCTCTGACTGACCCCTTTATTCAAATTGAACTCCCTTGGCCTGTTTTAAAAAGAACGAAGTCCGTGGACAAGCCAGGGCAGCTTATTTGGTTAAGTAAAGATTCAGCTAAAGCTGTTAAATCACCATGGACTAGATTAGATTAAATTTTATTACAAGGGTAGCTATTGGCTAGCCTCCTTATTGGTGGAGTTGAGTGTTTTTTGTTGTTGTTCTTTCTATTACACATCTCACTCCCACTTGTCCTTTGCCATATTCCTCCAAAAGCCAGTCAACGTCATTTGGTATAAACATCCTTTTGTGCATCTCTGGCAATCTAGCATAGCTCCATCACAGCATTATACCACAATCATTGATTTATTTGTCTGTTTTCCTAGCGTGTGGAATTTAGTGAGCAATCAGTAAATGTTTATCGAATGATAAATGCATCAGTAAAAGAAATTGGCATCTGTTATCTTCTAAATTTACTCTATTTCAACAGTTCCTTAATGATTAGGTATAAGATTTCATGAGGAGAGCTAGTTTATTTTCTAGTGATTAAAATCCAGTGCCTGCAGTTAAAATTTCTGTGTGTTGCATATTAAGTTTTGAATTATAAGTATCTTGATCAGGAAAAAAGGACCAGAGAGCTGCTGAGGCCCAGCCCACAGTTAGTATTTACTCCCAGCACTGGAGCTGTACTTTGTACAGCTTTCTGTCTTGGGGAGGAAGAAACTGAAATAAGAGAGTATGCTCTGAGAATCAGTCTCCTCTCGTCTAGTAAATGGCAGATAGTCAGATGCTGTGTATTGTATTATTTATTTAACCCTTTGCTATTTTGACAAAAAGTTGTCTTTTTACATAGAGAAAAGCCTCTAATGCTGATGTGATTTCTGTTTAAAAGTAGGAAATACATGTTACTGAGGAATGGAAGAGAAGAAATTTTCTTTTTCTGAATATGTGTATTTATGCATAAGTATACAGGAAATTTACAAAGTATTTTTAAATGCACGTGCTCTACTTTGTGTAAAGCTTCCATATAAGGGGTTTAAAAATTACTGTGCACATTTCTAAGCTGTTTGGCCCACTGTTGCTCTATCATATGTATTTTTTGGATATTTTAGAACATAGATCTTTCGAAGAAAAAGAAAGAGTTGTCAGCAAAAGTTTTTATTTTTTAAAAGAGGAGTTAATAAAATGCCTGTTTCATGATCAAATATATTATTTGACTTTTCTTATAGAAATTTCAAGAAATTGCTGAAAAAAATATGGAAAAGTTGAACCGTATTGAGAAGTCACATGAACAATTGGTTGTTGAAAACACACATTTCAAAAACTTGTTATCCCAGACTAAAAGGGAACAAACATCCTTGCTGGCGGCCTGCGCATTGATGGCTGGTGCCTTATATCCTCTGTATAGCCGATCAACTGCCTTATCTACACAGAGAGATTTTCTCCAGGAGCAGGTCAACACCTTTGAGTTGTTAAAATTGGAAGTTAGAACTCTAGCCCAGGCTTTGTCGATTGTAGAGGAAAAGAAGCAAGAGGAAGCCAAGATGAAGAAAAAAGCATTCAAAGGATTAATATGTGTATTCCGGAAAGGTGTTATTGCAATTTTGGCAGCAAACAGGCTCAAGATTTTGGGCCAGTCGTGTGCCTCTCTTTTTACCTGGATGGAGAGTTTCAAAGAAGGCATAGGCATGTTAGTGTGTACAGGAGAGCCCAAAGACAAGCATAAATTTCCAAGTAAGATAATTTGTGCTTTTAAAAATCTGAGTCGAATGTAAGTGACATACGAAGTGAATATGTTGGGCAAAAACATAAAAAAATCATTTACAATGTCAAATCATGTAACATATGTACATACATATGTAGATATGTATGTGTGTATGAATAAGTGTGTATTTATAAATTAGGCTTTAATTTTTTGTTATAAACATTAAAATATAAAGAAAGTAGCAAATATATATGATTTCAACTTTGTCTAGCTTTATTATATTTGAATGCTCTTTTGACAGTAAATTGAAAAGTTTGTACAGCGATTTTTCAATAAAGTCAATCCAGAAACTCTGCCCTATTTAAAATTAATTAGCATAATTTACTTTCACTTTCTTTGAATTAGAATAAAATGATCAGAGTTAACAATCTGTTGAAGAATTGAATGAAAATGAAACTAATGTAAGTTTTATAGCTAACTTTTTTGAATGCTTGACTATTCTGAGGAAACAATTATTTCAGTTTTTAACTTTTGAAAAGCAAGCTATTAAGTAAGTAGAGCTAAATAAAATTTCCTTCTCCCTTTTCTTTTATGATGTCAGTTACCATTATCTATAGAGAGGAGTTAATAAAATGCCTGTTTGTTTCATGATCAAATACATTCTTTGACTTCTCTTATATGGAAAAATTGAACCGTAAATAAAGTCAATAAAATCTCACATCTATTGTAGACTTCTCTGCACTAGGTGAAGTTCTACATACAAATTTTGATCTACTTCTTAAATAGCTAAATATTGCCATAATTTTAAAATGGATTTTAATAAATTTTTGTAGAATTGCATAATGGATTTTTTTATGTTTCTGCAGAACATCAAAAGGAGCAGTTACGTTGTTTGCAAACTCTCAGTTGGCTCACCAGTTCTGACCTTCTTGCTGCAATAATCAGTTCTATGGCTGAGTTACAGGAAGCTATTAGTAAAACAGGTATGATTCCCCTTTTTATGTCCTTGCAAAATACATTTAAAAAGAAAATGTCCAGAAATTCTTTATGGTACAAATTCTAATAAACCTTCAAGGAAGAAAATGTATTTATCTTTCTTTTATTCAGGTACAGAGAGATTACTAAATCTATATTTAATGAAGTAGTGAATTAATGTAATTTTTGATGTTAATTTTGTCTTTATGGGGAAATTAAATGACACTTCTTGGTGAATACATTCACCTTTTTTTTTCCTTTGTGATATGCTTTTCCTATGGAAAACTCATCAGTAGCTTTTTAATTAAGTACTACTGTTAATATTCTTTCAAATGTTTGAATCTTTCTTCTGTTTCTGGCCATGTGCTTTAGAAATCCAAATAATAACTGAATCAGTAGAAAATTTGTCTCTCTCATTTGGCAACATGTTTTTATTTTTTCTATTTAATTTTAAATAGAGTTAATTTAAATAGTCTGCTCCTTTCCACTAGGTGTGAAGCCACCTATAACCAGTGATTTCCAAAGGTCTAAAATGCCAGTTTATTTTTTCATGACTCAGATTGCGTGGCATGTTTGTGTGAAAGGTTCAATGAAAACTAATTTCTCCACACTTAAAGAGTAACATACAGTTACCTACTGCTTAAGCTATGTCATTGGACTAATTATGGTCGTTTCAGACACATTAATAGAAAAAAATGTATAGTAGACTTGTTAATACTTGCCTGCGTAATGAAATATTCTAAGTATTAATGAAATGATAATTTGGGATGTAATTTAATTCTTCAGACAATTCTGTTGTGTAAATATAGATCATGTATTGTGATTTCAAACATGTAAACTAGGCTCTTATAGTACAAAACTTATGATCCAAAGATTATTTTTAGGTTGTGGCCATAAATGTTGGTAAGAAATATGCATATTTTAATGTATCGGCAAAATCTCAACATACTGGGTTTGGAGTCTGAAATAAAAGTGCAAATAAATATATTTTAAGAATGTTGGTATTATAACTTCAAAGCGAAATTGTAACATTCTTGAAAGAACTTAATAAATTTTTGGGTTTAGTTTAATAAACAGATGATTTTTGTTAGTCATATTTTTTCAGTATGTGGACCTAAAAGTAGATTGGTTTCTTAAGCTATCATCTTATTTATATTATTACTTTATTTAATGCATTTTTTAATCACTGTGCTATATGCTTGAGGAGATGAAAGAAAAAGATGTGACTTGATCGATCTTCTAGAAAATATACATAATGGTCATAAGAATAAGAGCGACAACTCATGAACAACTTAGGCAGAATGTAATCAAGGATTGGATGAGAAAGTACAGGCTTTAAATGTGAGAATACGCAGAAGGTAAAGCTCAATGTGGGCTTATGAGTATTGGGAAGGCTTCAGGGACTAGTGATTTAGTTGGGCCTAGAATGACAGTAAGTTAGAGAGGAGAGTGGCATTCAGCTGCAGGGTATAGCTTAAGCAGAGATGTAGAGGTGGGAATAAGCATAGAATGGGAAGAAGGGACATTCAAGAGGTGAGAAAGTAAATCCATGCCTAGCAGGTCTGACTTATGGATAAAATATATTGTCTACTCTAACCATATTGGGAAGTAGTGGGGGAAAGGGTAGATCATTGCCATGGGATCAGATTGTTGATTTATGAAAGTAGGCAGCGATTTCCCCTGAGCACATTTTCTAAAAGTAGCCCCTTGTAACATTTTTAAGTTAAAATATTGACAAAATTTTTATTCAGACCCTGATAAAAATATGTGTAGGTAAGACCTGTGAAGCAGAAGGTAGACCAAGAGTGGTGTTTTAAGTGCCTGCCTATCTCTAGGAACAAGCTGTCTTTGATGTTAGAACCTGGTATGCCTCTAGCTTGAGGAAATAGCAAGTTCAGGAAAACTTATTTTTAGGCAAGCCTAAAAGGATACGGTCCAGGCAGATAGATAATTGTTACTGAACTAGTACAAAAATGATCAGTGTGGATCTTCTCCAGTGACTAGCTGGGCTTATAGAATAATTCTTTCAAAACATGATGAAGGGTTAATGTATTGTTATCTAGGCAATTGTGTTTTCAATTTTAAATGTATCCTAGTAGAAATTTTAGATATTTTAGCAGAAAAGGTGGGAAAATATTTTCAAAGTCTATGAGTGATTATCAACAGATAAGGGTAATAAATGTAAAGCCATAACAGTTTATACAGTCGTGTTGAGTTTATAGTTTAAGTGTCTGAAAAATCTAAATAGGTGATCATTATTGTGTAGTAGAAAGAGCATTGCTTTGAATAAGACAGACTTGATATTATATTCAGCATTGCTACTTATTAGTTGTGTGAAATTGGGCAAGTTACTTAACTTTACTGGGCCTCACACTCTTTTCCCATAAATGAAGATGGTATCGTCTTCCCCATTGTTATGAGGAAATAATGAGATAATGCTTGTTGAATATTTTGTACGGTATCTGGTACATAGTGGGTGCTAAAAAATATTGTTCCCTTACCACCCATCTCACCATGAAAGTAGCATTTAGCATTAATGAACATGAATACACACACACCTACCTGTATACATTTTTAGACTACTAATGATTAATTTTCTGTTCTAAAATTGCTAAATTGCTGTACAGTGGAGGCAACACAGTGTAGGGTTAAGCAGGTATTCTGCCTGACTTTGAATACTGACTCTGATGCTAGCCTCATGACATGGGCAAGTTATTTAAACTCTGCTTCCCAGTTTCTTTATTTGTAGAGTGGGAATAGTAAGTTTTACCTAGCTCAGAGTTTAGAGGACTAAATGAGTTCATTTGTAAAGTGCTTAGAATGCCTTTGTTTACTCTTTCACGTACTTTTCTTAGTTCAGATATCGGTCTTTATTAAGATTTATTGCATTAACTGAATAATAATGAAGAAATTTCATAAAAATTTAGAGTAAATAAAATGAAAATACATTAGTTTATCTTAAAATTTCAAGACCATTTACACGTCTCATACAGCTCCAACTTGTTAAAACATGGTTCTGTTATAAATTAGTATACATATAAAGATCAGGAAGAAATTTCTTCCTCTGAATATAGTGACATTGGATGTTTGGGGGCATCACAGGTTTTCTTTCTTTGTACCTAATAGAAGACTCCCACTTAGAGTAGCTTATTCATATAAGGTTTTTTTTTTTCCTCCCAAATAGTAAGTCTGGAGGTAGGTAGAAATCCAGACTATGTCTTTCTGCTAAGCCATTAGCATCTTCGTGTTTATGCCTCCTAGTTTTAAGCTGGTCACTCTGCTTTTAGGCATCAGGATTGTATTTGTGCAGGAAGGAGAAGGGAGGGACACAATGTGAAGACATTCATACATTGCTGGTGAGAATAAAAAATGTTATAGCTGCTTTGGGAACGAGTGGCATTTCCTCAAAATATTAAACATAGAGTTATCATTTGAACAAGCAATTCCCCTTCTAGGTATATATCCAAGAGAAATGAAGACATATATGTACAAAAACTTGTGCATGAATGTTTACTGCAGCATAATGCATAGTCAAGAAATGGAAGCAAACTCAAATGTCCATCAACTGATAAATGGGTAATGGACAGATATCCAAACAATAAAATATAATTGGGCCATAAAGAGTAATGAAGTACTGATGCTTGCTACAACATGGATGAACCATGAAAGCCATATGCTACATCACAAAAGATTGTATATAATATGATTCCATTTATTTGAAATCACATACCATATTATTCCATTTATTTGGAATATGCAGATTAGGCAAATCTAGAGACAGAAAGTACATTAGGGGCTGCCTAAGGCTGGGGAGGGGTTGGGGGTTATGGGAAGTGGCTGCTAATAGATATGGAGTTTCTTTTGGGGGTGACTAAAATTTTATAAAATTGCTTGTGGTGACGACTGCATAACTGTGATTATATTAAAAACCATGGATTTGTACACTTTAAATGGGTAAGTTATATTGTGTGTGAATTATATCTCAAGAAAATTGTTAAAAATATGAAGACACGTGTTGCTGAATATATCCCTTTATATCAGGAAGGCAAAAGCTTTCCCAAAAGCTTCCCCAGCAGACTTTTGCTGTTGTTTCATTGGCCTGGCCTGAGCTTGTTTCATTGGCCTGAGCTGAATCATTCACATGATTCTCCCTAGATGACTACCTGGAGATTGACAAAAGAGAAGGGAGAGTTTGTGCATGGAATGAATCAGCTAATCAACATCTGCAGTAGAGAGGATTGTTTTTGTTTGTTCTTTTTTTTTCAAATTACTTCCGCTTCTACTACCTCCATTATACAAGAAAACAGGTCAATTCAGAAAACTTGGAAAAGAAATAAATCAGAGAACAACAAAACAAAAACAAACGTATTTTCCCATCATATAGTGATAGTTAATGTAAGCATTTTTATGTGTTCTTATGTGTTCTTCCAATCTGTTTTATCCCTCTTTCTCTCTCTATCCATTCCCCCTTCCTTCCTCCCTTCATGCCACCTACTCATCCATCCACTAGCAGACTAACAAATGATATAAATGATATCATAGGCTACATACTCTTTAATATCTTCATTTAAAAATTATTCCGGAATACCCTCAAACTTATGGAAAAGTTGCAAGTAGTTCACAACGGAGAATTCTGTTTCCTGAATGGTCTGAGAGCAGGTTGCTTACTTGATGCCCCATCACTCCCTCGTATTATAGCATGTATTTCAAAGACATTCTTCTGCGTAACCAGAGTGCAGTGATCAACATCAGGAAACCAACATTGATACATTACTACCATTCAGACTCCATTCAACTTCCCCTATTTGTCCCAACCACGTCATTTTTAGCAAGAGGATCTGGTTTAGAATTATGTGTTGCATTTAGTCATGTCTCTTTAGTATTCTTCAGTATGGAAGAGTTCCTCAGTTTTTCCTTGACCATCGTGACCTTGAAGATTACAAGCCAATTATTTGTAGAATATCCCTTAATTTTGATTTGTTTGTTTCCTCATGATCAGATTTAGCTTATGCATTTTCAGCAAGAATATCACAGAAGTGATGCTGTGCTTTGCTTATGATATACTATCATAGCTATAGTTTAAAAAATATCATACTTTCTGAGGATTTTTCTCTATTTCTGTTAATAATCTTCTAGAGAATGATTGTAATGTCTGGGTAATATATATCAGTTGGGCATTCCTTCATCTATTTAACCAATTTACAAAAGGAGGTTTTCATCATAGGGCAGGTATCAAGAATACCAGTTCAGCTTTGATTTGCAATTGACTCCTTGTCCCTTGAATCATCTAATACTATGAATAGTATCTTAATTCTTTCAGCCATGTGGGAAATTGAAATGGCAAAATCTTGGGAAAGTCTGTTTAGGAAATGTGAAAATTCTGAAATGAAAGAGGATATTTCTTAGAACTCTGATTTTTCTTCTCTGTTTCTTCTGTCTTTTTGAAGAACTTGCTGAAAATTTAAATCATATTACATGTCAGGACTACCTCTTGATGGCATCATTGTCACTTTTTTCTTTTTATTTACAATATTGTGTTAGTTTCTGGTGTACAGCAAAGTGATTCATATATATATATATAAATAAAATCTTTTTCATATTCTTTTCCATCATAGTTTATTACAAGATATTGAATATAGTTCCCTGTGCTATACAGTAGGACCTTGTTGCTTACCTAGTTTATCTCTAGTAATCTGTATCTGCTAATTGCAAACTCCTGATTTATCCCTCCCTCCCTTCCCCTTTGGTAACCATAAGTTTGTTTTCTATATCTGTGAATCTGTTTCTATTTTGTAAATAAGTTCATCTGCATCATATTTTAGATTCTACATATAAGTGATATTGTATGGTATTTGTCTTTCTCTTTCTGACTTACTTCGCTTAGCATGATAATCTCTAGCTCCGTCCATGTTGCTGCAAATGGCATTATCTCATTCATTTTCACTTTTTTCTTTTTAGCTCCAGGAAAACTAGTACATGTATGGCAATAGCAAGTAGTAGCTTTTAATATATTAAATAGTAACTATTGCTTCTCCTATTATCATTGTTCAAAAAAAATCAGTAAATCACTCTTTTGAAAAGTTAGGTGCTTATCTTTTTAGAGTAAGTTCTGAATTATACTATTAACTAATTAGGAGAGAAAGTTTTAAAATTGTCTAGGAGAGAAAATGAAACATGTTGGATATGCAGTAGAATATGGATTAAGAACCTGGATTCTAGATTTGAATCTGAGTTCCAGTGCTTACTATGTGTGTGACATTGGGAAAATCATTTCATCCTTCTTCATCCATCTATAAAATTTGGCTAAGGGTGGTTCCTAGCTCATAGAGTTATTAGGAGTAAATGTAACTTTCTCAGCCAAGTCCCTTGTATATGTAATTGTCCAATAAATGTTGTGTTATCTCTTTTTTGTGCACTGATATTTCAGTGGAACTTGTATATTAGTTTATCCCTTTTTGTGAAACTGGAAGTTCAATAGTGGTAGCTTGAATTCATTGCTCAGAAAGTGAGGTGTTTGCTAAAGGTAGATGCCACTGCTGCCTTCTTAAACTTTGACGGTGTATTTACAGGCAGTGGGCAAAGACCCCAGTTTCCATGTTTCTCTGTAAATACTGGACAGGTGGCAACCTTCTTGCTTTCATTAAAGTGTTTGCCCACTTGAGATAAATTACCTCTTCCAGGTATCCAAATGGTGTGCCTGCAAGAGATCATTTACCTCAAACAGGGGAGAATGTTACTTCCACTGAAGGGCTGGGATATCAATCATTATAGGAGTGGACTAAGGAACCCTACAGATAGCTGAGCATTTTTATATGACTTGTTCAGACTGAATTTCTCGAGATAGAAACAATTGTGCTGATTTGCTTTGAAATATCTCTGAACAAATACAGGAGTAGATGGTTATGAGTAGAATGTTCATCCATTTTCTTACACATTTACGCACTTCAATTATAATTGAATTTTAATTATCTAGAGGATAGATGACTCAAATATACATGCTCCTGCTATTACTACTCACAGCTTTCTTTCATCGTATACTTTGAGTTAACTTTGTAGAGGTCATAGCAGCTCTTCCAGGTAAAACTCAGAAATCTAGGTTGTATTCGGCACAACACTGAGGTTTCATATTAGGAAGTTCAAAGCAGTAAGTAAAGATACTTGTACTAATAAGTAGTTATTAGTATATATTTGAAAGCTTAAAGGCTTTAGTGAATCCTAACAAAGAATAAAAAGAGATGTGTTACTCCACGTTTGCTCGTCGACCAGCAGCATCAGCATTAACTGTGGGGTGTTAGAAATGCACAGTCTCAGACTCCATTCCAGAGCTATTCAGCCAGAATCTGCATTTTAACAAGATGATTTATAACCACAGTAAAGTGTGAGGAGAAGTAATTTAGAGAATTTTGTTATACACATAATTTCACTCATATCTGAAATTGAAATAAGTACAATCTGACCATGGATCATTTTTAGTATTTGAGCTATTAGTGTCTATTTTGAGCCACATTTAACTTACTGACTTTTGTGACTTTTAAAATTATTATTCTTGCATTTTCCCATATTTTTTCAAACACTTTATTCTGAGAATTTTCAAACATGGAAAATGTGAAAGAAGTTTTGTTTTCTAAATTAAAATTTATTTGCCTATCATTCTTAAGAACAATTTTTGAATGAATAATTTATCCTTGGAAGTGTTCATGACTGTGTAAAATTCCAGTGTCACAATTTTCATAGAATACATTTATTTGTTAAAATAATATACAAAATCAAAATTATTTTAAGAAACATATATGAGGCTTTAACATATTTTGCAACTTATAGGCAGTTTGTAGAAAACTTTTAAGACCCTTTTCTTAGAAGATTTAGTTGAATATCCAGATACTGTCTAACAAAACGACACAATTATTTTTTAAGATTTTTGTAAAAGAAAAAAAGAAAAAATTTCCTCTCAGATCTATTCTAAAATAATACATGTGTATTTAAAAATATTTTAAACCTCCACCTTGTTCCAGAAAAAAAATTATGGCAGCTTACAGGTATTTGTAAAATATCACTGTAAGACAGCTCTTGTAATCTCCCTGAGAGTATGATTAATATTTGTGTCTACTTCTTTCAAGTTGTTTTGTGTGTATTTCAATATGACTGGGTCAATTCTATGTACCATTTTTCATTGTTCTTTTTCTCGCACTTATTTTAAATGGCTATAATAATCGTACCATCTCATTGGCTATTGTAATGGTTTAAACGAGTTATTGCATGTTGGCAGTGCTTGGTTTGTCACATATCTTTGTAAAAGCAGCAGTATTGTTCCTCATTTCCTACTCTTTAGCTCGGTATACAAGACCTTTCTTGATCTGATTCTCATTTATTTGTATAGTCTCACCTCCCTGTACTCTCACTGATAAAACTACAGTTTAGCTAAACTGAGCTGCATGTTGTTCCGCAGATAGGAGACGCTCTCTTATTTCTCCAAACATACGGAGCAAACCATTAATACTTTTTTTGCTACTAAACCCTAAGAGGAATTTATTACATGGATTATCATATTGAAAATATTGAATAACATTCACAGTTTATATCTTTTTTTTTTTTTTGCGATACGCGGGCCTCCCACCGCTGCGGCCCCTCTCGCCGCAGAGCACAGGCTCCGGACGCGCAAGCCCAGCAACCATGGCCCACGGGCCCAGCCGCTCCGCGGCACGGGAGATCCCCCTGGACCGGGGCACGAACCCACGCCCCCCGCATCGGCAAGCGGACCCCCAACCACTGCGCCAACAGGGAAGCCCCACAGTTTATATCTTTAAAGGCTACTTCATAGAAGATGCAGAAGTTTTTTTCTTGTTAGTGTTGCTTATGTTTTTCTTCAGTGAAAACTGAGAGCGTATTATATTATGGTTCTCTGAGTAGAGTAGTCCAGGTATGCAGCTTTCTTATTATTTAAGTTGACGGAGAAGTAGAGGCTGAAGGATATAGTTTTATGATTGTGTAGTGTATTCCTTAGATAAGGGAGCTCTTAATCTGGGGTTCATAGAACCCTTCTCAAAATGGTCCATGAATAGAATTCAGAGGGGGAGCATCTGTAGACTTGGATGGAAAATAATTGTCTTGTTTCACTAACCATTAATGAACATTTCCTTCAATTATGAATGGTGATGACAGACCATGATAATATTAGCAGCATGGTGACTTATTTACTAATAGAAATTACAGATATTTTCAAGTTGTAATACAGTTGTTGCAGCTATCTTCAGATATTGTTTATGCTCATCTTTGATGATCAGTAATCATGAGACTCATCACATACATGGTATGTAATCACAGTCTTCTATGTACAGATGGATGCTGGTGCAATGTAGCTGGCCATGTATCAGGACGATTGTACACCTAGTAGTTGTTCATCCATCCAGTTGAGCTTCTATATTCTTCATGTCTATGTTGCTTTCCAGTATTCCCTAAGTACAAAATTCTGTGATTTCTTTGAAAGTGCAACCTGCAAGCACCTGGAAACACTTTAGAACTCTTTCAAAAGTGCTACTTACGTTCCTTCTATCTTCATAACATCAAATTTGAACCATAGATTCACAATCGTTTTTCTTTCTTATATAAACGTATTGAATAAGTTGACCTAGCCAAAGATGAACTCACTGACCTTTGAACAAAAAACTTTCCACAATAGGTCTTCTTTTTTTTTTAATTTTACTTTTTTTTTTGCGGTACGCGGGCCTCTCACTGTTGTGGCCTCTCCCGTTGCGGAGCCCGGACGCGCAGGCTCAGCGGCCGTGGCTCACAGGCCCAGCCGCTCTGCAGCATGTGGGATCTTCCCAGACCGGGGCACAAACCCATGTCCCCTGCATTGGCAGGTGGACTCTCAACCACTGTGCCACCAGGGAAGCCCTATGCTATGTCTTTTAAAAAAATTTCAGTCTGTATTTTAAATGTATTGTCTTATGCATAATATATTTATAATAAAACAAAATAGTTTGAAAACTGCATTTTAATAAAATTTGCTTCCTTTGTAACCCTACATATTTTGACTTAACATGTTTAAAAGTATTATGCTAAGAAGGCGATCCATAGGTTTTACTAGGCTATCGAGGGTATACACGGGACAAAAAATGAGCAAGAACCCCTGCTTTTTTTAAAAAAACCGGATACTATTTATTTATTTATTTATTTATGGCTGTGTTGGTTCTTTGTTGCTGCATGCAGGCTTTTCTCTAGTTACAGTGATCAGGGGCTACTCTTCCTTGTGGTGCGCAGGCTTCTCATTGTGGTGGCTTCTCTTGTTGTGGAGCATGGGCTCCAGGCACACGGGCTTCAGTAGTTGTGGCACGTGGCCTCTAGAGTGCAGGTTCAGTAGTTGTGGCGCATGGGCTTAGTTGCTCCGCGGCATGTGGGATTTTTCCCGGACCAGGGTTCGAATCCGTATCCCCTGCATTGGCAGGTGGATTCTTAACCACTGCACCACCAGGGAAGTCCAAGAACCCCTGCTTTTGATAATCATTCCCCTAAATACCATTTGTCTAAGTCAAGATATGTTTTTGAGTAGTTCTATTATTGGGCATTTGTACCTATAGTATTATTTATAAATAACGCTGATAGAAACAGGAGCTACTGATTCTTAATCAGTGTTATAGGTCTCCTCTCCACATTGCCTAACACAGTGCCTTCATGCATATGAGTTGCCCTATAGCTAGCTGTTTAATGAATGAATGAGGAAGACAGTATACAGTGCTTTTTAAAATAGTTTTGTTATTTCTGGAAAAGTGTTTATGCTTTTTAAAAATTATCTAGAGGATAATTAAATTTATGCTTGGTATAAAAACTTCACACAGTATAGAAACCTGCACAGAAGAAATAAAAATCACCCAAAAGGCCATCCCCAATCATTCTTAACACTTTAATGATTTCTACAAATCTCCCAGACATGTGTACCAACAGGTATACATACAAACACACCCAGTTTTATATGAGGGAGTCATACAATCATGCCTCATCATAATTTTGTTTCTACTCACTGGATAATAAATGTCTTTCCATGTCAATAAGGTAGGTGTACATCATTAATTGTATTTGATAATATACTATTTCATTGTTTACATAGTTTACTCTGAAAATTCCCTGTTGATGGATATTGGCATTTTTTCATATTTTTTTACTATTTTAATTAATATTATAATAAACTATGCTGTAATTAACATGTTTGTACATAAAATCATTTTATACTTGTGCACTTATTTCCTTGGCTAAACTCCTCAGAAATGAGTTTGCATATTTTACGTTTGGAAAGTATTGCCAGTCTGCCTTTTGTAAAAGTTGCTTTGTATTACACTCCTATGAACACTACTGAGAGTTCTGGCTTTCTCATAATGCCTTTGGTACATGAAGTTTTAACAGTCTTTCTTATTTTTATCAATTTGAAAGGCAAAAGAAACTATGTCATTCCTTATTTGTAATTTTGACTGATTGCAAATCTTTTCATTTGTTCTATACCCATTCATATTCTTTTACACATTATCTCATTATGTTCATATATGGGTGTGTGTTTGTTTCTTATAGAATTATAAGAACTCCTTGTGTATCACACATATTAGCACTTTGCCGTATAGTGTAAATAATTTTTCCAGTTTGTATTTTAATTTTGTTTGTGTATTTTTGTATGGTTAACATTATTAATCATTTACTTTATGGTTTTTCTTTTGGTGATTTATTTAGAAAGGCTAGCCTCACCGCAGGTGGTGTTGCTCATATTTTAGTCTAGTATTTTTGATTTTTACATTAAATCTTGGATTTTATCTGGAATTATTTTCAGAGAAGTAGTGAGGAAATTAATAATATTTATTTGTGTATGGATGACCAGCTAGCCCCAATACGTTTTAATTCCATCATCTGTCTTTTACCTAGTGAATTAAGATATGCCATTTAGTATATATTTATTATACGTACTTGGATCTATTTCCCGTCTCTCCAGTCAATTCCATTAGTCTTCCTGTCTCTTCTGGTATTGGTATCATACTGCCCTTTTCATGTGTATTTCTTGAAGTTTTAAAATATGGTAAGACATTCTCTTATTACTTTTTGAAAATAGTATTTTGGGCTTTTTTTCATAGTATTTTTAGTTTCATCTTTAGATAGAACACAGTTTTGAATCTTACCTTAATGATTGGCTCCCAAGTTTGAAAACTGATTCATATTTTCAAATTACAGCTCTTTGAAAACAGGCATTTTTTTGCTCAGAAGAGTGCTCTAAGATTGTGATGTGTTGGGGTCACTTGAAAGGAGTTATACATGAAAGGGATAATAGTGAAAGATGCTCCTGGAAAAGTAAGCAGGGATCAGATCATGTAGGACCTTATGAGCCATGTTTAAGCTTAGAGTTTGACATTTATTCCCAGATCTGAAGAGACTCACTGAAACTTAAGCAGGGGTTGTGACAGGATCCTATTTGTGTTTTAGAAGTCATTTTTTCTACGGTGGAGGATGGATTGAAGAGGGGAAATGACTAGAGAAGAGTAGGGAGACCCTTGTAAGAACATAGGTGAGACAATGCCATGATTACAGAAAAAATTGAATAGCTGGTAGAAATGTGATGTGATTGGATGTGAGGGAGATGGCAAGAAAGATGGAGGTGTCAAAGATGAGAAAATGTTCCCAACTGTCTAGAACTGAGTTGAATTTTAATGCAGTTAACATTACTCATGATTAACATTTCTAACATTATTATTACCATTAGGCATTATTATTATTATTATATTCATGACTCATATTATTATTAAATTAAATAATGACATATTTACATACATATTAATTAAATAATTACTCACTATTCCCTTTTTTTCATTAAAGGCATGTTTCTCAATCTGAGTGTGAGGATTCCATTTTAATAAGAAATCACATTGTAGACTGCTCTTCCCACACGATAGTTGTATTTTTAGCAGCAGTTGACTTCTGCAATGTTTCGAAGGACTTTTAATTTTATTACTAACAACATCATAAGCATATATTATTCATGCTACATATTTTTTTAGGGCTAAATAAAGGTCAAATGGCAATACTGCAGTTGAGAGTGGTGGAACTCTTATAATAACCTTTCAACCTCCCCTCCCCCCTGCCTCAAAATCTGTAATTCACAGGTTTAGAACTACTGGTGGAAACAATTCTCTGTGAATTTGTTTTGAAGATTTTAACCTCAGATGTGCACTATTGCCCCTTCTATTGGAAAAGGTAGTTGCAGAACATAGAGTCCTCTTCCTTCTTGAAAGATATGCTATTAGATAGGGGAAAAGTGATTAACAAATGTATTTAGCATAAACAAGAATTTGTTAAATGTAACAAGTCAAACATTTTAACTAGTCTAGACAAGTTTAGACATGAGGAATTTTAGTGACATTGTTTCTCTTCTGTATCATTATACAAATAATTCTACAACTATGTCACTAGAGGATTTTTTTGTTTCTTCATTTATTTAATATTGAATTAATTGTACTCTATACTGTATAATGTGAAGTATATCGTAAAAATACTTCTTATTCATCAAAGCATAAAATTATGCTTTGTGCTCTTTCTGTAATTCATTGAGAGTAGCAGTCAGTAACTTAGAATGTATGCCTCTTTCCCACTTGTTAAAAATTCAAAGGAATGCCTTATGGAATTATACTGCCACTTAATTTCACCTCTCAGAGTGGTTAGTGTCTACACAACACATTGCTATGATATAGTAAAAAACCACTATTCATTAAAATTTAATTATAGTTGATTTTTGCTTCTAAAGGCTCTTTATCTGTGAAAACTATTATTTTTGTGTTCCTGAAAATTTTCTAGAACAATGAGCTTTTATCTAGCTTCCGTGAGATGTTTTTTTCTGACATAGAAAACCACTGATGGTTTATTGGCGTTGACCTTCTCAGTCAGTGCTGCTCTTCAGTTTCAAACCATGTGTTCTTAGAATTGTGGAACATTTTTCTCTT
Organism: Phocoena sinus; assembly: GCF_008692025.1. Classification (NCBI taxonomy): domain Eukaryota; kingdom Metazoa; phylum Chordata; class Mammalia; order Artiodactyla; family Phocoenidae; genus Phocoena; species Phocoena sinus. Next base: position 65,612,018 of record NC_045768.1, read on the forward strand.
GCATAAAACTGGCCAAATATGCTTTTTGTGCTTATGATATAAAGACAAGATTTAAACTAACTCCCAACAGCAGAGGTTCTTGAAATGTAGAATGGTATACTGCATAATTTAAAGAGTCTCTCCGTGTTCATCATTTTACATGGATAGTATTGTAACACAAGTAATGACAGATTAAGACATGCCTAGCAGAGGGAAAACTAAATTACACGACTTTTATTAAGGCATAAATAAACCTATTAACCATTATTTGGAATACCAATTAGTAGAAAGAACACTGACAATTTTATTTATCAACATTAAATACAGTTATTAATTACAGACCTGATGAATCCAGCAGTAAGCAGGCCATGTTGGATATGCTGGGACCTTAAGTCCATTATATGAGAGGGATGATAACCAAAATCCTACGGGGAAATGAGTAATTGTAGTTGTAAAATGTTAATTGCCTTGGAATAAGGCAAGTTATATTTTCTTGTCTGAGAATATAAATAGTGTGACATTAAAGTAATAAGCTTCAGTAGTTGTAAATAGAAAATGAATTTGTTAGGTTTTAAAACAAAGAAAGGAGTGATGATGATTTTTTAGTGTCATAGTGTTCAATATGAATGACATACTGTAAATACATGCAGATTTTCTTTAGATACATTATTTAGTAGGTGGGCTATTTCTTACATAGTGAAAGTTGATATAGGCAGGGACTTCTTGAATGGATTTCTACAGGTGGATGGGAATGATATAACTGAGAAAATATTTTCATTGTGTTGTGACTGGCAGTGTTGTGAAATGAACAAGAGACAATTCTTATTTTTCTGTGCTTTTTTTCTTTTTCTTTGAAGATCCAAATTCCAGAATTTGTGGACATTTGCTTATAGGAGCAGCCAAGAGTTCTTTTGCAAAACTCATGGATAAAATTAATCTGGCAATGGACAGTATACCTTTGCACAGGAACAGGAGTATTAGATATGTGGTAGAAGATTCCCTGGTTCAGAGGCTGGCCCGTGGACTTCATAAAGTAAACACACTGGCCCTGAAATACGGTCTACGTGGCCACGTGCCCATTTTGGTATGTATGCAATTTCATTAAATAGGGATTTTAGGACTTGTAAATTTAATTCCGAATCAAATTTATTTGTAGTTTATATTAGTTGTACACGAGTGTAGGTAGATTTCTTTTAGATTTCATGTAATAGTTTAATATGATAAATAAAAGAACTTCCAAATAAGTATCCATAATATCAAAGTACAAAAGTTCTGGCATGAGTTCTGAATTAACTGTTCTGTACGAGTATACTGCAACAGAATTGTGTGAGACATAAACAATTATCTTTTCTGTTTTCTAGCCATCTAGATTATTTCTTTTCTTCATTTTTCATTTCATATAAGGCAAATTATTGGTCACATAAAAAAATAAAGCCTTCATTTTAAGTTTTAGTAAGAGCTGGTATTGTTTTCTGTATAACCTAAGTTACATTTAATTTGGTAAAATGACCATTGCTATGGACTTACTAGTAAATCTGAAGTGACTTTTTGTAAAATTGCTCTTATTTGACAATAGAAAAGCACAGCATCATTACAGAAGCAAATATTTGGATTTACACAAAGACTGCACACAGCAGAAGTGGAGCGCCGCTCACTACGCTTAGAGGTCACAGAACTGAAACGAAATGTGAATGAACTGAAGAAGGAGCTTGACAAAACCCAGGGTCTTCAGATGCAGTTGAATGAAGTTAAGCAGTCAGTAAGTATATATGATTTAAAAACTATGGCTTTGGTGAGCTCTCCTCTGATATAAAATATGTATGATATACATATGTATATAAAATATCACAGGGCAAATATATATGTTTGTTTTCCTTAACTTTTTATTATGTTTCCTTTTTCAAACAATCAAATCCCATTAATAGAATTTCTTTTTCTTTAGAAAAATTCCCTTCTAAAATTCCCCAACAGTAATGTATTATACATTTCAAATTTGCTAAGAGACTAGAACTTAAATGTTCTCACCACAAAAAAGAAGTAATAATTAATGTGACTTAATAGAGCTAGCTAGGGCTGCAGTGGAAATTGTTTTGCAAGTTAGAAGTGTATCAAATGAATACATTGTACATCTTAAACTTAAGCAGTGTTGTGTGTCAATTAAATAAAAAGCACAGCATCATTAAAATCATCTCAAAAAACATTGAAAAAAAAGATTTATTCCTGATGCTTAAAGGAGTACTGATTGTGTCAGCAGAGCTTATAGCCCTGTTAAAATGTATACTGTGACTGAAAGTATAGAAAATGATTAAGCTGTAGTTAGGATGGTTAACTGCTATGGCAAATAAACTTTGGTTGAGTAACTGGCTCGCAGCAAGAGCAAAGAACGTGTTCCAAGAAATGTTTAGTGTGAATTTCTTCCACTGAAGTGTAGAAATAAAAATAGGATTAATTGAAATAATAATTGAAGGAATGATGTATGTAATTTTTATATTTGACATCCAATTATGTAGTATAAAGTTATAAAGTGATGATTTCTAACATTTAATGATCATGTTGAACATGTATTAGGCACTGCCCCTAAGCACTTTGAGGTGTTGCTTCATTTAGTCCTCTCATATCAATAATAATTCAATAATATTATTATCCATTGTTTTTTTTTTTTAACAGATGAGGAAATGTAGGGCACAGAACAGCTAAGTAACTTGCCGAAAGTCACTCAGTTAGTATGTGGAAATGACAGGATTTGAACCTCGGTATTCTGACTCCAAAACGCAAACTTATAACCACTTCACTAAAGTGTTTAATGTTCATATCCAGCTATGTTAATAAAGGATCGTTTTACTAAAAACAGAATAGATGGGAAAATGATGCTGTTTTCCTCTTTAAAAATCAGGGGGTGTGCCTGCAACCATCATCTTTCATTTATTTCAGGCAAAGTATACAGGAGGCAAACAAAATAGCTTCTTATAGTTCATCTAAAATTGTAACATAAAGGGACACATCCTGCCCACCAAAAGTGATTTAGTACCTGCACTGTTTTGGAATATCATGTTCATCTACTGACAGGTGTTCTTTAATAGCTAACTCCCATGATCATCTACTGACAGTTGTACTTTAATAGCTAGCTCCCATGATCTTTTTATTGTTTTTGGTTTATTAGCTCCATACAACTGCTTTCACACACTATCTCTTTCTTATTCTGCATTGCTGTACTTGTTTGACCCTATTTAGTCACAGAAGAGTGAACAGAATTGCGCCAGTCTCTGGGAGGGATATATGGACAAGAGAAAGGCTAACATTAGCTAAGTTTTTAGGTAAAGGAGAAATTTTGGAAGAGTGGGAAGAAGTCCTGCAAAATGACGGGGATCTTCATTTATAGAGGCCAAGTAGATTGCAAAGAACAGAATGTTCTGATGGCAAGGAGTGGTAATTTAAAACGGAATAACAAGTAAAAGGTAGAAGAAGTACAGAAATACTTGTTCACAAGACCCAGAGAAGTGCTGTGCCATTAGCGAATAGAGGGATGTTAAAAAGTTGACACCTCAAATTCTTTTCAACAGTGGGAAAGTTATCAGTCTTAAATAGATTTATATACACTTAGTGTGATTAAGAGACCTGCATGGTTTCCTTTAGTTTTCCACATATATTTCTCAGGTTACCTACCATTTGTGAAACATTTCTGTTCTTTGTACCTCAAGATCAAGGTGTCTCTTGCCATTTGTTGTAACTAATTTTTGTTTGTTTAAGAGTTTTGCACAGGAGATAATACAAGTATGTCCTGTCCTGGATTCCATACCCCTTAAGAGATGGCCCCTCTCTAGAACTGTCAGTTATTCCAGAGCAGATGCAGTCATGATATTGTAAAAGTTGTGCAGAGTTTTATTGGCAGGTGTTTATATATGAATAGATATTCTTTTATTCAGCAAATACCTACTGAGAAGCTACTGAATGCCAGGCACTCCTCTGTGTGATGGGTGAGCAAGCTGAAGGAGGTCTCTGCCCTGTGGAGCTCACATCCTTAAATGTGTGGTTGGTGGAAGGGTGCGGACAGGCAGTAAAAAAGTGAACAACTACCTAAGGTGAATTTAGATAATGATAATGGCTGTGAAGAAAATACAAGAAGATGGCAATAGCGTGAGTGGTGGTGGGAGTGAGAGAGGTATGGTGTGGTAAGGACTCTCCAAGGAGAGGGTAGTTTGACCAGGGAAACCTGAATGGTGACATACACTGAACACAGACTTTCAGGTAATCCTTTAAAAGCATTTGAACTTGTTAAAAGCTTTAATTCCCACATCGTTATCTTTATAAAAAGTGCTCATGTATCAAGATTTAAACCGAGCGTTATGGATTTACTTAGAACATGAATATTTCCTGAGATTTTATTTGACTAAAAATTATAAATTTGGGAGTATAGCTGTTGTGCTTTAAAAATCAGAGTGATCTGGGACTTCCCTGGTGGTCCAGTGGTTAAGCCTCCACGCTTCTACTACAGGGGGCATGGGTTCGATCCTTGGTTGGGGAACTGCATGTTGCATGGCACGGCCAGAGTGCTGTTTTTTATCTTGACTTAGGAAATTAAGAAAAATGAATTGTACTTTTGTCATATATCAGATATTTTAAAATGTTTGTATTCTCTTTATGTTAGCAAATAGAGTTCTGAAGATTAAATGATACAACAATGCAGTTAGCTTATAATTAAAATTTCTTTCTTTGTTCAGAAATTGATCACCCATGAGAAGTTTGCAAGTGCATGTGAAGAATTGAATAATGCGTTACTACGGGAACAGCAGGCTCAAATGCTATTGAATGAGCAGGCACAGCAACTACAGGAGTTGAATTATAGGCTTGAATTACATTCCAGTGAGGAAGCTGACAAAAACCAAACTCTTGGAGAAGCTGTTAAGGTAGAAAACATCCCTCGCATAAGGGTTTATTTCTTCCAGGTTTGGGTCTTTGAGGGAATCATGTACATGTCTTGAACAGGGAAGAAATCCCAAGATATGAAATTTTATTCTGTAAGAACTTATAAGGATGGGACTTCCCTGGTGGCGCAGTGGTTAAGAATCAACCTGCCAATGCAGGGGACATGGGTTCGAGCCCTGGTCTGGGAAGATCCCACATGCTGCGGAGCAGCTAAGCCCGTGAGCCACAACTACTGAGCCCACGTGCGACAACTACTGAAGCCCGTGCTCCTAGAGCCCATGCTCCACAACAAGAGAAGCCACCACAATGAGAAGCCTGTGCACCACAACGAAGAGTAGTCCCCGCTCGCTGCACCTAGAGAAAGCCCGCGCTCAGCAACGCAGACCCAATGCAGCCAAAAATTAAATAAATAAATTTATTTATTTAAAAAAAAAAAGAACTTATAAGGATGCAATGAAACATGGTTCTGGGACCTCAATTCCAAGCTTGATTCACGTGTATTGAAGACGTAGAAGTAGGCTTTGCCGGTTGGAAACCAAGTAGAGATTTTGTTTTTGTTTTTGTTTTTTGCGGTACGCGGGCCTCTCACAGTTGTGGCCTCTCCCGTTGCGGAGCACAGGCTCTGGATGCGCAGGCTCAGTGGCCATGGCTCAACGGGCCCAGCCGCTCCGCGGCGTGTGGGATCTTCCCGGACCGGGGCACGAACCCGTGTCCCCTGCATCGGCAGGCGGACTCTCAACCCCTGCGCCACCAGGGAAACCCCCAAGTAGAGATTTTTCCAGTAATAATTTTATTCTTTGTTTCACTTATCTTCATTTTTTCCTGTCCTTAGTTCTTTTCTTTTTCTTGTTTTATGCCCTCCAAACATTGAAAATCCACATGTCTTTTGGATGTGAAAGGTTTTGGGTCTAGGTATCTCTGATTCTTATATTAAGTGTTTGAGGAGGGGGCGGTTAGAAAGAGTTGGTCTCCCTGTCATTTATTTGTGGGAAAGGTGTTTAGAAGGGAAAAAAGAAGTTACAATAAAATAATTGTCATTTAGAAAACTTCATTAATGGATTTAGGACTACGATACCTTTTGGAAATGTTGGCTATAAAATGTAATAGAATTATAGATTATGATTATAGTATGTGTAAAATTTTTACTAGTGAGGTTATACACACTGGAATGGAACAACGAATTCCAGGAAAACCAACATGATGTAACACAGCCTATATAGTAGGTATCATGTAGCATACCTAATACAGTAAACAACTCCGAGTTGGTATATAATTTATTATAAAAATAATATATATTTATTCAATACTAATACAAATGCTAATAATAAAAGTCAAAATTTGTCGAGAGCTTACTGTTTGCCAAGCACTGTGCTAAATACTTTCTAAATACTTATCTCATATAATCCTCACACAAACTCTATGGGATTATTCTCATTTCATAGAAGAGAAAACTGAGATGCAGAGAGGCACATAACTTGCACAACCATTAGTAAGTTACAAATCTAGGGAATCAGATTTTATATCTGCCTTCCTAATCACGACATTAACTATATTACTGATGGACAGCATACACAGGCCAAGCTCTGTGCTGCGGTCTCTACGTGAATTGTTTTGTTTCATTCTTAAACTACCGCTATGGAATTGGTACTATTATTGTTCTTACTCCTTTCTATGAAATTGAGAGAGTTCAGTGGACTTGCTCAGGGTCTCCTCGCCTGTAAATGTTGAAACCGGGATTTAGTTTTTTAAAAAATGTATTAAAAATCATTAACCGAAGTTCTTAGGTTAATTAGGTAGATTTAGATTTATTTCAGTTTCCTTTTCTTTATTATTTTTTTCTTTTTTGCTATTATAAGTAATTCTAAGATAAGCAGCCCTGTCGCAAAATCTTTATACACATATTGCAATTAGTTCCTCAGGATTAATTCCTAGGTAAAGAATTACTAGGTCTATAGCCACATGTTTTAAAGTGTAAATATTATCAACTGGCCTACAGCAGATTTTTACATTCTCTCCTAAAATGCATGAGAATTTCACTTTTTACCCAAGCTGGCTATTACTATTAAAATTTTTTTTGGCCAATTTGATCAATATATCATTGTTACTTGAATTTTATTTCTTTGATTGCTAGTCAGGTTGATCATTTTTATTATTATATTGGTCACTAGACAACATTTTTATGCTTCATGTCCCATTAATAGATAAAGTAGGGACTTCCTGGGTGGCGCAGTGGTTGGGAGTCCGCCTGCAGATGCGGGGGACACGGGTTTGATCCCTGGTCTGGGAGGATCCCACATGCCGTGGAGCGGCTGGGCCCATGCGCTGCCAACTACTGGACCTGCGCTCTAGAGCTCACTAGCCCCAACTACTGAGCCCACATGCTGCAACTACTGAAGCCCAAGTACCTGGAGCCCGTGCTCTGCGGCGGGAGAGGCCACCACAGTGAGAAGCCCACACACAGTAGCGAAGACCCAGTGCAGCCAAAGATAAATAAATAAATAAAAAAAAAAATAAAGTAATTAGCCATGCTTTGAAAAAGCATTTAATTCATATTAGAGTCTTTTCTTTTCGAAATAGCATGTAGTTGAGTTTAGGTATAGTATCTATCAGCAGATAAAAAAGCTGTTCATATTAATTTCTTTAAAATGTGAGTAGCTTAAATATTGTTGTCAGGAGTGGAGAATTGTTTAATTACTATCTCTTAGTTAGAACTAGCAGGTAATGTGAAAATGCTCTCTTGTGGGCAGCAGTGTGGTTCAGTGGAAAAAGCACTGGCCTTGGAACAAGTATTTTCAAATTGAAATCCCAGTACTGTCACTTGGACAAATAACCTTTCTGAGCCTCAGTTTCCTCTTCTGCAAAATTAGGCATCATAATACTTAAAGCTACCGAATTTTTATGAGAATTAATTAAGATACTGTTTGAAAAGTAAGTATATGTTTGATGAATATTCTTTTGTGCTTTTCAATAATACTTAAACAAATAGTTTTTTTGTGTGTCCTTTGTATAACTTCTTTTAAAAACTAAACTGTATTGCTGCTGCTTCTGTATAAAAATAAAATAAGATCAGGAATAGAATATATGGAAAATACAAAAGAGAAAACAAGTTATTCATAACTTATCTAACAACACCACTGTTTACATTTTGGGGTTTTGGTCTCAGCTCAGTAGTGTCTAAGTAGAAACTAAGATGAAATTTTCTCTGGAAGGAAGCTTGCCTAATTACGTTTCTTCAAGAGCTTCTGCAAGCTAAACTCAACCAAGTAACCGGCCTGTGAATAAAGAGACACATTAATCTTATACACGTTGCTAAACTTCTTTGTAAATTCTAATAATACTTTATCTGTACTTTCTAGGGTTTTCTATGTAGACCATCATATTATTTCTTCTATAGTACCAGTTTTGTTTCTCCTTTCCAAATCTTAATCCTTTAATTTACTTTCCCTTCCTTATTGTAATGGCTAAGATACAATGCTGAATAGAAGTAGAGACAACAGCCATCCTTGTCTTGTTCTCAATCTTAACAAGAATTTTTCTAACATTTCTCCATTAAGAAGGAAGTTTGGTATAGGTTGCTATAAATTGCTATAAGTTGATAATCCTTATCGGGTTAAGGGAGTTATCTTCCTAGATTATGCACAATTTAAAAAATCATAAATGGATGTTGGATATTATCAATACATTTTTATGCATCTACTGAGATAATCATATGATTTTTCTCTCTTATTCTGTTAGCAAGTTGAAATATATCAGGAATTGGCAAACTATGGCCCATAGCCTGTGTTTATATGGCTTGTGAGCTGATAATTGTTTTTACGTGTTTAAAGGATCATAAACAATGAAAAATCAAACAAAACCAAAGAAGAAGAAGTGACAGACTGCATGTGACATACAAAGGCTAAAATATTTCCTCTCTAAAGTTTGCTGACCCTTGAATTATTACATTATTAAGTATTCTAATGTTAAGCCAGCGTTGCATTCCTGAAATAAACCCAACTTGGTTGTGGTGACATTTTTTTAAATACTTTGCTGTGCTCAGTTTTAAATTTTTCACCTATGGCTTTTAAATCTGTGTTCCTAATCGTAATCATCTTGTAATTTATCTCTCTCATACTGTCCTTGTCACTTTTTGGTATCAAGGTTTTGCTATCATGAAAGGACTTCTCACTCCAAACATGTGGAGTAGAAACTGGATAAAATATAACAAATGAATTGTGGGGTATATAGCCAAGCTTAAAACAAAGTGAGAAAAATGCTCATGTACTAGAAATAAAAAGGATATCTAAAAGCAAATGGTGAGAGGAGGTAAAGTCTAAATGGCTCATTGGGCTGTGCAAATCTATTTGGAGGCTGAAGTTGATAATCATAACGTTAGGGAAATCTAGGCTTCAAGCCCTATGGACTAGAAAAGAGCTGCCTGTGTGAACCTTAGGATCTGGAAGGGCTGCCCTACTATGAAAATGTGGCCTAGAAAGCCCCTACCTACCAGCTACAGGGAATTTGATATTTACTCTGGATACGGAGTAGGAAAAAAGTCACAAAGAAATTGGAACCCCAGGCTGTGCTACACGTGGATGTAGGTTCTTAGTTTATGCTACTTTTATGTCCAAGGATTTAGCTGAGAAATTATCTTCAAAATGGTCCAATCCTTGTAGAACCAGCGTGACCTTTTAGAGGTAAACTTGAAAATATTCAGTGAGGAATGCTTCTGTAGCTCACAGAACACACAAAAGACTTGTATGCAAAATTCAATATTACAAAACATGTAAAGAAATGAGTTGCACATCAATTGAGAACATTTACATCTGAGGTGGTAGGAATACTTAAAGTACTGGCAGGTGCTTTAAAAGATACTTGAAGTGTTTTTTAAATGTTCTAATAAGGTATGGGTAGATATAAGACAAGAAGTGAAAATATAATCATTGAAATTAAAAACTCAGTGAACGATTTGAACGTTGGGTAGACATTAGTGAAAAGATACTAGCGAATTGAAAGTTAGCTGAGGAAAAAATATATTAATCCATGGCTCAGTGCATTTTGACAAAGGTATACATATGTCTAAGTACCACCAGAGTCAAGATATAGGACATTTTTTTATCCCCCAAATTTTCCTTGTACTTCTTTCCACTCAATTCCCTTTTTTTTTTTTTTTTTTAACACTCTCCCTGCTCTATCCTGGCAGCCACTTATCCAGTATCACTTTAGATTAGATTTACTTTTACTAGGGTTTCACATAAATGGAATCAGACAATATGTACTATTTGTATCTGACTTCTTTCATTTGGGGTAGCATTTTTGAGATTCATCTATGTTGTTTCTTTTTATCATTGAATACTATTCCATTACGTGGATATACACCAATTTGAATTTATCCATTCACCTGTTGATAGATATTTAGATTGTTTTCATTTAGGGCTATTATGAACAAAGCTGCTAAGAACATTCTTGTACAAATCCCTATGTGGACACATGTTTTGACTACTCTTGGGTAATACCTAGGAGTAGAAATTCTGGGTTGTATGGTAAGAGTACGTTTAAAATTTTAAGAAATTGCCAAAGTCTTTTTCCAAAAGGGCTGCACGATTTTGCATTTCCAATAGCAGTGGAATATGAGTTCCATCAGCTTCGTATCCTGGCGAGTACTTGGCACTGTCAGTCTTTTTAAGTTTATCTGTTATAGTGGGTGAGTAGTGGTATGTTTTTTGGTTTTATTTTGCATTTCACTGATGACTAATGATGTTAAGCGTCTTTTAGTATACTTATTAGTCATTCATATGTCTTCCTTGTGAAATATATGTTCCAGTCATTTGATATTTTAAACTTTGGGTTGTTTGTTTTCTTATTCCATTGCAAGAATTCTTTCTATTTTCTGTGTACAAGTCTTCTGTCAGGTGTGTATTGAGAATATTATCTTCCATTCTATGATTTGCCTTTTCATTTTCTTAACAGTATCTTTCAAGTAGAAGAAGTTTTAAATTTTGAAGAGTTTTAAATGTTACGGTTCATTTTTATCTTTTACATAAGAAATGTTTGCCTACTCTGATGCAGAAAGATTTTTGCCTGTATTTTCCTTTAGCAGATTTATTTTTTAAGCTTTTACCTTTAGGTCTGTGATTCATTTTGAGTTAATTTTTATATATGGTTTGATGTAAGGGTTGAATAGATGTTGAGTTGTTCCAGTGCTACTTGTTGAAAAGATGATCCTTTCTCTGTACAGTTACCTTGGCCCCTATATTGAAAATCACTGTGTGTGTTTACTTATTTACTTTTGAACTTTATTTCTGTTTCAGGCATCTGTATGTATGTCTTTATGCAAATTCTATATTGTTTAATTTACTGTGCCTTTATAGGAAGTCTTATAGTTCATATCTTTGAGGTGCTGTAAGTTTTGCACTTTGTTTTTCAAAAATTGTTTTGGCAGTTTAAGTCCATTGAATTTCCATACAAATTTTAGAAGAAGCTTGTCAGTTTTCTGTAAGACATCAAATTTATTGGTATAAAGTTGCTTATAATACTTCATTCTTACCCTTTTTTTTTTCTTTTTGGCCACGCTGCACAGCTTGTGGGATCTTAATTCCCCAACCAGGGATTGAACCTGCACCCTCAGCAGTGAAAGTGCACAGTCCTAACCACTGGACAGCCAGGGAATTCCCTCATTATTATCCTTTTAATGTTTGTAGGATCTGTTGTGTTAATCCCTCATTTATTTCTAAACCGATAATTTGTGATCTTTCTCTCTTTTTTTTCTCTAGTTAGAGGTTTATCAGTTTTGTTGTTCATTTCAAAGAACACATTTTGGCTTTGTTAACTTACACTATTGTTTGTTTTCTATGATACTTGTTTCTGTTCTTATTTTTATTATTTCCATTCTTATGTATACTTTGGGTTAGTTTATCTCTTCTTTTTCTAGCTATTAAGGGGTAAATTTATTAGGTCAGAGATCAGCAAAGTATCACCCAAGGTCAAATCTAGCCCACCATCTGTATATAAAGTTTTATTGGAATGCTGCCATGCCCATTTATTTACATATTGTCTATAGCTGCTTTTGTCTTACAGTCTTTGAGTTGAAACAGAGACCATATGGCCTGCAATGCCTAAAATATTTACTACCTAGCCCTTTAGAGGTATTGAGTATTTTTCAGAACTTAAAAAAAAAAACCTCTGCTATTGGCTAATTAGGTATTCCTCTTCCTTTTATTTTTTAGGTGTTGCTCTAGTGTTTATAATATGCTTCCTTCACCTAGCACAATCTGTCTTCAAATGATATTATACCACTTTATGTATAACATAAGAATCTTATAGCATTATACTTTTATTTCTCCTCTCCTTTTCTCTTCATTGTTGTTGTCATAGATTTTACTTTTACATATGTTATAAATCTCTCAATTCATTGTTATTATTTTTGCTTTAAATAGTAGATTAAAATTTATTTATTTATTTTTGGCTGCTTTGGGTCTTTGTTGCTGCACACAGGCTTTCTCTAGATGTGGCAAGCGGGGGCTACTCTTCGTTGCGGTGTGTGCGCTTCTCATTGTGGTGGCTTCCCTTGTGGAGCACAGGCTCTAGGCATGTGAGCTTCAGTAGTTGTGGTACACGGGCTCAGTAGTTGTGGCTCACAGACTCAGTAGTTGTGGCTCGCGGGCTCTAGAAAACGGGCTCAGAAGTTGTGGCACATGGGCTTAGTTGCTATGCGGCATGTGAGATCTTCCTGGACCAGGGCTCAACTCCATGTCCACTGCATCAGCAGGTGGATTCTTAACCACTGCGCCACCAGAGAAGTCCCTAAATAGTAGATTTTTAAAGAAATTAAAATAAGCAAACAATTGTCTTTCATCAATGCCCACATATTTACCATATTTGAACCATATTTCCTTTTTATGACTTATATTTTCATCTAGTATTATTTTCCTTCTGCTTCAAGAACTTCCTTTAACATTTTGTGTAGTACATGTCTTTATTTCTGGGAAGTATTCAGTACTTTACCTTATGGGTAACCACGCTCTGAGAACCACTGGTGTAAAGTTCTTGAGAAGACCTGGGAAAGATAAGAGCCAGAGTACAAGTGGAGGGTTGGCTTTAGATAGAAGGGACACCTCCTTATTATATATGTAGGAAAAGGGATGGTTAGATGAGGGCAGTTATTAGTAAACTTTCTCACTGATGCTTCTTTCTTTGTGAAGGAGGCAAACTCATACGCTTTGAATATGGAGGGAATTTGGAGGAGGAAGGCAGTTGGAGAGTAGAGTAGATTTGAAATAGTCATTGTAGAGGGTAGGGAGACCAAGTCAACCATAGAAATATGACCAATGTGCCAGTAGAAATATAATTGGAGGGCCCCTTTGAGACTGATCATTATGGTTAAACAGTAAGTATGAAAGGATATTTGTTTGATATCAGAGAGCAGGCTACCTGAATCAGTGCTTTTGGATGCAGAACAAGTTATGGGATAATAAGGTTCAGAGTTTGAGTATGGAATGGGGTTAAGTAGAGGCCATGAAGAGGCCAAGGAAATGGAGAGGTCATATTTTTAGATGTGTTGCCCATATTATGTTTCAGGTTACCCAGATTGATGGAGTAGGTATTGGAGTGAGACAAAAGCTATGAACCTGTTACATGTAGCTGAGAATCAGCATAAGCGTATTTTTAGTGAGTAGTATTTCCAATAGATGTAACTGAGTCTAGCGTCTGGAGCTACACTAACATGGTAGCCACTAGCCACATGTGGCTAATTAAATTAATTAAAATTAAAAATTCAGTTCCTCAGTCACACTATCTACATTTCAAGTGTGCAGTAGCCTCATGTGGCTAGTGACTGCCGTATTTGCAGCACAGATATAGAAAATACCTGTCATCACAGAAAGTTCTATTGGACAGAGCTGGTGTAGAGGACAGGTGCATCTAGGCCTTTAGCAGACCCTTTAGGCGTGGAAATCGAAACTTAACTGTAATATTCTTTCCATTAGGCAGAAACCTTTTAGAGCCAAAGGGCTTAGGAGAGACAAGCTCTTCCTATTGCTGATCTTGAATGAATAGAACTAGTTTAATAGTTATAAAGTTCTCTAAGAACTCTTAAGTCAGTGAAGGGGACGTACTTTGAAGGCAGGAACTATAATTAGCTAGATATAGCACATCTCTCTATTGTTGGGACTATAGACAAATGAATATGGAAACATCGTATGGAAAAAAGTAGAACAAGTTAAAGATTTGTTTATTTTTATTTTTTCCCCATTCCCCTAATCTGTTCCTGAGATATTTTATATTGTTGACCTGGTCGATAGTACCTTTAGTGCTACTATACTTCTGAGGCAGTTTTGTTAGGCAACATTTCTTTATTTAATATGGGTAGTTTGTAAAACAACAAAAGCTATGCATCTAATGTATTTTTTTTCTTGACTTAAAGTAAGCTTGTGTTTAGATTTAGTAACTACTTAAACTAAGAATTTTATCTGGGATCCTGCCTTTCATATTTTTATGTTTAATAGAACTCAGCTTCTATTTAATAGTAGACACTCTATATTAATGGAGTAGGTGAAAAACTGAAATAAAGTGTTACTTTAATGAGAGAGTGAACCTGTGGATAAAATACTTGCAGGAGCTAATACAGAAATGTGTACCTTAAAATGGGTTGCTGCTGTGACAATACCTAAAAGTATGAGGCACTGGCCTAGAGATGAGGTGGTTTGTGGTGAGGAAATTGATATCAGAGGTGTAAAGGTAGAAATTCATATTAAGCTGTGGCAACATTTGATAAAACTGTACTTGTGATAATTTAGGAAGAAAACTTCCCCTATAGTTGTAGGGGAAGTGGTTTGAAAGAATTAATGGTATGTGTTGGCTTTGACATTCTGCTTTGAACAAGCTATTACAAGAAAGAAAGGAACTCAGGAAAGAATTAGTTGTCTTATGAGCATAAATAAAAGGGAAGAGAGAGTGAGTCTAGAAATCTGGGGCCTAGAAGGAGCTGATTATGACTCAGTCCCATGGCAAAGAACAAATCAGGGGTATGGCTTTCTTATTCTAACCTGCTATCTTAGATGGCCTCAAGATAACAACCATTAAGTTCAAGTATACACACTATACCTGTGTGCACAAATGGCTATGTGGAAACAGGAAAACCAGTAGTGAGGATAATCTCCAAGAAAGAATCTTGTATTTATTGGCACATGGCACTGACTGGAATCAAACAAATTAAAAGCCTACCAACTTTTGTGTTGCCAAGAAATCACAATTCTGGACTAAAATAACCTTATACTGGTTAAGTCTTAAACAGTAAGCCTTAAACGGTCTATTCATTTATCATTTTAATTGATGCTCAGAATTCCATACTGTAAATAATTCATCATTTATTTAGTTATTTGTCTACTGATGGGCATTAGATTTGTGTCATTTTTAAAGGTATTATAGGTTTGAGTAAGGAGACTGAATTCCTGACAGGGCCAAGGTAGATCGAGTTCTGGTGCATACCCGAAGCTCAATAACATTTTATTGAATTTAGTCAAACAATAGAGTTACTGTTTGCACTTGTGTATACAGTGGAATAATTGGTCAGGATAATTAAATTTTAGAGGAGGGACATGTGATTTGCAGTTTCAATGAATGGAAGGCCTTGGGAATGCCATGGTATTGACATTTGTGGTATTCCTTTTGGCACTTGAGGTATTCCTTAGGAAAGATAATTTTCCTAGTGTTAACCAATTCTATTAGTAACAGAGAAATATTGAAAAACAAAACATCTGAAATAGCCCATTTATCTCCCCAAATAATTTTTTTTTTTTTGTGGTACATGAGCCTCTCACTATTGTGGCCTCTCCCGTTGTGGAGCACAGGCTCCGGACGCGCAGGCTCAGTGGCCATGGCTCACGGGCACAGCCGCTCCGCAGCATGTGGGATCTTCCCGGACTGGGACACGAACCTGTGTCCCCTGTATCGGCAGACGGACTCTCAACCACTGCGCCACCAGGCAAACCCCTCCCCAAATAATTTTGATACATGTAGCTGGTGCCAACCTGGGACTAGACTCATCTTCTGAAAATCCATTCCATGACCCCATAGTGAATTGATTTCTCCTAGTTGGCCTACAAATTGTAATTTGATGATGCATTTCTTTGACTGAGTGTATAGTTGATGTTTGCATAATATGTTAAAAGCAAAATAGACCATAGGCTCATAGATAATATGCTGATGGGGTAATTAGACTCCTATAAATAAAAATTTAGGAAATGATAGTAATTTATGAACTGATAGCAAGCAAGGGGAAGGATACAGAAACAGAATGACATAATTACTTTTCTGAGACGACATTGCTTATATGAAAAGAGATTTTTAAATTTTGCTCTGTCTCTAGTAAGTTTGACATTGAAAATGACTTCCCTGGTGGCGCAGTGGTTGAGAATCTGCCTGCCAATGCAGGGGATACGGGTTTGAGCCCTGGTCTGGGAAGGTCCCACATGCCGCGGAGCAACTGGGCCTGTGAGCCACAACTACTGAGCCTGCGCGTCTGGAGCCTGTGCTCCGCAACAAGAGAGGCCGCGATAGTGAGAGGCCCGCGCTCCGCGATGAAGAGTGGCCCCTGCTCGCCGCAACTAGAGAAAGCCCTCGCACAGAAACAAAGACCCAACACGGCTAAAAATAAATAAATAAATAAATTAATTAATTTAAAAAAATGATTCACTTAGGATTAGAACAAAGCTATAGCTATCGTTGTTCCTTAATTTTTCTTGGGAAAAGTTAGCTATCTATTAAATTCTTATATAACTTTCAATTACATTGGAAACACACTAGATGTGTTTATTATTTATAGAAAAATTTAACATATTTTTATATTTATAGGATTATTTAATAAAGCAAATAATCTTCCTGTAGCATTTAAAAAATCACCTCCTGATTTATA